>NC_052963.1:19900133-20222633 GCF_013358895.1 Oreochromis aureus | reverse complement strand
TCACTCACTAATGCTCCATTAGCTCAGCAGGACGTGCTCTACATGTACATGTTACACGTGCTGTTTGCACACAGCGATGCAACGCCAAAGCTTCATTTTCATGAATTCCTCATCTTCCACAGCCTGTGCTCGTGTAATCGAGGTGCAGCTCGTGTTTCTGAGCTTTCTAGTGTCAAAAACAAGGGCGAGACTACAAAACCAGCACAAGATTTTTTAAAATAATTTTTAAAAAACTTGCTCTGAGACAATTACTGTCTCTGAAAAATGTAATTTGTGTTGCTATTTTTAAGCTTGAACCCACACAGAGAAGCTTCAGGAAGTCAATAAAGAGAAGAGAGGGATGGATAATTTATTTTAATTAAATAACAAAGGGATGGATCTGTACAGTAACATTTAAGATTGAACTGTAGGTCTGTAAATTTTCTTCAAAGCAGACTTGCTGCACAAATACCAACATGGATATATGTGATGTAAACACTGGTATTTTCCCGAGGAGTACAGAGAAAAGGATCACCGCTCTAAGATAAACTGTGGACAAGAAAGAAAAATAAAAAAATATTACTGGGGGAAAAAAGAAATAATTATCCCCTGTGTTGCTCACACAGTGCTGTTTGGGGGGAGGGATGTGGCTCAGGTGGTAGAGCAGCTACTAACTGGAAGGTTGGTGGTTCGATCCTTGGCTTCCCAGTCTGCATGTCAAGTATCCTTGCGCAAGATACTAACCCCAAGTTGCTCTCTGATGTGTCCATCGGAGTGTGAATGTGTGTGAATGCTTAGATTGCACTTCAGTATAGAAGGAAGTGCTTGTATGAGTGGGTGTGAATGGGTGAATGAGGCATGTTGTATAAAGCGCTTTGAGTATTCCGGGAGAGTAGAAAAGCGCTATATAAGAATCAGTCCATTTACCATTTATAAATTCAAGGGTGATATCTATGAAACTTCAATTAAAGTAATACGTGCCCCTCTTCGTCCCTTTGTTGTCCTCAAATACTTACAGGTAAAATGTGACAATAGGAAAGAGATACAGCTGTTAGATTTATAGATCCCTGAACATCTGATTGCTCTGGCTTAAAAAAAAAGTATAAGGGGAAGTGGATACAGCTGGATTATGAGACACAGGTGAAGCTAATGAAAGACAATGTGTCTGGGGAGGAAGTAAAATTAAACACAAGATGCTAGAGAGGAGAAGCTATCAAAATAAAACAGGAAGTCAGAGCTATAACTGATTACAACTGCACACAAAAGACGACAAGACAGGAAACACAGAGGGAACACTCAAAAATGAGTATTCACACTAAAATTAAGAGTAAATTATAATAGAAACCAAAAACCCCAAACACTCCAGAAAACATAAAAATGAATAAACAAAATTAAAACACTGAACAAAGAATTCATCACTGCTCAAATGTTCAAAAACCCACAATCAGACCTAGGATGATTACAATCTGCCCCGCCGATATATCGATATAAGCCACTGGCTGATATATTGGTATTGACATTTTAAAGGCGTGATAAACAAAAATTTAAAAAGTAAAGAAGAGACAGGAGAAACATCCTTTAAGCGTTCCAAACACGTTGCCCAAACAACCATCTGATCTGAGCAGAGTTGGGCAGAGTGTAAACAAGCAAATAAAAAAACTGCACATAAAAATGTTGGGGAAATCTGTTTATGTTTTGTGCATCTGAAAGAAAAATATCAGCTCATATATCATAGTTTTAAATCACCAAATATCGGTGATGGTATCTGTATTGGTATTGGTCTAAAAACCACTGTATCGGTCAGGCATCAGCTCTTGTTTTTTACTCCTCAGAGAAACGTCAGTTTTTACGTCACATGACAGGAGACAGACAGAATACATGATACCATTTCTACTTTGTGACATCAAATAACAGAGCCAACATCATCTGTCTTCACTGAGGACTAATAAGATACATAAGCAAATGTAACGTTATTTTTTGTTCACGGTAAATATAAAGACGCACAGATTTGGTGGAGATCAGTTTGTACTATACCAACAAACCCTGAACTTCGCAGATGTACAGATGTTTTAAGAAATCCTGAACTGGGTTTGCAGTCTCGGTTTAAAACACGTTTGTGTTTAAAAAAAAAAAAATAAACAAAATGAATAATCTGCTTTCTTCCTCCAAATCACCAAAAGGGAAAACGTGAAATCATCCTACACAGTTTATCTGCTCTTATTGTCATTATGAGTGAATCTTTGTGTTCTGGTTTTATGACACAGGGTCTATGATATAGAAGTGATTTATGTAAACCTCGCCTCCCATCTGTGGTCATCAGAGCATGCTGAAGTGCATCTCTGCGTTTCTAAATGCATATGCATACATCTCCCATTCTGTATGCATGAGTAAATGCACACAGCATGTATGTGTATGTATGTGTGTGAGATGTGCCTGGTGGCAGTGATCCGGGCGTTGCTCGGCGCCATGGTTACACGTAACCGGGTCATCCGGTACACGAGGTAAGTAGGACACTTGACTCTGGCTCCTCATCCATGAGCGCCTGTTTGTGAACTACATGTGTTCGACATGTAATGATGAGCCACACGAGGTCAGTAAACTCTGACTCAGATTACAGATTATAGATCATAGAGGAGATTATGCACTGACTCTAATGGGACATTTTCTGTCCTATATGTTTCCTGTTTGCCTACAACGGATTTCTCAGAAATGGCCAGATGTGAAGTGCATCAAACTTGACCCGCAGCGATTTAAAAGGTTATTTATAGGTTGGAAATAATCACAAGAACACTCTCATCCTCTGAGTCACATATGGGCAACTATTTCGCCATAGGACAAATCTCAACCCGACCTACAACATCTGTAAAAACGAAAACAAAACTAGGGATTTTCCTGCATATAAAAGACCTGAGTGCCCACAAAAGAAGTTCTGACCTTCCACTAAAGGAAGGTCAGAACTTCTTAATCTTAAAATTAATCTTGAAATTAACTCAGTCCTCCTCCAAAGACCCAGTTTGTGCCAGAAAGAAACTCTCTAATCTGTCACATTCTTGTATAATTAAACATATATCTTCTGTGTGATAATACATAACAGATCAAAGATCAGCTGCCTCCTCACTAAGTGCACCCTTAGTTCCTCCATAACAATTAAGTACTAGCCAGGTACTGCTAATCAAATCTGCACATATGTGCACCTCTATAGAAGAAGTTGGGGGTGTGTGCTGGTCTGGAGCATTCAAGTGTGTGTTAACACAGTGACAATCCTCTGAGCAGTGGATGACCCAGTAAATTCACTCCACGGTCAGACCGTGCAATGCTAAGAGGAACTTCAAAAAACCCAAGAGCTACATCTGAGACTCTACAGGCCTCAGTTAGCATGTTAAATGTTGAAGTTCATGATGGTTCCATTATTACCCAGGAGAGCTTCTTCTTTCTAAAAAGGACACGGCAGCACGGCTTAAGTCTGCAAAGCTGCATCTGAACAAACCACAAGACTTCTGGAACAATGTCCTTTGGACAGATTATACCAGCCCAGTGAAGATGTTTGAGCATAACAGACAAAACCAAACTCAGCTTATCAGTACAAACACCTCATACTACTGTCAGAGGAGTGGGGTGTTGATTTGGGCTTGCCTTGCAGGCACAGGACCTGGACAGCTTGCAGTCACTGAGTCGACCATGAACGTCTCTGTATACCAAAGTATTCCAGAGTCTAAGTCTGAGGACATCTGTCTGACAGCTAAAGCTTGGACCAAACTGGGTCATGCAAGCACAGCAGCAAATCTACAACCTGACTGAAATGCTGTGGTGAGACCTTAAAAGAGCTGTACATGAACCTCAGTGAACTGAAGCAACACTGTAAAGAAGAGTGGGCTAATATTCCTCCACATAATTGTGAGAAACTGATAAAGTCATACAGAAACAATTACTTCAACTTATTGCTGCTAAAGGTGGTTCTACAAGCTGCTGAACCATGGGGTGTACTCAGCTTTTCACATAGTTTCTGCATTTTGGTTTAGTTTTTGTACTTGCTGGTTGCCATGAAGGCTGGTGTTATGTTCCCGGGGTTTTTGTGCTGCGTTGAGTTTTGGATTCTTGTGTTTTTACTGAGTTTTTGTTCAAGTTTTTGCCTCCTTCTGCCTCTTCACTGTAATGTCTTTGTTTTCTTTCCATGTTTCACTGATACTCTTCTTTTAATTATTTCCTGTTTTGCATTTATTTTGGTTTTACTTCCTGATCTTTTCCCTCCTTTCAGATCGTCAGCCCCGCCCTCGCTGCTGCAGAGCTCTGCTCTCCCCTGTGTATCATTGTTCAGTCAGACCTGTGTGTTTTTACAGTCTTTACCTACACCTTTCAATGTAGTTGTGGTCTTTTGCTTATTTTAAGTCAGGCCTCTTTCTATATTTAATTCCAGTACTTCCAGTCATTTGCACCAGTAACCTTTCAGGCTGAATGCTGCAGGGAAGCGTACAGAATGTAGAACAGTTGTGACTTACTACGGACGTGATTTTCGGCGCAGTACAGCATGTCAGCAGCGTGGATGAACTGGTATCCTGAACCTCGCACTCTCAGCTCCGCCTCGGTGTATCCCAGAACTATTTTACCCCTGAAAAAACCCCCAAAACAACAAGTGTAAACAAAATTATTTAATAATCAGAATAAATAATCATGTTTGCCAGTGTTATGATGTACTTTGCATCGCACGCCATGGGCGTGAAGTCCAGCTTGTGTTTGGTCCTGAAGATCATGTTCCGCGTCCTGATTTCCAGGATGGCTGGAGGCTGGAGGGGCGTGGCGATGGCAAAGAGTGCCAGCTGGGGCGGCGCGGTTCGGTCGCTATCGCACTGATGCCGGCTCTGGCCGTGAAGGAACTTCAGCCGGCCCTGGATGTTCAGCGCCTGAGAAGGTTTGACAGCGTTAAAACTGCGGTGTTAAGTCATTAAATCCGAGGCATTAACTTCATCTCCGTGAAGGCAGTGAGACAAATGAGAGAGCCCAGAGTGGTTCCTGCTCAGATCGGGCTTTCTCAGCAGACACATAAGTGCTGCTTCCTCTCTCCCTGTCAAGCAACATCAGTCTTATTTACTCTGCTGGGTGATATAGAGAGCAGAAACCACTTCAGGATACACTGTAAACACAGTCACACGACTCTGAGCAGTATTGAAGTGAATGTTACAGTTATTAGAGGTCTTGTTGAGAAAATAAGACTCCTTATTGTCATTCTTTCAGCAGGACAGCAGGACTCTTAAACTAACCCGTAGAAAACAGAAGTGACATGTTCTGTAATATTAAACTTCAGCCAGGACTTTTGATCTGAAGTTATTTAAAGACCCATCCATGTGTAATGGGGGTTATTGCAGAGGTAGACCACAAAATAATCCTTTATTGGCTGGTTAAAAAGGCACTGAAACACAATGTCAGAAAGGTAAACAAACCAGGAACATGAAGAACAACATAGGGTAAGAGACAAAGGAAAAGGAAAGACAGGCTGTATCCACAAACAGGGGTGTCAGGTGATTAGAGAGCTCTGTGAGCTGGGGAGGAAACACAGAAAGCAATCAAACCCAGGAGCAATGAATGTTCCCAAAATTAGTTCCCACGCAAAATTATGGTTGAATTCATGAAATGTACGTGCTGACTTTCTTCTCAAAACCATGAGTATGTTAGTAAATCTGACTCACTGGGAACCATTGGCCTTATGCAATCTCCACACTATCCGTATACTGCCCTGCCCCCATTTCTCAGTTAGCCGTCGGGGCAAATATCTGTCAGTTCACAATGCAACTGTATTCACGCAACAAATGCGAAGAGAAACTTTGCAATTGAGAAATGGAAAGAGCAGCAGAAAGACTCCCTAACTTAAAAGAATAACAGATACGATAAAAACAACATAAAGGGGTGGTGCTGGAGTGAAAAAAGGTTGCAAAGCAGCTTGCAGAGATAACAACAGCAACTGTGGTCAGTGTCAAATGTGTTGGTTAGATATGGAGAGGATTTAGCTCTTTAGTGTCTTCTCATCGGTTATGCATAGCAAACAGAAGGTTTGAACAGCAGGTGGGTGGGGGCATCTTAGAGCTAATCCCTAATATCAAAATATTAGGAACAAGCCCTAAAGGATGAAGTTTTTAAAGCAACATCCAGCAATAAGTTGATGATGTAAACTTTAACGTGTTGTTAACATGTTTTGTTGTCACCTGGATCCACCTCCATCCTTCATATCTAAAGGTTTCTGATAGTGGAAGTTCAGTAAATATCACAGAAGCCTCAGGGAGGCTGTAACAGAGCAGAATGGTTGGATCAGCAGCCCGCAGGGAGGTTTTTACAGCCTCACAAAAACCTAAAAACACTTTCTCCTGTCTGCTGTCCTTTTCTCACCCTGCTGCATCTCATGTGAAGACCCCTCCTCCCTGTCCTCCTCCTCCTCCTCGGTTAGCTCTGGTTAATTGACCTCGGTGGGTTTCAGAGCCTGCAGCCATGATGTCAGGAATCTAGACCCGAATAGCAGGAGGGATTACAGAAAACAAAGCCATAGCAACCGGTAGACCGCGGCAGAAACCTGGCTTACTGCTCACGCAAATGCACGTGTGAGAGGGAGGACTGAGAGAGGCCGGTTCAAAACCCACCACAAGTCCTGCTGAAGTAAATTGGAGCAGGACAACCAACACCTTTAACTCTCTCCTGCATGTGCAAGCCTTCAGGTGTTTCATGGAACATTAATACATTTTTTATCAGATAGAAGAAGCTGCCCTCACCTCTGCTCCAATCTATATTTTTCATTTATTTATTAAAATATTATTTTTGTAACTTTTACCTTAAAAGCCCTAAAAATCTCCACCACTCGACCACGTTATGCTTTTCTTGGTTGGAGCGGCAGTGGCCTGTCTGAAGCGTCCACCCTGAGCCAGCGTTCCCCCAGAGCTGCTCTCACCTGCTGTGGGTGGTGGCGGGGATTAAGGGCATTTTTTTCCCCACGACCCCGAGGTTCTCCTAAGGAGGATTATGGGAGTAAATGGTAGCTTCTGATCGCCGATGGTGATCGCCGAGGTGGCACGCCATACCGCCGGCAGTACAGTAGGGTGTAGTGGTGCGCAAAAGTCACAGCTCATTTTTAAGAACCAGCAGAAACCCCCCCAAAACTGTCCATAATTATTTCTGTAAAGATGCAGAATACTGCATAATAAGACTCTGTGGGCTGTCTGCTTGCCATAAAAGGAAAAATCTGCAAAGACAAATGTGCATCATTCACATGACGAAATTAACAATTAAAGCACAAAAACTGTTTTTATGTACACCCTTAACTAACAGGCCTCAAAACACATTTTTAACATGCTTATTTAAAAATCCTTTCTGCAGCAGGAGGGTGGAGCACTCTGTGAGGTCACACTTATCCATGAATAGAAAAAAATGCCTGAAAGTGAGTGTTTTCCAGTTATCTGAAAAACAGACTTTTGTTCACATTCAATATAAACATCTAACACTGGAATGAGAGAAAATAAAATGAAGATGTTCACTCTTATCTGTTTCCTTGTTAAATTGTTAAAATCTGAAGAATAACACAAAAAGCGTCTCACCAGGAAGCCGAAGGAATTGTCCAACAAACAGCGGAAGCGGCAGACGAAACTTCGCTCCAGGAAGGACGAGTTTTCAGGGGGAAGCTGTTCGGGATTATAGCTCACCAGGCAGGAAGACGTCGACACCGATTTCCCATCTGAGAACGATATTTTTAAATGATATTTTTACCGTGTGTGTGTGTATATATACACAGTCACTGTAACAAGAACGTACACCCTCTGTCTGTTCTAAGGTTTTTATCAGGACATAATCAAATAATCTTTTCCGTATGACTTCATCAGTCTCTCAGTGGATCCATTATGGCCCAGTCTCCATTCAATACTTGAGTTCATTGAGGTTTGCAGGCTTTTGTTTATGCACAGCTCCTAACTGCGCAGCTGTAAAACAAGCCCAAATCGTCATCCCTCCACCACTGTGCACTGTCGTTTCCAAACAATTTCAAGTCCATCACTCTACACTGAGTGACTGTTCAGCTAAGACTGATGTACCTCCATGGATGTGTGCTGTGAAATCAACTGTGAGTTGTGGTTTAGTGGCTGATGTGCAGTCTTCTGTGTTTTCCTGTGTGTGCATGCACTATAACATTTAGACCAACTCTCGAGAGGGTTTAATCAAAGGTCACCTCTTCTGGCCTCTCCGTGACCTTGGTTCAGCAGAAACCAGCACATCTCCTCTCTCTCTCGACTGGATTTGATCTTTCAGCTCTACAGTTTTTACAGAAATAAACCATCTTCGGCCTTTCAGTGCTTCATAACAACACCACACTGAGCCAGTACATCCACAGCTGTAATAACATTTACACAAAAGTCTTTCTGTATATGTTATTTATGCTTGCCGGGAGATTTATAATTCTAATTGGACCACAATTACCAAATTTAATTGGAGCCATTTGTAATCCAGTGTTAAGCCAATAGATATATAACTGAAGAAGCCACATTTGGAGTGTTGTGTTTCTGTTGCCGCTAACTTGGCCTGATTATGAGCTATGATCTATGCTCAATGCCAAACTTTTGTCATGCTTTAATTAACGAAACTAAGAAAAAGGGACTATCCACAGGGGAGAAGTTGTTCTATGAGTCTTTAATTTGATATATCCCAATCAGAAATCCCTCATTTGATCCGACTTAATAATAAGTGAGAGTCCTAATATTATGAGCCATATATAGTAAACTGAGAAAAATAGCATGTGAGCACAATACTCAAATAATGCTGATAGGTGTGGTTAGTTTTATGGGTGATTAACAAAAGTTACACTGTTTTCTAAACACAGGCACAGTCAGTTAATTTCATTAGCAAGTGCAAAAAATAAAACAATTAGTAAACTGTGTGTCATAAACATCAGTAAATCTGTCTGCATGTTTGCTTTAAATATTCTCCTCCCTACAAATGCATGCAACAGGGTCAGTCGATGCCCTCAGATCATCCGCCTAATTACTCTTGGTACAGCCTAGATCTCGGCTTAAGACCAGAGGTGACCGTGCATTTGCCCTGGTTGCACCTAATTTGTGGGACAACCTTCCCATTGCTATTCGCGCGTCCGACTCCATCCAAACATTTAAATCACGACTAAAAACTCACTTATTTAACCTTGCTTTTCCGGTTAGTTAATGAATTTATCCTATACCTCACTCCTATACTATCTTCATTTTACTTAGTTACCATTGTATATATCCCTTCACTTAATATCCATGTGTTTCTATTGATTATGATTTGATATTTACCCCTTATTTAACTTTTATTCTTGCCTAATTAGTGCCATTGACCTGCTAGCATATACGGTGCATTGTTAATGGTCTTTTATTATTCATGTTTTAATCTGCTGTACTATTGTGAAGCACTTTGGTGTACCCTTGGTCTTTAAGTGTGCTATATAAATAAAGTTGTTGTTGTTGTTGTTTATTTAATCCATGCTGTTTTAATTTGGGTCACACAAGAATGTCAAAACTTTGGGAATAAATAAAGTTTCTCTTATCTTGTGAAAGCTGCTCAGAGAAGTCCTTCTGGATCAGGTTTACTGCCTTGCTAACAAGAACACTCCCATTACTCTGGCCTAGACTTAGGCTTTACTTTACCCTCTCTACTCTAGTTTAGTGAACCCGACTATCTTTGTGAAGCAGACCTGGAGGATCTGTTGGGGGTTCAAGGCTCACAGGGGGGTTGAGGGCCCAGTGCAGGTTCCTCTTGAACTCCTGCTGGTCATCAGTGTGGATCAGCTCAAACACACTCTGGTGCATCACATCAGTCTAAAAGGGCAAAGAAGAAGAATTTAAAGGTCAGTCAAGGTGGAACACAAGTCAAATTTTAACCCTAATGAACCTTTTTATTTTATACAGTAATGCAGACCAAAGACCCCATGAGTAAAGGTGGATGTTCTGGTGGAGCAGGCACTATCAAGAGGTACCCTGAGGGGTGCGCTTGATTCCGTTTGCCTTGAAGTGGAGCCAAGAGAAATCAAGTGTCACTGTGACTTTGCTTCAAAGAGCTGAATCTGAGCCAGAGACCTGCTGCGACTCCGATATCTGTCGTCCAGACCCACCACGACCTGGCTTTGGACCGCAGTGAAACAACACCCCACCCTCCTCCCACTGTGGGAGGGGTCAGCGCGGGGTCACAGAGAGGAATGTTGACAGGTCGAAGTGTGACATGAAATGCGTTTCAAACATCAAACCCAGAGAGGGAGTTCATATCATACAGCCAGTACTGCAGCTGATGAATGGATGTTACCTTCACTCTTATTATTTATTCTGTCCACAAATATGTGAGAAAGCGGCTAAAAGAAATAATAAAATCAGAGAAAAACCAACGTTGTTTGTCTAGTTTACAGCAATGAACTACATTCACATTCAAAATATAATTACTTTGACCCGAAGGTTTCCCAGCTAGAGTGTAATTATGACACTTCCCATGATAGATAGTTACAGAAACTAAATTTTGTCTTCAGAAGTCATGAGGAATAACATGCCTGCGTGCAAAAATATTAAGAGTATGATGATAAAATTCTTTGTGTAAATTCATAGGGTCATTAAAAATGACTGAAGTTACAAAAAACAAACCAACTGATAATTCAGAGGGGGTCAGGTGGGAGGAACTGATCTTTCTGGAATAACCTGAGTGGATATGAAGATGACCATTATTGTATTTCTTTGCATTAGCTGGTCAGTTGGAGATAATGGGTATCATGGTGGTGTTTATCGACTTTCTCTGTTACACCAGACTTTCTGCTTCTGGCCTTTCACGCATCGTGTGTCAGGGTATGGCTGCATGGGAGGTAAGAGGTGGACTCAGCAGACAAAAAGTAAACTCAAAATCCAGCTTTAATGCTGATTGTTCACAGGAACAACAAAAAAGACAAGTGGCGACTCGAACAATAAACACACAAGGGAACGAAGCCCGGGGAAAACCGGTGGGGAACAAATCAGTTATAACGAAACAAAGGAAGTTAAACTCAATACAGGGCACATGAGACGAGAGACTACCAAAATAAAACAGCAAATAACTATACATCCAGATAAGATCGGATATACAATTTGACACAACTAAACAAGATAGACAAGACTGAGGGAAGAGGAAGGGAGCTAATCAACCTAAAGTGATTTAAACTAGAGACAAAATAGGGAACCGGTACCAGGGATCAAACTAATAAAAAGAAGGAAATAAAGCATTATTAACAGAAACTAGGAACATTAACCCATTAACGTTGCTTGATGATACCCCTTGAACAGGTAAATAGCTAAAAAACAAGAAATAGCAATAGCAAGTTAGACCAGGAAGTAGAAACAAACAGAGAGGACATCGGGCACAAAGAATATTAACAACACCAGAACGAAAATAGAAATAAAAATGAAAAAAAAAAAAAAAAAAAACTCCACAAACAGATGATAAAAACCCCAGGGCTGATTTTATAAAACACTCTCATAGTCAGAGGATCCCCTTTTTATTTTGCTTTTATTTTATAAGAGCAGAAACTTGTCTAACACCCTCTGTGAAGTGAGCTTCGGTTTCTTCCTTCAGGACGTGGGAGTACAGTCCTTTATATCTCACAGGATGGGGTATGGATTTCCTTCTCCATTATGTTGTATCATGCTTATCTGTTGATGACTCACCGACTGTGAACCAAATCTACTTATGAGTACAAATAAAGTAACCTGAACTGCTCCTGAGCACATGGGGGTTAACTTTGGCAGGCCCTGGAGCCAGATATTTCATTCTCTCTGCTAATGTTAAACCTCAATTGTCTGCTCTCCTTCATAACTTGTATCGCTGGTTTTATTAAGCCCAATAGTTGTCCTTGTTAGGATGCCTGGGTCGAGCCAGAGGTTTTGAGTTTGTTATCATTTCTAGTCTCTGGTTTCTTAAGTTCTGTCTTATGGTTTATGTCTCTGTCTTCTCTAGTTCCTCTGTCTCCCCTGTCAGCTGTATCCCCTTGTCTAGTTCGCGTCTCTGTGTATCCTTTGTTGCTATATCCCCGTGTCCAGTCAGTGTCTGTGTCTGCCCTGGTCCCATGTCTCTGTTCTCTCTGTTACAGTGCGTGCCTGAGAGTCTGTGTCTGTAAGTTCAATCTGTGTTATGTTTCCTGTTTTATTTTGAAGGTCCCTGTCTTATGTTAATATATCTGGTTTTGCTTCCCCTTGTCCCGTTAGGCCTGATTTGCCCCAGCTGTGTTTCCCTCCTGTTGCCCATTCCCTGATTGCTCCCTCTGTGTATTTAAACCCTGTGTTTCTTTGAGTCAGTGTCACGATCTACCGTTCACCTTGCTGTGTGGTCTGTCTGTCTGTCTGTCTGTCTGTCTGTCTGTCTGTCTGTCTGTCTGTCTGTCTGTCTGTCTGTCTGTCTGTCTGTCTGTCTGTCTGTCTGTCTGTCTGTCTGTCTGTCTGTGTTTATTTTGGATTCTCAGTTTTGTTACTTTTTTGAGTTTAACATTAAAGCTGTATTTTAAGTTCACCTTAAAGTCTTCAAGTGTCTGCACTTTGGGTCCACCATTCCTGCCTGCACACAGCCTAACCTAACAGAAGATCGCGACCAGAACATGGACCCAGCAGCACTCGCCCCGTCTGATGAGCTCAGGGAGGATATAATTTATTCAGTGGAAAAATTATGTGACCTGTGGCTGAATCATCCAGGGGAGGAATTTCAGCGTGCTGTAGCGAACCGGCTACAGCGACTGGTTTCTGGTCTCCCCTGGCTTTTGGACTCACTTCACCCACTCATACAGGAGTTTTTCCTTAATGAGCTTCATCTGCATGCCCCTGTTGCTACTGCTCACCTACCCAACTCGGAGAAAGATGTGCTGCCCAGCCTGCCGGACTTGGAGTTGCCCGGCCCATTGGAGCCATCACCGAGGAGGAAGCGGCGGCCGCGCCACCGGCGTGTCACCCCACAGCCGGACTTCGGGATGTCAAAACAGCCGGCTGTGGTGAGTGAAAAGGACACTTTTTCTGTTTCTTCAGGCCATGGGACTATTTATTCTGGGGGTATATTTTTTGCATCAGCTGCCCAGCCACAGCAACCTGCCTCTGCTGGAGGGTCCGAGGGGCCCGTCCAGCCTTCTGTTCCCGCTGGGGGTTCTGGAGAACCGCGCCAGCCTTTGTTTGCCTCCGCTGGAGGGTCCGAGCGGCCCGTCCAGCCTTCTGTTCCCGCTGGAGGGTCCGAGGGGCCTGTCCAGCCACAGCAACCTGCTTCCGCTGGAGGGTCCGAGGGGCCTGTCCAGTCTTCTGCCTCTGCTGGAGGGTCCGAGGGGCCCGTCCAGCCTTCTGTTCCCGCTGGGGGTTCTGGAGAACCGCGCCAGCCTTTGTTTGCCTCCGCTGGAGGGTCCGAGCGGCCCGTCCAGCCACAGCAACCTGCCTCCGCTGGAGGGTCCGAGCGGCCCGTCCAGCCTTCTGCCTCCGCTGGAGGATCCGAGCGGCCCGTCCAGCCTTCTGCCTCCGCTGGAGGGTACGAGGGGCCCGTCCAGCCTTCTGTTCCCGCTGGAGGGTCCGAGGGGCCCGTCCAGCCACAGCAACCTGCCTCCGCTGGAGGGTCCGAGCGGCCCGTCCAGCCACAGCAACCTGCCTCCGCTGGAGGGTCCGGCGGCCGTCCCAGCCTTCTGCCTCTGCTGGAGGGTCCAAGCGGCCCGTCCAGCCTTCTGCCTCCGCTGGAGGGTCCGAGGGGCCCGTCCAGCCTTCTGTTCCGCTGGGGTTCTGGAGAACCGCGCCAGCCTTTGTTTGCCTCCGCTGGAGGGTCCGAGCGGCCCGTCCAGCCTTCTGTTCCCGCTGGAGGGTCCGAGGGGCCCGTCCAGCCACAGCAACCTGCTTCCGCTGGAGGGTCCGAGGGGCCCGTCCAGTCTTCTGCCTCTGCTGGAGGGTCCGAGGGGCCCGTCCAGCCTTCTGTTCCGCTGGGGTTCTGGAGAACCGCGCCAGCCTTTGTTTGCCTCCGCTGGAGGGTCCGGCGGCCCGTCCAGCCTTCTGTTCCCGCTGGAGGGTCCGAGGCCCGTCCCAGCCACAGCAACCTGCTTCCGCTGGAGGGTCCGAGGCCCGTCCCAGTCTTCTGCCTCTGCTGGAGGGTCCGAGGGGCCGTCCCAGCCTTCTGTTCCCGCTGGGGGTTCTGGAGAACCGCGCCAGCCTTTGTTTGCCTCCGCTGGAGGGTCCGGCGGCCCCGCCAGCCACAGCAACCTGCCTTCGCTGGAGGGTCCGGCGGCCCGTCCCAGCCTTCTGCCTCCGCTGGAGGGTCCGAGCGCCCGCCCAGCCACAGCAACCTGCCTCCGCTGGAGGGTCCGGCGGCCGTCCAGCCTTCTGCCTCCGCTGGAGGGTCCGAGGGGCCCGTCCAGCCTTCTGTTCCCGCTGGAGGGTCCGAGGGGCCCGTCCAGCCTTCTGTTCCCGCTGGAGGGTCCGAGGCCCGTCCAGCCACAGCAACCTGCCTTCGCTGGAGGGTCCGGCGGCCCGCCCAGCCACAGCAACCTGCCTCCGCTGGAGGGTCCGGCGGCCCGCCCAGCAACAGCAACCTGCCTCCGCTGGCGGGTCCGGCGGCCCGTCCAGCCACAGCAACCTGCCTCCGCTGGAGGGTCCGAGCGGCCGCCCAGCCACAGCAACCTGCCTCCGCTGGAGGTCCGGCGCGCCCGTCCAGCCACAGCAACCTGCCTCCGCTGGAGGGTCCGGCGGCCCGCCCAGCCTTCTGCCTCCGCTGGAGGGTCCGGCGGCCCGTCCAGCCTTCTGCCTCCGCTGGAGGGTCCGAGGGGCCCGTCCAGCCTTCTGTTCCCGCTGGAGGGTCCGAGGGGCCCGTCCCAGCCTTCTGTTCCCGCTGGAGGGTCCGAGGGGCCCGTCCAGCCACAGCAACCTGCCTCCGCTGGAGGGTCCGGCGGCCCGTCCCAGCCACAGCAACCTGCTTTCGCTGGAGGGTCCGAGCGCCCGTCCAGCCACAGCAACCTGCCTCCGCTGGAGGGTCCGGCGGCCCGTCCAGCCTTCTGCCTCCGCTGGAGGGTCCGGCGGCCCGTCCCAGCCTTCTGCCTCCGCTGGAGGGTCCGGCGCGCCCGTCCAGCCTTCTGCCTCCGCTGGAGGGTCCGAGGGGCCCGCCCAGCCTTCTGTTCCCGCTGGAGGGTCCAGGGCCCGCCCAGCCACAGCAACCTGCCTCCGCTGGAGGGTCCGGCGCGCCCGTCCAGCCACAGCAACCTGCCTTCGCTGGAGGGTCCGGCGGCCCGCCCAGCCACAGCAACCTGCCTCCGCTGGAGGGTCCGGCGCGCCCGTCCAGCCACAGCAACCTGCCTCCGCTGGAGGGTCCGAGCGGCCCGTCCAGCCACAGCAACCTGCCTCCGCTGGAGGGTCCGAGCGCCCCGTCCAGCCACAGCAACCTGCCTCCGCTGGAGGGTCCGAGGGGCCCGTCCAGCCTTCTGTTCCCGCTGGAGGGTCCGAGGGGCCCGTCCAGCCACAGCAACCTGCCTCCGCTGGAGGGTCCGAGGGGCCCGTCCAGCCTTCGTCGCCACCACCTGCGGCTCCCATGCCGTCGCCTGCAGCGCCATCTTCGCCTGGTCCAGCTTCAGCTACGGCTTCTGCGTCGCCTGGTCCAGCTTCAGCTACGGCTTCTGCGTCGCCTGGTCCAGCTTCAGCTACAGCTTCTGCCTCGCCAGCTGGTGGGCCCGAGGAGCCTGTCCAGCCACCAGCTGCTTCGGCTTCGCCTTCGTCTGGTCCAGCCTCTGCTTCGGCTTCGCCTTCGTCTGGTCCAGCCTCTGCTTCGGCTTCGTCCTTGCCTGGTCCGGCTTCGTCCTCGCCTGGTCTGGCTTCGGCTTCGGCCTCGCCTGGTTCAGTGGCTGCCACGCCGCTGTCCGGACCACATCCTGCGCCTCAACATCGCAGGCCTCTGATTAGGCGTCCTAGCCATCATGGACGGCCTACTGACCTGCTCTGTCGCCGCCGGTGCCTCCCGCCCGGTCGGCCTCCTGACCTGCTCCGTCGCCGCCGGTGCCACCCGCCCGGCCGGCCTCCTGAACTGTTTTCTGGGCTCTTGGGCCGTCAGCCTCCGGGCCGCCCCCCTGCACTGACCGGGTTTGGACTATCGTGCCGTCAGCCTCCGGGCCGGCCCCCTGAACTTTGTTTGGACTGTTTTTCCTGGCTGCCTGCGCCTGTTGTGAGCCTGTTTTTTGTTGTGTTGTTTTTCGGGCTCTGGTGTTTGCACTTTTTGTTTCTGGCTCCTTGTGTTTTGGTTTGTTTCAAACCCTCCATCCTGATAGCGTGATCTGATGCTTCAGCTTCCACACTGTATGTAAAAATGTCAGAATAAAAACTATTCCCATTAGAGTGACAGAACTGTAGGAGTTTTCTTTGCGTTCAGCTGACACCATCACTCACTTTTAGTAAACTGACTTAAAGTAAAATGACCTGGGTAAACTTTCTTTTTATTTTTTTAACAGCGCTCTGTATCTTTAGTATCATTATTACATCCATACAATATTGATTGTAAATAAGGTTAGCACGTTGTTAAAGCAGGCCATAGAAAAGGCATCATACGTTTTGTCTGTCTGTCTGTCTGTCTGTGTAAGTTTATTTTGGATTCTCAGTTTTGTTACTTTTTTGAGTTTAACATTAAAGCTGTATTTTAAGTTCACCTTAAAGTCTTCAAGTGTCTGCACTTTGGGTCCACCATTCCTGCCTGCACACAGCCTAACCTAACAGTCCTGTCACACCGTGTTGTGCCTGTTATGTAGGAAAACAAATCTTCCTCGTGTCCCTCAGCTGTGTTGCTTCATCATGCGATTGGGGTCTCCTGGGTGTCACCCTACGTCGGCTTGTTTCCAAACACTGCACGTGAGCAGGAACGGCAGCTTCACCCCGGATTTGAGCTTGTTTAGTAAACGCAAGGTGACGGGCCTCAGGTGGATGGGGAAGTGAGGGGTGAAAGGTCACGTTCACACCCTAATCCGTGTGTGTTTGTTTACAGTATGCTCACATAGACTGTGTGAATATCTAAACCTGCAGGCCAGATTTAGACGCAGATAGACAGACTTTGGGTAATTTGATAATCGCGTTGTCCAGAATGAGATTAGACTGGACGCAGTGTCGCCTCGTCGTGAAGCCAATTGGATTAAACCTCCCGCTCCATATGTGCGCTTCCTTCAATCCTCTCGCTGCTCTCGCAATCCTCTTCATCTCAAGAAAATAAACAAAGGCAAAAAGAGCAGGAATGACCAAACGAGTGGACAACAAGGGTCGCTCAGATCCTCATCCAAATTTCCACCAAACTCCAGCATTTTCACTCCAGGGCCTGTCCTACTTCTTGCTGGGATTCTGCTTTGCTGTGTACCTTTATCTGAGTCGAAGCTCCAAATGGTTCATTCTTCAAATCTGTGCTTTGATAAATGATATTCAGTTTTTTGAATTTGAGGATGTTTTATAAGGTTCTGTAGTATCTTTGTATACGATGAGGAAAAAACCAGCGTCCACATAAAAAGGAAAATAAAGGCCTACAATCCTCTTGAGGTATACATTTTTGTACTTTACCATCACGTTCTTAAGCGTTAACAGATTTGTTGACTGATACTATTAGCTAGAAACAAGGAGATACAACACTCTGTCTTCTTGCTGTAACCATAACGACATCACATAATCCAAAGTCTGACCCCGGTTTAATCATCAATTGTAGGAATTTGTTACCTGATGGAAGCCGAGGTAATCCTGGATGGTGTGAGAGCAGAAGAAGATGATTCCCTCAGCTGTGACCACCAGAACGAAGCCGTTCAGGACCTGTGGAGAGAAAACTTGCCGATTGTATCATCTCACTGATGGTGATCACGTTTGTGATGTGACCTGATAAAACAGGAATGGGTCAGCGAGGTAAGTTTTGGATAAGTTTAACATGCTTAAAATGCTGATATTCTTATGAAGTCACCGATAAATATTGTACAAATATGAAAAAAACAACTTTCATCCAGCATCTGATATTCCATCATGATCTCAGCCAACAGCGTTCAACAGTATAACTAAATATATGAATGAGTTATAAACAACCCCACCACCCCCGACTCCACACAGCTACCATGTAGTGCTATCTATCCACAGAGTTCAAAGTCAGACATTTTAAATGTGACAGTCACTTTTGGGGGCAGCACGGTGGCGCGGTGGTTAGCACTGTTGCCGCACAGCAAGAAGGTCCTGAGTTCAATTCCACCATCAGGCCAGGGTCTTTCTGTGTGGAGTTTGCATGTTCTCCCCGTGTTTGCGTGGGTTCCCTCCGGGTACTCCGGCTTCCTCCCACCGTCCAAAGACATGCAGCTTGTGGGGATAGGTTAATTGGATAATCGAAATTGTCACTAGGTGTGAATGTGCGAGTGAGTGTGAATGGTTGTCTGTCCCTGTGTGTTGGCCCTGCGACAGACTGGCGACCTGTTCAGGGTGTATCGCGCCTAAGCGGAAGCGAATGGATGGATGGATGGACAGTCACTTTTGGAGGCAGCCTCCAGTGGCCACTAGAAGAAATGCAGTTTTAGGTACAGACGCTGCAGCTTATTTAAATCTTTCGCCTTCACATGTGCTACCCTTAGTGTAAAAAAGATTAACTGAGAGTCCCACACTCGTCTCGCTCATGGCCTAACCCACCATCGCCCAAGGACACCGTGTGTGGAACTGAGACACTCCAATAGCTTTTACATAACTGCTTCATTTTGCACTCTGAGACTAAGAACGACCTCCCTTTTGTTCTGTAATTATATGGAATAATCTCAGCAGAAAAGCTGCTTTCTAGAAATTTCATAAATTAAATTTACAATGTCATTTAGCTGGAGGTAAAAAAAAGCAAATTAAGACTTCTGAATCTCAAACTCCAGCTCTGATTAGTTCATAGAGGACCAGGAAGAGTACAGGCTGCAAAACAAGAGTGAGCAGAGAGGAAACAAGCAGGGATGAGACTTCTCCCCGGGGCCTAGAAAGAGGCTGGAGAGGAGAGGATGTCAGTTCAAAGAGAAGTCATGTGGCGGAGGAGGAGGTTGGAGGAGAAGGAGGTCACTACTGAATGACTAACACCTCCATCATCGCTCCTCCTCTCCCTCCTCAGAGCCTCAGGGCACCGTGAGGAGGTGATGACACGGTGTCCCGATGCTGCCGAGAGTCACAGCGGCATGCTGCCAGCATCCGCCCACACCTCTCCGATGAGGACCAAGATGCTTGCGACCTCCGTAGAAGCAAAGTCTTTATATGAACGGACACGCATGCCGCAGATGTCCCCGCTTTCCGCACGAGGCCCCGGATGGGTTTCAAAGACTCGGATCACTGCTGCTGGGTCAAAACTCAATGTTTGCTTTTGAAACCTCTTTGAAAATCCATTGCAAGATGTCAAAAATGCATTAGCATCAGGCCCGGAACGAGACGGGGTCTCTCAGCTGCTGAATAATTCACACTGTGGAGGCAAGCGGGGAGTGGGGGTCTCACTTGAGGGAGGTGGGGGGGGGGCAGCAACCCAAACTCTGATTTCTTCTAATAAAACCTTCATCCACCCAACTGTCTGTTCTGCTTCACTGTAATCACTGTAATCAGCTCACAGTTGATCATTATTTTTGCTTTAAAGACTGTCCTTTTAATTATACTGCCCCCTTATCATTTTTACAACTACCGAGTACCCTAATTCTTTTAAAAAATGTATTCTACATTTGTAGAATACATTACATTGTATACATTGTATTCTACAAACTGTGAATTTATTGCTAACTACAGGTTTAAAATAAATGCACTGGTCTACAGTTTAGACTCACACCGATCAGCTGCAGGTATATTAGCAACAGATAAAGAGGGACGGCTGCAATTTTTACCAGGAATGTGTAAAAATTCCGCTTTCCAAACTAAGCAAAGATATTTCCCACAAGTAATAAATAACAATAATAATAATAGTAATGATAATAATAATAATAATAATAATAATAATGATGATGATGATGATAAAGCAGCTGCCAAACATAATTCGAATGCAAACCTGAGTCCAGCTTAAGTGTGAGAAACCAGTAAGTGTAGTTTTAACTATTCACTTTTATCATATATGGATTATCATTTATGGATCTACAGTTTTTACTTATTTTCTGTCATGTATCACATGTTCCAGAGGTGCTCACAATTCAAATCATGTATATGCACAAATAATCCCTCTGAGACAAAAACTCGGGATTCAGAATGCTATAAACCCTCAGTCTCCCCTAGTTTTTCTACTCTTGGTTCTTTATGATGTCATAGGGAGCGGATTTCCCTACTGGCTGTGTAGGTTCTCAGTCATCCAGGTCATGGTAACCTAAGGAGTTTGGAAAGAAAAGCGACTGGACTTCTTTAACCAAATGGTGGAGAGTCTGGTGGGAGTCAAGAAGGTCGTTGACCCACTTTTGATCATGTCCCTAATATGATATCCCTGATATGGTCATCTCAGGTACAGAAGTCCCATGCACCTGCTGTTCAAAAGGGCCTGTTTGTGAGGGACAGCCAATCAGAAGAAAACTTGCTTAAAGGGGAGGAGCTAAAACAGCTCACTTCAGAGGAGGAACTGAAAGGCTTAGAATAAATAAGGATCATTTTGAGCTGTGCATGAGGAGAAATGAGGAGAATACACCTGTTAAAAAACAGACGTTAAAATATTAAACAGAATAAAATCTGTATCTGTGCAAAGTGTGCAAACACACACACACACACATGCAGTACACAGTGTAGTGGCACACATGTTCTGTGTATAAATATTTACAGTAGCTTCTTCTGTCTGCAGGTCGGTCTCTGTCTCCAGAGACTGAGACCGAGTGTGTTTGCGTGTGTGTTCGTGTTATAAATGTTTGTGCGTTCCCTGAAAGACGACAACCCAGTGGCAGCAAGCAGTGCCAACAAAACACAGGAGAACTGTGTGTGAGTGTGTGTGTGTTTGTCTACTCCAGCCTCAAAGACGAATTTAAAGCTTCGCCTCGTCTAATCCGACCCTCTCCTCTTCCTGTTCTGTGCAGAGTGCTCTGAGTCGGCTGTCAGTCCTCTTTATCTCTGCTCCCGCACACACAATCAGCACTGGGCTGTGTGTGTGTTAGATTCAGGGCTATACTGTGAAACATCCTAGAATACTTTAAATGCTTTTAGTTTATTTCCACCAACACACTTTGTTCGTCTTCACTTCAATAATAGATGCGCTCACCGGCTCTGTATAATTCATGGATTGCTGTCTGTAATGGAAGAGAGCAGCTGAAGACAGGAAGGTGCAGCCTTCCTCCTCCTCTTCGTTGCTGCTGCTCACCGAGCCCTTGGGATCAATGCATTTATCAATAAACAGATTGAGGTCGGTGAACTCTGTGTTAAAGTCCGTCTCTAAAAGTATCTGCATTTTATAACTGGTCAATTCAGACTTTTATTCTGAGTGCCCTCTATGGGTTATATACCAGTACCAAAGACACTGAATAAAAATGTCAGCCATCTACCAGAGTGACCTCCAAACATTGTCTTTTCTTGAGGTCTAGTTTCGGTTGTTTTGCTGAATCAAAAGTTTTGCTGACACTGAAGAGGTACATTTCAAGTATATCCTATTACATAATGTGTGGACTACATTGCCGAACTTCCTAGCAGCAGAAGGTTTATGTTTCACATCATCCTTTCATCGACTGGAACAAAATTAAACAAACAAAATGGAAAGAAGAGCCATGATGACACCTACGTAGGGCTGGGCGTAAATCGCCTAAAATCCATATCGCGGTATAATTTGAAGCATGTGCGGTAACGACATATATATCACGATATTTTCTTTTCTTTGGTATACCAAAGAATTCTGGTTGTACTAACTGACCTCGAACCGATTTTATGTGGTACACGGCGCTCAAAAATCTGTCAAAAAATGTTTAAGTACGACTTTGGTAAGCCATGAAGGCGCACCGCTTGATAGATTGTCGGAGCATTATGGCTACCGTAGTCAGGAGCCTCGCAGAGTAATCTGGGTCCAAAACTCCGTCCGCAAAACTCCGAAAGTCAAATGAACACTGCAGCATCACTGAGAGTTAAAAACTGTCTAAATTCTTTCATCTTTAATAAAATGATCAGCGTCCTGTTTTACCAGGTGTAACAATCAAGTTTAACATCCAGGCTTCCATGAAAACAGAATTTATCCATGAAAACAGAATTTAGAGGCTAGCAGGAAGTTAGCTCGCTAGTTTCCACCTAAACATGACATACCATGTTCTGACTGAAAGATTTCTGAAAAATTTAAACGTACAGCTTTGCTATCACTTGCAACATAAATGAAAACAGAAAACTAAACAGCAGTGACTTTTTTAGGGTTGCTGAAGTTGGACTAGCTGGTATATAATGATGTGCTATGTGATTGCTAGCGACACAGCTATGTTAGCATAACATAAAATATGTGAAGTTGGAGGATGAATGCTAACCTTTTTCCACTCGATAAAAGTTAATGTGAGGGTTCCTGATGGTTAGGGACAAATGCAGTCGCATGGCAGGATGCTGTAAATGGATCAAACTTCAGTCAGGAGAACAACTGAGACAATCCATCCAGAATACATGGTTAGTTATTAATATACTGCAACAACATGGGAATAGAGCAGCTGCGAGAGAATTCGACATTAATGAATCAGTGGTACGGAAGTGGAGGAAGCGCAGTTTTTGGCTTTCCTCATATTCCAAAACGTGCTTCATCTGTTCGCTATTACTGTCGCCCGGCATAATTTGCAGATGATACTACTTGCAGTCGCTGCGATACTTTTGACCAAAACAAGCGCATTTTAATGACACCATCAACATGCGCTATAGTGGGAGAGCGATATAGTCAAAATCTCTATCGCTGGCCAAATTCATATCGTTTCTACCGTATACCGTTTATACCGCCCACCCCTACACCTACTACTACTACCGTATTTACCATTAAGCACCTTTCGGTTGCTTATTTGCAAAGAATCGCCACAACAGATGGGATTACACAGCTGTCACAGTAATTTGTGTCTCCTCCTGCTCTAAAACTGATGATCTTTTTCAGGTAAATATGTTAACAACTACTCTATGGAGCCATATAAAGGTACAGTAATACAGTACATAGGTTTATAAGGCGAGGCAAGATTGGCATGCAATAAATGAGAAGTCAATCAAATGTCTTTGGAGTAGCTAAATGCCAAAACAGCTAAATGTGCATTTAATTTCTTCTCTGCAATAATCGGATCGATAGTTTTTGCATTCAAAATGACAGGCATGACGGACTAACAATTGTCTAACAACAGTTAGTCTTTGCCATCATAAAGCAGGATTCTGACTATGACAAACATTCGGAATAACGCTTTTTGGAACAAGAAAGCGGATGGTTTGAGGAAAGAGTACAGGAAGTCATCTGGAATGACCACAGGTTATAGTCCACAACTATCAGCCAGCTATCAGCCACCTGTAACACAGTCCTGAGAGCCCAAAAAAGACCATTTAACTAACATTCACACCTCAATCTAAGTAACCTTAATGATTCATGGGACTACAGGGTGGGGCACCGACTCACAAACATCCTCTGATACGTCCTAGAGTGTCTGGGCCACCGACAAGGCGACAGTCCTTCGGATAGAGAATACCCTTGAGCTTTCAGAACTCAAAAGAAACATCTTTAAAACTTAACCAAGTCCAGGTGCCTTCGACTCCAACACTTTAGACCACCAGGATCTGGATGACTGAAAACATCCAGACATGTCTTCCTGTATTTTAATTTTATCATTAATTATTTAAAATAGTGTAAAACCTCCCAGAACGAACTAAATCTATAAACAGATTGTAAAGAAGAAGAATTATGGATTTGATCAACTGGTCCCTTAACGAAAATGACAAACTCCTGGGCTTGGGAGATCCCGATTGTCCTGCGGAGACGTTTGCTGACGGATACTCGATGGTCGGTTGCGTCGTGTGTCTGGTGACACTCTTGATGGAGGACATTGAATGACATCTACCAATTCGAAAAACCATGATAACAGAGTTCTGACTGATTGGAGCTGGCTCAGACCTGGCTTATCGAAGAACAAGAAGCGGCTACAGCTGTTCAAAATCCCACAAGGCTGGCCAACATGATAGACGATGGGCAGGGCTGTGAGTACTCAGACTGTGTTTATTGAACGCAATATGGACAAGATCTTGGAGAAGCTCATGGCTCTGCAATATGGATAAGATCTTGGAGCAGAAGAATGGGAATTTTTGCCTAACTGAGTGAAGGGACACTTTCTCTCGGCTGAACATAGAACACACACACACGCACACATATGCATGTACACTGACACAGACCTACACTCACCCCCCCCCAAACACCTTCGAAGCTTATGTCTTCTATGTTGTGAGATGTGATGATTTATGTGCTATGTGCTGAGGTGTTTTTTTCTGTTCTCAAACTGATCTCCCTGTTGGAGCTCAGTCTGGGGGGAGTTCTTTTTTCTCCTCGTCTTTCCTCATGTTGTGCATTTTCGATTGTTTCGGTTCCGGGTCGCTGCTCATGTGGTCGACCGGCCAGTGCTACCTAGCCTGACCTGTCTCCCCAATGTGATGTTTGTGTATTGTATGTTAAAGGTATCTTATCTTAGTCTCTCTGACTCTGAGAAACAACTTCTGTGATTTTATATCCTTTGTTGTGTTGACGAGATATCCTGCTCATGTCACACTAGGCCTGGACTGTACTGTCGTGCAAATACCAAATTTGACCAGAAGACAGTGTAGTGAGTCAGTGTTTATTTAACCGGGTCGGTTTGTTTTCGGCATCTTCTTCCTGCCCAATGATGGCATTTGTCTCTGCCCATTCTGCCATTCAACAAAAACCTTTATTGAGAATAATTTAACCCTCATCCTCCATCTTTCCTGTGCTAATGTGTTTGTGTTAGCCTAACCATAGCACTGTAGCTAACCACCAGCTGGCACACTACAATATATAAACTAGCCCAACTTCACTAACTTTCCATACGTCGCTGCTGTTTAGTTTTCTGTCTTTGTTTACACCCAACTTTATAGAAATCCTGTGTTTTCTTTTAATGCTAACTTCTATCTTGTACATTCTCTCTTTTATGGATGTCTGGATGTTAAACTTAAACACTGACCATTTTATTGGAGCTAAAAATACCTGGACCATTTTTAGCTCTTAGTGGTGTCTGAGTGTTTGTTTACTTTGGGGAAGTGAAGGAACCTTTGGACCAGGAAATATCCAGTGTGCAAACGAATTTTCCTGAAACACCGAGGTAAGCTGATGTTATGGAGCAGTATTAATTCTCAGTGTTTGTGTTCACCTTAAGTATCCTGAGCCCCCTATTCAATTCTTTTTTTATATACATATATTTTTAAATAACTTTACCAAGTGCAGGGAGTAATAACAGCAAAAGTGTGAGATGGAAGTCATGTTCAGTTAAACAACAGCTCACTGTGGCGAAGTGAAACTCTCGAGTGCACATCCAAAGGGGAGATGTCACTGCTGTAAGTTGAGGAAAACAAGCCATTTGTCTCCGCGTCCTGCTGTGCAGAGCAGCCTCTCCTCCATCACAAGGTTTCCACTGACCTTATAAACCACCAAGTGTGGACACTCTCTGCATGATGCAGCGAAAAAAGCCACAGACTGAGAGCCTCAGAGGCACTCAGTTAGCAGTGACACCGATGAAAAAGACTAGCTGAGCTTTAAAAACCATGTTGCGAAACACATCTGTTTCTTCTACAGTTATTAGATGGTTTCAGAGGTTGCCCGGATTGATCCAAATATCAATACCAACGATGGTATTGGTACTGAATCGATATGGTTTTGAATAAATTTAGGTGTAAATTTTACCACAAGAGGGTTTGGTTCAACTTAAAAGTGACCCTTAAAAGTTCCCTTATCATCAATCATGCTTTTCTTTCTTCCTTTTATTTGATTTCAATGACATTTAGAATTCATTGTGAACTCTGCATGGCTGCTGCTTATGTAGCTGATTTGCTGATAAGTTATTCCATGTGATCGGGGCTATTTAGCTGTTCCACACCTTTAAATTTCATATCCACAGGCGACCACCTTTTAGGTAGTAGCTCCTGAAGTTTGGAGCAGCTGTTTTCCATCTGATAGGTTGGCCATAACACTGGTTTTGCTTTTAATTGCGTGATGAAGGAGAATCTATGTTGTAAAGACAAAAACTTCAAATGACCTCTAAAAACTTCAGGCCATCTGAGCACCCACGTCTGAAGGGTTTTCCGGGAATGGTGATGCTATTTTGTCTGTTTTGATATCTTATTTGGAAAATAATCTCCTCTAGAGCAGGTTAGGTCTGCAGCTTCATAAGTGTGCCTGAGAACTCAGGCTTAAACCTGAAGTCTGAGTTCTCAGGCTTCAATTCAATTCAATTCAGTTTTATTTATATAGCGCCAAATCACAACAACAGTTGCCTCAAGGCGCTTTATATTGTAAGGTAGACCCTACAATAATACATACAGAGAAAAACCCAACAATCCAGGCTTCTGGATTTTTTTGGAAGGATTCTATAACATTACAAGACTGGGAAAATTGGGAGTTATTGTCTTCGCGTTCTCAAGAAAATACCACAACCTGAACTGGGCTTCTTTGGAGCAAAGTGCAATAAAACAGATGGATGTTAGCAGGTAAAACATGTCTGGCTCTCAGTCACCTGAAGAAGCAGCTCCCCCTCGGGTATCTGGATCTCTGCAGTGCCCGTCGTCTTGCTGGCAATGTTGTGATCGCTGCTCCTGTTCGTGCCACTGGATGGCCGGTTCTTGAGTGCCACTGCAGAAACAAAGAGGACAAGTTAGTGATGACCAGCAAAGGTCCGGGTAAACCAGATCCGAGTAATTCAGTAACAAAAATAGAAGTTTTGCATTTGAATTTATCCTCTGCAGCTGCATCCCGTAGTGAAGAAGCCGGAGGGTTTTCAGGAGCTTTGTTTCAAGATGTTTTGACAGGAAGGCCAGTGGGAATAACAGCTTTACAGAAAGAGACAGAGAGAGTGACAGAGGGGGATTTCAGGACACAGCATAGAGGGAGTAACACCTTAAATGAAGGTGTGAAGAGGGAGAGAGTAACACCTTCAGGAAAGACTGTTTTCACACATGAACTTTGGATCATTCTGGGAGAATCAGGCTGGGATAGTGCTTAGTGTCTCATAACACAGTTGTACTTCCTCACATGCAGCACAGATCAGGAAAATGTCTGCTTCAAAGACATTCTCAGAACTGCAAATAGTGTGTGAACTTTATATGAAGGAACTGCCATTATAGAGGGTGGAGGAGGCAGGACTGCTGTTGTGAAAAACACATATGAGGTATGTGAATGTTGCCTAATTTTAGCTTGAGAATAAACCAAAGCAATGATGGCTGATTTCTTAGTTTTTGCTAACAAATTTTTAATATTAGACAAAAATAACCTGATTGAATACAAATGCAGAATTCATTTATTCAGGGAAAGGATATCCTAATTTACTTGGTCCTGGGTGAAAAACCTAATAACTGGTTGTGCCACCCTTGGTAGTAACAACTGCAGAGTCCTGTGCAGAGTCCTGAGACCAACCATGGAAGATGGTGTGTTATGCGCGTGTGTGTGTGTGTGTGTGTGTGTGTGTGTGTGTGTGTGTGTGTGTGTGCGCGCGCACCCCTGAGGAGAAAATCTGTAGCAGGTCAAGTCTGAAGGAAACAAAGAGCTTTTCTGAAGCAGCAGTGGAAACGTTAACAGAGGAGGAAGTCTCTGACAATACAGAGGCCGGAGGTTGGGACGGTCAAGCGGTTTCTTCTGATCGTGATTCAGACGCCCCGCGGGATTTAATAACGCTCCATCGTACCTCTTTAATATCACGAATGGAGTGGCTATGTTGGCCAGCCCTCGGTGGTAATGCACAGCATGATGATCAAACACAAACCTCGGCATAGAGCCATTAGAAAGTTATGATTTTGGATGAAAACAACACCAGTCTGTGCTGAATGAGCTCCTCCTGGTTATTATCTGATCCAGTTACATTTCCAGGATCACTTCACAGGGATAGGAGCCATTTTAAACCTTTAACATACTTCTAGTATTGTCAGCAAAGAGTTGCTTAGATTAAATTAGTATGACAACATTGTGCTTTGGGCCTTTAATTCAAACAGTGACTCCTCAGTGAGCTGCAGCCAAACCTTTGTCTGCTGATGACTCAGACACAAAATAAAGCCTGTCGACCATCAATTATTAAGAGACAGGGTGGAAGGGGGTTTTTGGACCCTGACGTCATGACTTGGAGCCATTGGACAAAAAACACCCCAAGGCAACTATGAGGAGGAGGAGAAGCGACATGTGTTGGCAAACACAGGTTGATGAGGAAACCAACACAACACATGCCCTTCGGTCTTCACAGGAAACCTCAAGAGGTCCTCACTCGAATAGACACTGCAGTATGTGCACAGAAAAATTACAGTAAACAGGAACGCGATATTATCATAGTAACACATCAGTAACTCAGGGAGTTCATGAAGAGGTCCTTGGATGTCTTATTTTGCCCAAAACCCAAAATATATTCAGTTTCCAGCAAGGTCTAGCGACCTCCCAGGGTGCAGTTCCTCCAATGTCCACTTGGCTCTACCTGCACCTCAGTTTCCAAACAAGACTACAAAAGACTAGGGTCATAAGTGAGGAACTGCTTGTTTCTGCTGTTTATACAGCAGCATCTACACTCACTTTACTGCACCAATGGCTTTCAGTCAGTTAGCAACTTAGTTCAACTTGTGCTGCTAAATATTGGTTCTAAAACATTTTGTAGCTGCTTTACCCTGGTCTTCTCATTGTATTAGAGTGTTTCATACTACCAGGCATGGCAAGAGGCAGTATATCTCTTTGGTGCTTAGTGTGTCATAACTGATACACTCAGATTTTAAGATTTCTTTATAATCAGTGTCATATCCCCACCAAAAACCTAAATACATTTTTTAAACAATAAATACCAAAAAAAGATGTAGAGATAAGATTTAATGTTTTTTGTTTGAACTCGTCAGAAGGTTTAATAAACGGTCGAATCATATCTTATCTGATGAATAATTTGGCTTGCTGTGGCAAAATGTTTATTAAACTAGAAATGCACCCAAGAATGTTGCATTTTAGTGTGTGAAATTGTAGTATTTTATTATAACAATATCAGGTATCGGTAGGGTTGAAGGCAGTACTCTTTTAGGTTACCGACTAAATTACTGAGTACCGATTTGCACTAAATCAAATTTTGGTACCCGAGCACATCTGGGTTAGAAGAAGAAAGAGAGCGAGACCATGTGATGACTCAAACCTGAACAAAAACGTGATGCAGGCAACACTAGGCACTTCAAAGAATGTCTGTGTGAATGAGTCTTGTATGATAAAATCTCAAAATGAAGTCAAAAATCACTTATAGGTACTAGTAAGGTAGCTGGATAAGCAGTTTTATAACTTTTACGATGGTTACGCTGATATTTCTCATCAGCACACTATTTATGGTAAACAAATATGTTATGTCGGACGATATGTCTGAAATGTTAGTAGGTAAATGGTAAATGAACTGGTTCTTATAACTTTTACTATTTAATATTTTAGTACACAAACACCAGGAGACTGATGCTTACATCATGTACATCGTCTGACAGCAAAATTTTGTAAATAAATAATAAAACACAGAGAAGTATGGACTTATTTTGTTGGAGAAAACTTTGAATTTACTATTTCAAATGAAGCAAAGCACCGGAAACAGTACCAAATTCCACACAGTGGTACTGGTTTTGGTTTAGCTGCTTACCAAGCTAATTACTTTTTATTTGTATTTAGTTTTAATCTTTTATTTTCAGTCCAAGTTTAGCTAAAAAACTAAAAAAAATCTTTAAAAGTAGAAAAAGTACAACAAGTACTGTTTGAAAATGAAGGAATTTTCCGTATTATGTTTTATGGATGTTGTTCCATGTGTTTTAATTTCCATGGATATTTACAAAATATCAATAAAGTTCAGTAAAAGAAAATCTGATATTTTTATAGGCAGAAAATAACCAGGACATAAAATGGTAAAGCTGAAAGTCAAGAATCCGCTGGGTGACATCACACTGGCCATGTCCATCTTTTGCATACAGCCTATAGTTTTCAGTTGTAAAGACCTGTCACATTAAAGTATATTGATAAATGAATAAAATATCATTTTTATTGTATTGTTTCTACCATTTATGATGACTTAACAGCTGGTTTTTGGACATACAACCATCTTCTTGGATGCTTATTCAATGATAGCAACCATGTGCTTGGAGGTTCAAGCTCTGACAGACAAATAAACAGTACTTTTAAAGCTTTCTGTCATAAGCTGAAAGACAGTCTACTATTGACTTCAGAACATCAGCTCCTTCACCTGATCCAGAAAAACATTGTTAGAAGACTTGCACAAAGCTTCGGCATCAGTTCACAAAGCTGTATGGGAGCCTGAATATCTGAGAGTCAGCGGCTTTGTTTCTGACTTTAATCCAGGCAAAGTCGCAATCATGCTTCCAGGAACAGCGCTCAACAACAAGCAAACACAACAACTGTGAGGTTGACCTGCAGCTAAGACGACCAGCTGACAACAGAGGGATGACGACGCAAATGGTGACCCCATCTAATCTCATCCTCCTGCAGGCCCACGTTCACAGAGCGAGCGATGGAAATTAATATTTTAAAGGTTCAGACGAGTGCAGAGGAGAGCACCTCCCTGGTGACAACAGAAGCAAAACAGAGAGCACTGTCTGCAAACTACAATGTGTTTGTGGGTGTGGGTGTTAAATTTTTATGAAGGATCTCTGCCTTCTCTAAAAACTGCAACCAAATCAATTTTACACTCGTTCCAAATGTCGCAATCTAAAGACCAGATCTTGTTCCATACATTCAGAAGCACCAGTTTTATAAATTTTACAAACAAGTTTTATTTTCTTTACCAGAGATGATAGCAAAGTGAATATTTGGGGGGGGTTTGGACTAGAGATGGACCGATCCGATATTACGTATCGGTCCGATACTGACGTAAATTACTGGATCGGATATCGGAGGTAAATAAAAAATGTAATCCGATCCATTAAATATCAAAAAAGCACCTCAAAAAACTTGCGACATGGCGTAACTCGGTTCATAACCGTAGCACTTCGGAGCAGTATGCGTCACGTGATAGAGCGGCTGTATTTGTAGCCTTGCTAGCAATCCGGCATTTCATCTCCGAGGAAGTTATCCCAGAGAGAAGTAAAGCAAGTGTGTAAGTTCATCTCTGAATGTTTGTAAAGCGTTCCCGCGTTAAGCTTAACAACCGATATATGGAGCGACTGCCTCTTCTCTCTCTCTCCCTCCCTCTGCTGTTGCTACTCCAATCATGAAACTGATCAATGATCAGCTGATCGGCTTTTCTGTCGCGAGTCCGTCTCTCTTGTTTGTTTATTGCCCACTTCGCGCCAGAAAGAGGAAACCAGCGGCTGAACTTATGCTTATCAGCACGTTAAAGCTTGATAAGCTGTTGTTAGAATTTACTTAATATTACTTTCTAGACCAGGATCCTTTTCTACGTAGCTGACGGCTGGTAACTGTGCAGGGGCGGATCTAGCAAAGTTTAGCCAGGGGGGCCGATAGGGCATTAACAGGGAAAAGGGGGCACAAAGACATACTTTTCTTTCTTATTCTCATTTAAAATGTCTAGCTTTTAATAAATAATTATCTGAATCTTACACCCAAAGTTTTAATCTGATGTAAAATGTATAGAAGTCCATTACTGTATATAGTAACTATTAAGTCTAATATACCCTAGTAAGCTATAATACTTTTTCCTTTGGGAAGGTACGATCTGTGCAGTCTGCAATTCTGTTGAAGAAAGATGTTGAATCTATTTAATTATTGTTGAAAAATAATTTATTTCTGTGCATTTTTTCCACACTGCATCAAATTAAAGTTCATTACTGTCAGGGTCCTGGGACTGGGCGACCCAGGACCCCTGGGCAGTCATGGACCTGTTATATTATTATGTATTTTTGGTGTTGCTCCCCCTTCTTCTCTATGCTTGTACATGTGTGTGTGGGTGGCTGTGTGTCTGAGCACTTGTTTATAGGCGCCATCAGGCCTGGTGGGTGTGGCCCTGCTGGGGGACTGGCCACACCCGAAGCCACACACCTGCTGCTGATCAGGCCTCGTCGGGGGAGCTACTTAAGAGAGTCTTGGAGCTCCCACCAACGCGGGATCATTGCGTTAGACTCCACGTTAGTTTTCCAGTTTAGTGTGCGTGCGTGCGTGCGTGCGTGCGTGCGTGCGTGCGTGCGTGCGTGCGTGCGTGCGTGCGTGCCTGCCTGCCTGCCTGCCTGCCTGCCTGCCTGCCTGCCTCTATTTGTGTCCCCAGGAGAAGTGTGGAGCGCCAGACAGCAGCCAGCACGCGGAGTGCTGAGACACGACACGGGAGTCAGGGGAAATCACAGGGGATTTATTGTCATTATTCCATTCACTGTAAATAAACGCACTGTTTATACACAGAGCACCGCGACTGGGTCCTCCTCATTCCCCATATCCCCACGGTCCGCCATGCCAGACCGTGACAATTACATCGATTAAGCATCATGAGGTGGAGGGTGGGTGGTTCCCTATTTTTTTTTTTTTTTTTGCTGGGAGTTTTAGAACCCTATTAGTTAGGTTGCTTACTCTTTAAAATACCAGAATAGGAAGGATGGAGTAGGTTTAAGTTTATTAGATTGATCAGTGTTGCTGAACTATGAAATACTTTGGGTGCAGTGTATTTTTTGCATACAGGTATAACAGAATAGCTTTAGTGTTGTTGTTTATTTAAACTTGAGTATGAACTTATACAAAAAGCAGCAAGATATTAAAAAAACAGTTTTATTGATTAAAAAACACACTTATCGGATTCATATCGGTATCGGCAGATATCCAAATTTATGATATCGGTATGGGTATCGGACATAAAAAAGTGGCATCGTGCAATCTCTAGTTTGGACTGTTGGTTGGACAAAACAAGACTTTAAGAAGTCACTTTTTAAAAATTTTTGGCATTTAGTCTTTCTGGTACGACCGTATTTTAAAAATTACAGAAGAACTGGACTGAAAATCAGTGGAAACAGGTCTGATGGAGTGATGGATCTGGTCTTAGTATTCTCATCAGTATGTACAGAGGAGGTCGAGAGAGGTACAACAGTGAGTGTCTACAGCCATCTGTAAAACACGGTGGAGGCTCTGTCATGGTTTGAGCTGATTTTCAGTCACTGTTGTTTGAGATCTTGTCAAAAAACTCAGAAAAGTACCATCAGATTTTGATCGACCATGCAATACCATCTGGAAAACACCTGAGTGGCAGCAGCTTCATTTTTCAGAATGACAGTGATACCAAAACAACTGCCAATGCAGTAAAAATATACATGGATAGAAAAAACACAGTGCAACTAGGGCTCAGCGGTATGGCCTAAAATCCATATTGCGGTATGATTTGAAGCATGTGCGGTAACGATATATATCACGATATATTCTTTTCTTTGGTATACCGTATTTTCTGCACTATAAGGCACACTTAAAATCCTTTAATTCTCTCAAAAATCGACAGCTGGCCTTATAATCCGATGTGCCTTATGTATGAATTCTGGTTGTGCTTACTGACCTCGAACCGATTTTATGTGGTACACGGTGCTCAAAAATCTGTCAAAAAATGTTTTAGTACGACTTTGGTAAGCTACGAAGCCGCACCGCTTGATAGATTGTTGGAGCATTATGGCTACCGTAGTCAGGAACCTTGCAGAGTAATCTGGGTCCAAAACTCCATCTGCATCAGATCCCAAAGTCAAACGAACACTGCGGCATCCAGGCTTCCATGAAAACAGAATTTATCCATGAAAACAGAATTTAGAGGCTAGCAGGAAGTTAGCTTGCTAGTTTCCACCTAAACATGACATACCATGTTCTGACTGAAAGATTTCTGAAAAATTAAAACGTACAGCTTTGCTATCACTTGCAACATAAATGAAAACAGAAAACTAAACAGCAGTGACTTTTTTAGGGTTGCTGAAGTTGGACTAGCTGGTGTATAATGATGTGCTACGTGATTGCTAGCGACACAGCTATGTTAGCATAATATAAACAGTGAAGCTGGAGGATAAATGCTATCCTTTTTCCACTCGATAAAAGTTAACGTGAGAGTTCCCGATGGTTTGGGACAAATGCAGTCGCATGGCAGGATGTTGTAAACGGACCAAACTTCAGTCAGGAGAACAACTGAGATAATCCATCCAGAATACGAGGTTAGTTATTAATATACTGCAACAACATGGGAATAGAGCAGCTACGAGAGAATTCAACATTAATGAATCAATGGTACGGAAGTGGAGGAAGCGCAGTTTTTGGCTTTCCCCATATTCCAAAACGTGCTTCGTCTCTTCGCTATTACTGTCGCCCGGCATAATTTGCAGGTGATACTGCTTGCAGCCGCTGCGATACTTTCGAGCAAAACAGGCGCAGCTTGATGACAGCATCAACATGCGCTATCGCGGTAGAGGGGTATAGTCAAAATCTCTACTGTTGGCCAAATTCATATCGTTTCTACTGTATACCGTTTATACTGCCCACCCCTAAGTGGAACACTATCCGTCATAGATTGGCAGAGAAAAGAAGAAAAGGTAGAAACATCCAAAGAAGAGCTTTGAATATCCTTCAAGAAGCCTGGAGAACTATTGCTGAAGACTACTTAAAGAAAGCTGCCTAAGAGAGTTCAGACTGTGCTGAAGAATAAAGGTGGTCACACCAAATATTGATTTTCAAGTTCGTGCTCAGGAATACTTCAGGCCCTATCATCTGTCAAGAAGAAGACGTATATGAACACGATCCAGAAATGCTGCAGTCTTCTATGGGCTAAAGCTCATTGAAAATAGACGGAGGCAAAGTGAAAAATGTGGTGAGACGACTCAAAATTTGATATTCTTGCAGGTTTAAGGCTGTTACGCATTGGCTTTCATTTCCAGAAACTGCATCCATGGAGTTTTCTCTCTAGTTTGCAGGATCTGAGACAACTCCTGTTGTGAACTGGTGCTATATGAATAAAACCTAAAGTAATTGGAAAAATAATGTCAGGAACATTGACTGTTACCCAAACTATTTATATCACATATCAGAATCAGTTGATAATTTCTTGATGCATCCCTAGGAGTGGATTTGTGACATCACAGCACTGTAGATTCTTTGTTCAATCAGCTTCCCCTTTTCCTCTTCAAAGGGTCTGTAAAGCATCCATGAGTGGATTATCTCGCTGTGTTTTCATTCTCTGGGGCTTTCATCTCATCTCTGTTAACTGTAGTGCTCAGTTTGCTTAGACCTACATTACTGTGTGGCTCAAACTCAGGTGTAAGGGTCATCTCATGGCCACAGGCATGGGGAGCTGACCTACAATACGTTTGTGCTATGCTACGACATGAGGATAGGGGGGGTCACTCAGGGTTCACGCACTTGTATGGAGATGTTTCTGCAGGCTGTTTTTGAAGCTTCTGTTGTGCATTTTTAGCTCTACAGAGGATTTGAGTGGAAGAGTTAATAACTCAGCAAGTTCCCCAGGAGACAGTGGAGTAGCAATACACTGTGTAGAGTGGATCAGGTGAGCTAAATCATCCAAACTCATGCTTATCTGATAACTAGCTAACACTAAAAACCAATGTTTTGATGTATACTCAATCATCCAGGTAAGTAAATCCCAATAGGTTGATTCTGTTCATCTGGACGTAGCGTTTTCAGTGGGAGAAACGTTTTGTCACTCATCCAAGTGACTTCTTCAGTCTCAGCTGACTGCAGGATTCCCCAACCTTATAAACAGTACGTTTGCACAAAAACTGAAACCAGTCTACTGAATGAACAATGGGCTGTGAGGTCGGGGTTGGGGGCCGTAAGGTTAGGAAAACCTTAAAAAAAGCTTTGTCCCAGAACACGAAGCAAAAGAAACGAAGAGAGAAGGAAGTAAGTCACCCAGACAGGTCATCTAGCTCATCTAGTGGTGAAAGTAATGTTTCAGTCAGGGCTGGGGTTTTTTTCTCATTTGTGAATAAAAATGCATTTTACTTGAAACAAGAAAAGAAAATTTTATTATTATTTTATTTTCAGAATATCCCCCAGATCACTGTGAAAGTTAGTAATAAACAAAAATGGCTGAAATACTGTTGAATTGTATCTGTATTTGTTATATTTACAACTTACAACTGCTACTTCAAAATATATGATGCACCGAATGATAATGCAGGTAAAATTTACGTCATTCTGGAGCTTTGTTTGAGGAAATTGTCACGGTCCTGGGTCGGATCGACCCAGCATTTGAGTTCCTTATGTTTTGGTTTTGAATGATTGTTCTTTATGTTTCTCTGGTGCTTTGTTGATTTTTATTATGGATCTGTGTTTCAGTTATTCTGGTATGTTTCTGCATTATGACTAAGGTTCGGGTTGTATTTTGTTATTATTGCCGATTTAGTTCAGCGTCAAGTCTGACTCTCTCTGTCTAGTCCGTGTCTTAGTTAAGTGTGTTTTGTTTCCTGTTTTACTTTGAAGGTTCATGTTCCTGTCTGATGTCAGTGTTCCAGCTTTGCTCTCCCTGTCTCGTTAGGTCTTATTCCTCCCAGCTGTGTTCCCCTTCTGTCTCTAATTCCTTGATGACTCCCTCTGTGTATGTAAGCCCTGTGTTTTCCTGTGCTCACTGTCACGTCGTTAACGTCTCCTACCCTCAAGTTAACTGTGTGTTCCGTCTGCTAGCCTGCCTGTCTGCTTAGTTTATTTCTGTATTCTCAGTTTAGTTAAGTTTATGTGCCTTTTCCGCCCAGCAATAAAGCTGCGTGTTTTGAGTTTACATCTGCCTCCGAGTCCTGCATTTTGGGTCCTTCCTCCCTGCCTGCCTGCACACAGCCATGACAGAAATGTTCTCTTACTGGACCTCCCTAAATTCTAATTGAATACTCCTGCTGTGAACAGTGTGTTTTGCAAGACCACGATGGAATGTGTGAATGTATGAAACGCTGAAACAGCACTTTTGTGTCCTCATCTTATTGTCATAATGCACACACACAACTCACAAACTACAACATATAGTCAAACTATTGTTATGCAACACTGTGATAATGAAAAGGATGAAATTAAAGAAGGCTGGAAGTCATTCCCTGTGTTATCTGGGATTTGCAGAGCAGTTTGGGACGAGTGGTTCCTTCACCGTTAAAAGTAATTATGGACACAGGCTCTTTGTTTTACAGTCAATCGCTCTATTTTGGGTCATGCTCTAAAAAACTCAAAGCCTATTTTGTAAATTTTCCTCATTCTAAGTGTGAGAAAAGATAATTATCTAGGATATCCAAGCACTTTGTGGCTTTATATTTATCATTTGTGGCCGTTACTCCTTTAAAATGTTGCTCCAAATCTCTAAAATGGACAAAAATGCATGTTTTAAAAAGCAAAATAAGTCTACAACACACAGATTTGTGAGAAAACAATAAGCCACTATCAATGGTTCAACACACGATTTAATGCATCCTCAATATGTTGAATGAATAATGAAATGAAATCAGAAAATAAAGCATAAAGCAATAAAGGTTATTATTTTTTAGGAGCTACGTCTGTGTACTCGGATGGCCATATGAAAATCCTTTTTGGTTAGTGTCATTACTCAGATTAAGTTTATATCAATCAGATTTCACACAACAGGAGAGTAAATCTAACTGAACACACAAAATAATCTTGCATAAACTGGCGAAGTCGCATCTCCCTCGCGCTGACTGACGCTGGAGGATTTTTCAGGCTGAGCAGATTTCTGAGGGCTGTTTGTTGTTTTTGGACAGATGTACAATCTGCTTTTAATGGATAATCTGTGAAAACATTCAGCACTGCCACACACACACACACAAACACGCGCGCACACACACACAGAGTAAAATCCATCTGCTATGTGCCTGTAAGCCCGCTAACTCCTCGACAAAGCCGATCCTCCTGCACTTTTGCACTTCTTAAACAGAGTCTGAATCACAGACGCAAGGGTCACCACCCCTAAACTCCCACGTCTCTCAGTCAAAGCACCACCAACCACCATCACTCACACCCTTACAAACACCAACCGTTTCTTTAAAAAATAAAAAAAAAGGCAATTATTGCCTTCATAATCAAGCATTGAGCCTTGCTCTGTTGTATAAACTCTTTGGGCTCAACGTCGTTGAATTATTAACAGCAGGCAGCTGCTAAGTTACTCTCTGTGAGGACCCAAATATAAACTCCTTAAAACAAGAACAGGATATGTTTCTGTGCCCTTGCTACAGAGTCCTGTACAGCTTTGAAACAGCAAAAGTGATGCTTTTAAGTCACTATTTTAAAGGTAATAGCTAAAAGTTAGAACTTAGTTGTATCGTTTTAACCTGCCAGAGAAGCCAAATTACATTTTTGAAAATCTCTTCAACAAGGTGCTGGAAACATTCCTCAGTCTGGTCTATATAGACATGATAGCGTCACACGGTTGTTGCAAATTTGTTGGCTTCACATCGCAAAGGTGCTCTACTGGACTCAGATCTGGTGACTGTGAAGGCCATTTCAGTACAGTGAACTCATTGTCATGTTAAAGAAACCAGTTTGAGATGATCTGAGCTTTGTGACAAGGTGTGTTATCTTGCTGGAAGCAGCCATCAGAAGACAGTACACTGTGGTACAATAGTCAGGTAGGCTGTGGTGTTTAAATGACAGTCAGTTAGTACTAAGAGACCCAACGTGTGTTTTGTTCAGTTTTGGTGAACCTGTGTGAACTGTAGCCTCAGTTTCCTGTTCTTAGCTGACAGGAGTGGCACCCGATGCGGTCTTCTGCTACTGTTGAGATGCTCTTCTGCATACCTTGGTGTGTTGATTAAGTTTCCTTCCTATCAGCTCAAAGCAGTCTAACCATTCTCCTTTGACTTCTGACATCACCGAGGCATTTTCAACCAGAGAACTGTGGCTCTTTTTCACACCATTTCCTGTACACTGTAGAGATGGTTGTGTGGGAAAATTCCACTACATCAGCAGTTTGTGAAATACTCAGACCAACAACAACAACAACATGTTAAAATTCACTTAAATCACCTTTCTTTATTATTCTGATACTCGGTTTGAACTTCAGCAGGTGGTCTTGATCACGTTGCTAAATCCACTAAGTTGCTGCCATGTGGACCGAAAAAAGTGTCTGGTGAGTGTATATATTGTATCTGGTCAGATCTAGTCTGCACTGTTTGGCAAGGTGTGGGTTGTAATGGAGGAAGCAGGATTTTATTTAACCAATGAGAGAGTCTTAAAGAGGACAGAAAGGCAAGCAGCAAAGTCTGCACTCAAAACATGGAACCTACACGGGAAAAAACCCAAAAAACCCTCGTCTCCTCTCTCCTCCTACCTGTGACCTGGACATTAGTGTTACTACATGATATTGAAGAAGGTCTCAATTCCTAAAATGCAACTGAAGGACAAAAGAGAGAGGAGGCCACAGGAGGAACTGTAATCACCCAACCTAGTCCCAGCTACCTTGCATCAGAACCTCACTTATATAACATTTGGTTCAGCTACATCATAAACAGCTGTGTTAAAGTGACTGATGTTCCATCTGATGAATCATTTCTTTTCAGTAAAAACCTTCCTGACTCTCCCGTCTGCTCTGGCCCGCGGATCGCCTCTCTGACCTCCTTTCTGTGTACTTAAAACCCTCTCGGCCCCATCTCTGTCTGCATGCTTTCTGCCTCAGTGTCTGCAGGTTCTTTGTGAGGTGTGAAAAGCTACTTCAGTGCTTCAGGAGGCGAGGAAGGAAAAGGGCAACGCTGACACTTGCCAGCTACTCTTTCTTTCTGCGTCTATCTCAAGTTCAAGATGCATCTTTTGCACTTTTTTTTAAGTCGAGATCACTTCACCCTGCAAAGATGCAGTCAACTTCTTGTGAGAAGCTACTGGCAGCTACAGCAGATATGCTCTTTTATGGCAAAAACCATAATACCTGTAGGCACGATCATTCAACGTGATTATTCAATAACCTGAAAAACACCACACAGTGACTGAATTCTTAAAAAAGTATGGTTTTATATCGGATTTCCTTGAACTTAAAATATAATAAAAACAATAAATAAATGAACAAATAAAATTGGAAAAAGAGGTGGTTGTGAAGGAAACAGGACTTAGGCCTAAACTAGATGATGTCTTGGACCACAAAGAAATCCCACAGCTGACTTTCTGGACTTATAAATCAAACACACCCCTTTCTTTTACAGTGTTTTTGTTCCGCCGTTTAGTCCACCTTGAGCAAAGGTAACTTAAAGACAGCCCTTGGTCAATGGGTAAAAATAAAGCTCTGTTTCTAAAGGTCAGCCTGTGCAGTGTTTCCTACCTGAAAAGAAGCTCTTGGTGCGCAGGTAGCTGACGCTGAGCCTCAGGATGGACAGCTTGTCCAGGCTCGATATGACATCTTCAGGGAAGGGCAAGAGGCTGGCGAGCCGGTCCAACTCTGAGTTCAGGCGGTCACGGTGGCGTTTGGATGGGTTGGATTTGACGCCTTCGATGGGGGGCGGTTTGACTCTGGAAACCAAGACATTTTTACAGTTTTCCTGGATCCATCTCTGTCTCTCTTTGGCTCCTAGGGAGCATTATTGAGGCTTCCCATACTCTTTTTCATTTTACATTTCGTAACATAGACACACACACACACTCTACACTCTTTCTCTTTTGCTCTCACACACACAGACACACATCCCACAAGAAGATTGCTGATTTATGTACCTGTGCATTTTCAAATGTTTGAGTTACAGGTGTTGTATGTTTGTTTTTCTTACAGGTGCGGCAGTTGGTGATACATTACACATTTCTATTTTGCTCTCTCCTTTTATTACATCTTACCCTAGTCCCTGTATACCACATATAATGTAACAACTTTAAATAACATGAAGAGAAATGAAGCACTAAACCAACAAACCCTGAACAAGATCATTTATAGAGCTGACCTTGGAAAAGCAAAATGTGTTTGGCACAACAATGCATTCAGATCATAATTCTGATTGCACATATATATATATAAATAAAATGATATATTGGCCAATATTAGTTGTTTGCCAATATATTGGTATCAACATTTATAACGGCTGATAACTGAAAAGTAAAAAAGCGAAGAAGAGATTGGAGAATTTCGTTGCATAGTTTGTCCACCAGAGGGTGCTCTGCAACTTCCTGTTTACAACAACTAACTGAACGGAGCAGAGTCAGACAAAACGTTGTGAAAGTTAGACATTATTATTTACAACGCCACTGTCATGTTATCATAGTAAGGAGTCATAAATTCCTACATGTAGCAAATACTAAGACAAAACTATTATCGTTTTGTGTTTGAAAGACAAAAAAATATCAACAAATATCGGCAAAATTTTAAACGGCCAAATATCGGTATTGGTATCAGTCTTAAAAATCCAAAATCCTATATAGTTGTGCACTTATGGACATAGGAATGCTCTGTGAATTCTACAGATGGCACTCTGCATTTTTCACTGTTTTTGTTTTGGTGTGGCGCTCAAAGCTGCATATGAAATACAATACATCTGTCCGGATGAGAGGCATATGTCAGATATTATTTTCTTTTGCTTCCGTAATTCAGGGTCGAGGGAGCGGGGCACTGGTGTCCTTTGAGAGTCTGTCCCAGCTATCTTAGGGCAAGACACGGGGGTACTACCACACCTCTATTCGAGCATCAGCATAGTAATTCATCCATCCATTACAATTGTTATTTAATAATAATAATAACAATATTAATGGCTGGATTATTATCCATCCATCCTCTGTTAGCAGTAATATTATAGCAAAAGAGTTTCTCAAATACAGGAAAAGGGAAGTCTTTCTGTTCATCTCATAATCTAAGAAATACATTTTTTATTACAGCAGTTAACAGACCACCACTACCACTTTTACTACTACTACTACTACTACTACTACTACTACTACTACTACAGATAATAATAATAATAACAAAAATAACATGGAACATTGCTGTCAGTATCAATAGCTAATTTTTGTTACTATTAAGCAATTGTTGCCTTTTTATTTGTATCCATCGATCTGTAACATGCCAGTGACATTATAATTTTGCAGTGTTTTAAATAAACATTTAAAAAAGATTTTTTGTGCCTGTCTTCATAACATTATAATAAATACGACCAATATTATATATATTTCATATTTAAATAATAATAAATATTTATGTATAAAAATAAAGCTTACATCAGACCCACTTCATTACTACTTACATGGCGTTCACGATAACCAATATAGTTTTTCATAACGTACCCTTTCTGGGCCGGTTTTCTTCTTTTCCGCCCGGCATACATCTCGCTGATTTATTCACAGTGAAGCTGGAGGAAATCCATCAAACTGGTCCAGAAACCGCGGATCACCAGCATCTGTTCTCACCGACTAATGTGCCACATCCCGGGCCGTCACCGTTAGCTAGAGCCGTGATAACGACAGCTACAGCGCTAATTCAAAGGGCTGAAACAGACGCCATAGATAAACTCACAGTGAAGCTGAGGCACCGAGGCTCCCGGTGAGGAATGTCAAAGTAGTAACGGTACTGTCACCGGTTTATCCCGTCCATGGCGCCCCGCCGGCGGCTCAAATCCAGCATTTAAAAACGCACAGTTTGAGCTTCACATCCTGACACATCCAAAAACTGTAAGAATACGTCGATAAATTTCAGTTGTCGTCCTCAAAGCGATCCTCTCTGTTTGTTGTCTCTCTCTGCTCTGCTCTCTGACCGGCGCGCGCTTCCCGGGCACCTTTCTGGGCACTGATTTGAAGCCGAGAGCGCGCTTCGGGTCAGAGGTGACGTAAGGGAGGAAAAACAAAAAAACCCGTTTCATTTAAAATGTAAAAAAAACAACGTTTTTCAACATCATAAATGTACATGTTGTTTTTTTCTGATGTTAAAATTCATTTTCTTGTTTATTTTTTTTTTTGTTTTACAAAATATAACAAAATATAAACCACAAAGTTTTTCTGGATTATTATTATTATTATTATTATTATTATACATTTTTTAAATACATTTTAATGTTTTGTATGTTTAAAAATTGCAGTAAAGTTTTTTTTTGTTTGTAACAAAAACAATAACGATCAGTTGAATTTAAAATAGCAGAGTTTTAATCGGAATTCCAACCAGCACTTTTTTAAGGCTTGCAAGCTGCAATTTATTTTGCTTATGGATTTGTACAGCGGACTATATATGAGTTCTTTAATTGTGTTTGAGGGGAAATCTTAAATGTTTCAAAAGCAGAAAAATGTCTTCAATCTTAGAAGGATTCACTCTTAAATTAGGCTTATACAATGTTAAGTTAAAAAGAAATGTATTTACCAGCAACTTATTTTATGCTATTGCTGCATTAAAGGTCGATTGGCTCATGTTAGCATATATATTGGAGAAGCTTTAGCTTTTTGAACATTTTTAAATACATTTGTAGTCACAATTTTAATTTTATATCACAGTCAAAACATCTATCTGTCCATAAAGCATACAACTACGTACGTATTTATTTTTTATAAATATATTTTCTAGCCCTATTTGCAGAAATCGTCAATTTAAAGTTTAACTTCAAGGAAAAAGTCAAACTTACCAAAATAGTTACACTGTCATCTAGTGGCCACTGTGGAAACCATCACAACAATCCAAACCAGTAATATTATATTATATTATATTATTAATCACTTTATTTATTATTAACTATTAATTAATATGTATTTATGAATCGCAATCCACTGTTTTATTTTTAATCCCAAATTTTCTAAAGGAGGTTTAGAAAAACTTTTCACAAAAAATTAAAATAAAATAAAGCCATTGCAGTGATCAGATCACATTTATTTTTTTTGGTGAGCATGTAAAGAGTCAAACACTCATACACAATTAAAGCCAAATATTGATGGCAAATCCACAAGATATAATAAAAAAAACATCATAACAGGAGGTTACATACATATATGCTGTGCAGAAAATGTACAAAAAATGATAAGCGTGGGTCATGTTAAGGCAATACAATATTAAAATACACAATATATGACAATACATACTTTGGGGAAAAAAAAGCATAAAAGGACAAATATATATATTTATATACAGTTACACAAAGATACTGCATTTGGAGTCTTGGCCTCCGACGGACTGAAAATGAAAGTAGAGTAAAAGTACAAAGTGAGTATAATGTAGATAAAGCAACACGAGATATTTATATTTCCACTGAGAGAATACTTTGTGAAAAAAAGCTCTGATTAAAAGAAGAGGAGGAGAAGAAGCAGAAGTGCTGTGAAGAACTATTTCTGTACTGAATCTCCATCTCCACCCGTGAGTGCTGATACTTAGTTTTGCTTTCATGGTTTTTGGTGAAACTGCTGCAAAAGTTCACAACGACATTTACACAGGCATAAACTTGGAGCTGCACGAGGTCAAATTCTGGTGCTTTAGATCAAGCTGTAAAAAACTAAAAAACACTTTCAGATAACTAGCGCCTGACCGATATAGGATTTTTAAGAACGGTACCAATACCAATATTGGTAATCTAAAACTCCAATATTATGATATACTAGCAGATTTTTTTTTTTCTTTCAGACACATGAAACATCAAGAGATTTTCCTAACATTATTATGTGTAGTTATTCACTTATTCTCTGACTAACTGTTGTTTTGTGGGGTTCCATACATGTATTGTAGTGCGTGGGGCTGGACAGTGCTAACATGTTAACGCGCTAACGCGGGGCGATCCGCGTTAACTCGCTAACGGAGATTTGCCGCGTTAATGCGGTTATGGCTTTAACGTCATTTTAACGAGATTAACCCTGACAGCACTAGTTTATAACCTTGATGCCACTGGTTTAGTCATGTGAACAAAAATTCACAGCTCAGAACGGGTTGCTTTGTTTCCTAAACTGTTTTAAACAGGCAGTCAAAAAGAGGTCAATTTAAAAGACACTCTAAAGTGTGAATTCTTTTTTTCCATTTTTCTCTCATTTAAAATATACAATAGCTGCCTCTGAGTGTTTTACTTCTGTGTTTCAATGTTACTCCGATAGCAAGAAATGAGTAAAAGAAGCAGAAAAGACACAAAGGATAGAGGTTTGTTGTGGGTAACAAGAAATCTGGTTGTGAAAAACATCCTCAGCTTCAGTTTTTTTAAGATTTAGTTGTTTGGATTAAAAAAAATAACAATAAAAGTTTTAAACAAAATCTGAACTTTGACTCAGTTTAAGTTTTATTTTAATTTGTTTGATTTTATCATTAAAACATTTTGAAATAAACTTTAAATGACATAATTAAAAAACAACAACTAAGTACTAAAGTTGTCTAAATTGTTCTCAGTTTTTTGTCTAGCAATAGTAAGTCTTGGACTTCTCACTGTGCTTTGGCAAGTCAAACGATTTAAAGGAGTAGTGCAAAAAAAAAAAAGTATAATGATGGCTAAAGCTTCAGTCACACAGGCAAACAATGGTTGCTTGCAGTTGCTGGGTGAATCACTTGTGCCGAAAATCTCCTTGCAAGTGCGTTGGTCGCTAGCAGATTGTAGCAGTTGAAGCTCACTTGTCTGCAAACTATTTTAGTGGTAGTCAAACTGTAAAAACCAAAATTGGAATGCGCGTCGCACTCTTCACAGTTTCATAGAGAAGTTGGTGACTGTTTGCAGACTAGTCGGTGTCATCCATGGAAACAAAGGGTGACCGCAGCAATCTGCTAACAATCTAAACAACCACATAGAAGTGTTTTGTGATTGATTGCAACCTCGAGCACCGCTTGTTTGGAGAATGCACGTTTCTCCCTAGTGGCTGGAGGTTATCTGGGCCTGCGTGACTGAGTTAAGGCAAGGGCAACTTTGGTCTTCTAATTAATCTCTACTGACTGTCCCTTTCAAGTTCCTGTCAGTTTAAGGCACGATCTGCAAGTTTTTCCCCGGTACAATAAAAATAAAGCAACAACACAAAAGGAAAAGGAAGGAAAGAAAACTGGCTCAGTGACAAAGCTCTTAAAATATATCAACAAGCAGCTGTTTTCACTGAATTAAATCTTACATATGGTCTGTTAGTAGGATGATGCTGATGTCTGGTTGTGCGTTTCTTTTCTTTTTAAACTACAATAATTTTCTACCCTGTCTGCAAAGCAAATCTCCCTCACTGGGACAGTAAAGACTTGAAATGAACTGAATCAGGACGCCTGTTCAAAAGGACATAAAACAGCAATGTTTAAAAAAAAAAAAAAAGTTGGTATATGCTATCCTTCTGAGTGTTCAAATTAGCAAAGGTGTCGAAATTGTGTACGTTGCAGACGGCAGAGGATTGACAGGAGGTTGCCTCAGTGATGTTTCCTTTAACTTCCAGGTCCATCTGTCCCACGCAGAAACGTCCCATCCACACAGTAGGGGATTTTTTAAAAGAATAAAAAATAAAGGAGAAGGGAAATCATCTGCTTTTTATTACAACAAGGCAAAGCTAACCCAACCAGCCAGTCCTCATCTGTGGCGAAATATATAGTTGACCTTACTAATATAGTGACCTTCCTCTTAATTAATTGGCTTTTAAAGTGCAGTTGCTGGATAGCACCACCAGGTGGAGCCTCCTTCCTTTTTTTGCTTAGTTTCTGCCAGCTGTTGGAAAACCTGTTTTCAAAATTTGGGGCATTTTTTGTTTTAAAAACTCACTTCAAATATATTAAAACAATTTGAGTTGGTTGACTGGGTTTTGGTGGCTGAGGTCTGATTGGTTGGTCATGTCAGCTTCACCTACCTCTGTTAAAAAGCAGCGCCCTTTAACTTGTTTCCATCAGAGGGATCAACTCAGTCAGACTGGACTCATTTTGGTTCCCATACAAATCCAAATATTCCCACCAAGCAGTTGTTTTACATTGGTACAATCCAACCACATCCGAAAGAGGAATCCAAGCTTTTATCCTAATTTTTCATCCTGTTGAGCCACCCTGAACCAAACATGAACTCTAACAGCTTTCATCACTGTTTCGTCATAAGAGAAAGAAATGAAAAGAAACCAAAAAAGGGAGGGAGGGGTGTCTTTGATTGTCTTCTCGTCCATTTTCTGGCACTTTCTTGTTCTTCAGTCTTTTCCTTTCAGTCCAAGTTGAGATCCTCTGCCGTCCAGAAGTCACAGCGACTGATTCCTATTTGTTCTCTGAGTAGCACATGTTCCCATTGGGCAGCGAAGGGAAGGGGAAAACTCCGTTCCCGACGACTGGACGGTTGTTCATCTGTGTGAAGACAAACGACAAGTTAGAGGGACTAATTTCTTCAGACACCACAGAAAGGATGCAAATACAACCTACCAACACTAACTGATCCAACGGTTCGGCTAATAGTGGACATGTTTAAAATCCAGCTGAATTTAGTTTTTTAAACATAAAAAAACACAACTGTTTCTAGACCAAAATCACCCAGATATGAAAGGACTTTGAGTGCCACCGTATGCGGATGAAAAACACTGACATTACATTTCTAGCTGTGTCAAGAACACATCTGATTGACCCCTCTGTGAGCAATTATAAGCTATAGCAGATACACCAAAGTCTTGTGTATAAAAATGCATCACATAAGACAACAGTTATAGATTCTAAAGGAGAAAAGTATAGGACATTGTAATCAGAGGCTGCAAAGTTTTCCCCACCAGGGGGCAGTGTTTTACCAGAAAGTGTTACTGTAGTTGCCCCTGTGTTGAGAAACACACCACAAAGACGTGCTTGCTGAGTTAAGTGATGACTTTAAATTGGTCGTAAGTGTGAACATGAGTGTGAACAGCTGTTTGTGTCTTTCTGAGCGGGTGCCCCTCATCTCCCGCCCTGTGACAGCTGGGACTGGCTAAATTGTTAAAAAACTGTTTGAAAGGTCATCTCGTGCTGCAATTACATACGATGAGTTTGTGATAAAGACAAACTGACACAAACTGACACCAGGTGATGTGAACAGCGGTGAAACCACATTCACACAAGTTAAAATAATTCAACTTGTGACTCACAAAAACCCATCAGCTGACATTCGCCCGAGACCACCGACAATCGGACCTGGAGGCTAAGCTCACTGACACTGTGTGAGGGCTCCTGGAGCTAAATGCTTCAAGTTTTATTTGGAGAAAAGTGAGCAGACTGATACGTCTTCATGGTAAACTGCAAAAATATGATCTACAACGTCTTCATCAGTCGGTTGCCAGGGGTGAATATTTACAGGTCTCCATCTACACGTGTATCATGAGGGAGAACTTGGTGTGGACGCGCCATGAGATCCAACAGTAAACAACTATGAACTGCACATCTGTTGAATGATTAGTAGATGGCACATGTTAACTGGAACTCAACCCCCTTCATAACCCTGAAAACGCAGAGATAAACCAAAAACTAGCTGTCAAAGTTCCAAGTCCTGCTTCACAGTACAATCCTCCGATGTTAGGATTTGCTTACATTTGCACTTAATTTAAAATGGAAATGCATCTGAACACAAGACAGCATCTATGATCCAAATCCATCTGACTAGAGCCTGACCGATATATCAGTGGTGCCAATATATAGGCCGATATTAGCTGTTTGTAGATACACAGCATTTATAACCACTCATAATTGACATTTTTAAATGCAGACTAAAGAAGAGACGGGAGAAACACCCTTTAACTGAGTGATGACACTGATGTGATTTGGTGCTATATAAATAAAACTGAATTGGATTGAAACTGAATTATTATCTTAGTAAGGAAATCATAAATAATGCCCCACAACAAATGTTAGGGAAGTCTGTTTGTGTTTCGTGTGGCTGAAAGACAAAAAAGATACTGCCAGATTAATTGCCAAATATCGGCATCTGTGTCTGTATTAAAACCTCAAACCATTCAACTTCACAGCTCTACAAAGATTAATGTTGATGAACTGGCTCTTTACCTGCGTCTGCTCACTGAAGTTCAGATATTGCTTCTGCTGCCCCAGCAGGTCGTTCGGTTTCAGACCAGCGGACATCTGACAGGACAGCGACGCTTCATCCAAATTTGGGATCGAAGCCATTCCGGATACGGCTCTTCCTCCAGCCTGGTAAAAGCAGGAGGGATTGGAGGGAATCTGACTGGGGGCCGGGTTCAACCTCGGCTGACTGTGGTGCACGCCGTTCACAGGCAGTCCTGGGGCGGCATTTCTGTACATACAGCTTGTAGAAGCCGGCAGCCGCTCCAAGACCTGCTGAACAGGAAGTGGAGGATTAGAAGTCTCTGGAGTCGTGAACATCGGCTTGTTGAGAGAGCCGATGTCTGTGGGGTTCCTCTGGAAAGAGCCCATCTGCTGACCTGTGATCAGCTGCTGCTGCTGCGGCCACGCCTGCCTCTGACTGTTGCCGTTTGGCGTCTGTACAGGGAAGTGGCTCTGCATGCAGCTGAGTGATGAAGAGAAAACAGCCTCGTTTGAAATATTGGAGGCAAATGTTTCTCCACAGCTGTCTGCTTGGTGTGACACTGATTTGCTGCACTTGGTGCCCTGGAAGGTAAAGACATTATTTAACTGTCCTTTGTTTTGGTCCTGGAGGCCAAATGTTTGGTTGGCTGGGATCATGTGAAGAGGCACTGGGTTGGTTGAAGGCTGCCTGAGCGGGAACGCTCCGAGGTTGTTGTCTATCCTGCTGGCTTGTAGCTGACTTTGTGTTTGAGGAAAGCTGTTTGGCAGGACGTTGTTAAAGGTCAGTCCATTGGGCCCAGAAGAATTGGGCTGAGGAAAGTCCATGTGGCTCAGTTTCATCGTCCCCTGGACTGCCGTCATCTGCACTCCGTTGGGTATCAGCTGGGTCTGCGTCTCGAGAGCCCAGTCAAAGTTCAGCTCCCCGCCTCGATCTGGTTCCTGGTTTTGAAGTGGGTCCAAACCAGAGAGGCAGGCTGGGATGCCGTCAGTCTGTTGCGGCAGGTCGAGCTCGACATCCTTCTGCAGCTGCTCCTCCACGTAAGACAGGATGTCGTTGTTGAGAATGTCGCTGAGGTCGTCGTTGAACCCACCGTGGCAGTTCATCTGCAACAGCGTGCTCTCCCAGCTCTTGAGCTCATCGGGCTCAACGTGCAGGCTTTCGATGAGCTCACCGTCCCCAAAGATCAGCTGCAGGGACTCCATGATTTCCTGAACAGTGGCTTCCGCTTTCACTACGTTTCCCACTGCCGGGCTGGGCTCCGTGTCTCCGGGGACATTGAGTGTAGCGTTGGTGTCCTTGAAGACCATGTCGTTGAGGTTGCTGAGGGTGTTGGCACTGTTCTGATCGCAGTACAGCGAATGGTCCTGATTCAGCATGCAGCCCAGCAAGGAGTCGCGGCTGATGGCGTCACTGTCAAACTTCCCCTGCTTGGGGGCGGAGCACGGGTCACGGGGCTCAATGTTGGGGGTGACATCATACAACAGCGCCTCTCCTGTGGCAAAGTTAAATGGCACCTGCAGCCGTCTGAGGCGAAGCTGCTCTTCTCCTTCTTCATTTCTGCAGGTGAACACATGAGTGAGTTTTTCACTGGGTCCAAAACAAGCTTTCCATTTACTGAGCCAAACACCTCTGTCTTTATGAGAGTGAGGAAACAAGACAGGAAATAAGGAGAGGAAACATGAAGGATTCAGGGGAAGAAGAGAAACTGAGGACAGGAGAGGAAAAATTAAGGAAAGGAGGAGAGATAACAAAGGGAATACATAGAGAGGAACTAAGAGAAGACCAAGGACACAGGGAAATTAGATCAGATGAGAGGGAAGGAAACAAAGGAGAGGAAATAATGAAAGTAACAAGAACAGGAAAAGAAATAACAAAGGAAACAAAAAGAGCAAAGGAAATAATGAAAGAAACCACAAGATGAAACAAGAGTAAAAAAATAGTGGAGACCAGAAATGAAGCAGAGGAAACAAGGAAAGAAGGACAGGAAAACAAACAATGTAAACAAAGACGAGAAACAAGGAAATGTGAGGAAAACAAACAAACAAAGGAAATGAAGAGAGGAGTGGAAGCAGTGAAGGAAATAGGAAGAGGAGAAGAAACAAAATAGGAAACAGGGGTCAAAAAGACATAATGACAGGAAATAAGAGGAAAAACCAAGAGAGGGAAGGAAACAATCAAAGAAACCACAAGATGAAACAAGGAAAAAAACACAAACAGTAGATACGAGAATGGAGAAGAGAAAACAAAGTAAACAAGGACAGGAAAAAAATATGTAAACAAAGATAAGTAACAAGCAAATGGGAGAAAAAACAACGGAAATGAGGAGAGGAGTGGAAACAGTGAAAGAGTTAAGAAGAGGAGAGAAAATAAAGTACGCAACAAGGAGATGAAACAAGAGAAAATCAAACACTAGAAAGAAGATTAAATGACAGGAAGCAAGGGAAGCAAAGACAGTAAACAAGGAGAACAAACAAGAAAATAAGGGAAAAAACAAAGGAAACGACGAGAGGAGTGGGAGCAATTAGGAAAATAACAAGAGGAGAGGGAACAAAGTTGGAAACAAGGACAAGAGAGGAAATAATGAAGGGAACAAGAAGAGGAGAAGAAATGATGAACAAAACAAGGGGAGGAAAGATTAAGGACACAAGAAAAAGGGAAGAATTAAGAGAAAAGGTCAGAAACAGAGGAAAGGGAGGAAACAATAAAGGAACCAAGTAGCGAAAGCACAAAGTACACAATGAGGGGATGAAACAAGAAGTGAAAAAACGCAGAGAGGAAAGGAAACAAGGAACAAGGGAAAGGAACCAACAGGAAGAGTTGAACCAAAAAATAAAAGTGAACTAAAAGAAAGAAAGCAAAGCAAACTGATTGAGCAGCAGCAGATAAACATCAGACTGCGGCTTTAATAAATTCTTCTTCATGTTCCTGCTGGAGGAAACAAGTCTGCAGACTTACGTCAAAGCTCTCTGCTGGGCCACGATGAACTCGGGTTTCCCGTTTTTTATGATGAGCCGGGCATTAGCCTGGACCCAGACCCACCGGCCGGCCTTGGTCAGCAGCCTGAAGATGGTTATGCCACTCTCTCCGGTTTTCATCACTGCAAGAAGACGTGTCATTTTTAGATTTTGCTGCACAGCAGCTGGCAGATAGGAACAGATTTCTGGGGTTATGGAACCCAAGTGATGCACACAGAATTTAAAACCGGTCGTGCCTATTTTGGCATTTTTCGCCTTTGTAAACCGAGCGGAGCTTCCGACTTACTTCTGACATGGTTTTCTGCGCAGTACAACATGTCGGCAGCATGGATGAAGTTGTAGCCCGAGCCTTTCCTACTGATCTCTATCTCGGAGTAGCCCAGAACCAGCTTCGCTCTGTGGACGAAAGACACGCCAGACTTCACTTGAGCGCCACAGCTTCATTCAGACGTTCAGCGAGAGATTCAAACAGCTCTCTGTGCCTTACCTGGCGTCGACGCCTATGGGTGTGAAGTCCATCTTGTGTTTGGTCTGGAACATGAGTGTCTTGGTGCGGATCTCCAGGATGGATGGCTGCTGCATCGGTGTTGCGATGGCAAACAGAGCAAGCTGCGGAGGAACCAGCGACCCGTCCTCCGACACGCGGTTCTGACCGTGGACAAACTTGAGGCGGCCGCGGAAGTTCAAAGCCTAAAGACAAGCACACAGTTTTAAGAATAAAGACCTCCCTTTAGGCCAGGAACATCTTGTGGATCCCGGCGCGGTGAGGCGTGTTGGTGTGTGTGTTTACCAGGAAGCCGGACGAGTTGTCGAGCAGGCAGCGCAGGCGGCAGCAGAAGTTCCTCTCCAGGAAGGACGAGTTCTCTGGAGGGACGACATGCGGGTCGTAGCTCACTATGTTACTGCTGATCTCAGGGTTGCTCTGGTCACCTGCAGCGAAAGAAAACATTCATCTTTAGATTATTACACGAAGCAATAAGATGCAAAAGAATTAAAACGAGCACCGCAGAGACACAAAATCACACTGGAAAATGTAGACTGCAGCAGCAAAGAGACGTGGCCATGTTTCCGTCTCTTCCTCTGCAGGTCACCTGGACAGGTGTGATCACTGTGAAGTGTGGGCAGACTTACTGGGGCCGTCGGCGCCCTCTGTGTTTGGGTTGAGAGAGAAGTGGAGCTGCTGTCTGAAGAAAGCTCGGTCGTCTGTGTGGATCAGCTCAAACACGCTCTGATGGACGACGTCCGACTGGAAGCAGGAAGCAGAAACATATTTTTAACGACATGACACAAGCGGTTGCTTTTCACGTCTAGTGCTTTGTCTTTTTTAACCTTTTAAAATATTTTCAGTTAAGCTTATTTCTTCATTTTATCATCATCGTACAATCCATCATCTTTCTTCTTGGTCCACTGTCCTATTTCTCCTTTGCTTGTTCCATCTGGTTTTACTACAGTGCTTTTATGTCTTTGATTTTTTTCACTTTGCTTGTTTTGTTTATTTTTTCCACTCACTTTACATCATTTTATAATATTTTTGTAGTTGCTTTGTGTCTTCTTTACTAGTTTCAACCACTTCCTTTATGATTTCACATCACTGTGAGAACAGTTTTACTACTTTATCTCGTTGAAGTCTCTTTTCTTCTTCTTTGGTTGGTTTTGTAGTTGGTTTGTGTCTTTTTGTTTATCTCTTTTGCATGAATTTATGTTTATTTTTATGTTTTTCTGTTCTCTCATTAAACAACAAAAACAATTTGTTTGTAAAAGAAATTATGATATTATGAAATGTTAAAATGCAAATGCAATGCAGGTAAAATCACCATGGAAAAAAACACCAGAAAGATAATCAAAAACTCTTAATTTCTTTAAGTAGTCTTCAGGAATAGTTCTCCAGGCTTCTTGATGGACATTCAAACCTCTTCTTTTGGATGTTTTTTGCCTCTGACTTCTGCTTTCAGGAAGTCTGGATAAACTATTGCTCAAGGCCACCTTAAAAAACAGTCTGACTTCTTGGAAGCAAAACAGAAAGAAAAGAAGGGTGGTGCAATATTTTTGCACAGTACATATTTACATTTGACTGAAAATATTTCTCCCATAGGATGAAGTTACCATAAGTTAAAGTTACCTAAAAAAAAAAAAAAGTCCTCAACCCTGTTTTGTTAATACAACACAGGAAAATGACCCTCACATGTCTTAAATAAAGGTGTGAAACAACAAGCGATGCAAAACCGCAATAACATTAAAATCAACTTATGAAAAGACTCTTAATCACATCGTAAAAGTACCTCCAGTAGTGTGGAGGAAATTTAGACACTTCTTCTGTGTAAATGTGTTTGCGTGCTTAGCTGACTAAATACACTTAAACAACCACCCAAAGCTAGTTTGAAACTTGTTAAAACCTTTCTAAATTAAATGCATACACCTGATTTGAATTTATAAATAGTGATATTGACATTTTATTCCCATAACCAACCAAATCCTGTACTTTTTGTACAGTGTGACTTATTACATTACCATTGTGGCTACTGTGAGACAGAAAGCAGAGGTGGGCTTGCCTTTATTTTAAAGCTTTTTGAGTAAATGTAAACAATGTTGACCTCCATGCTGGTTTTCGTAAGCATCAGGCTCACAAACTGCACTAACAAAAGGTGTAAAGGACGTCACTTTCTTTCTGAGCATGACAAATATTAAATAATGGTTCCACAGACTCGGTCCTACGCCTTCCCACGTTTCCAGTGTTTGTCCTGCCGAGGTGCGTTCAAGAGCGATGATGCAGGTGTAAACACACATGGAGCGAATAATGCTCCCAGCAGTCAGAGCTGATGGACGGGGCTGGAAACAGAGGCGCTGTTGTTGTTGCTAAAGGAGCAAGGTGCTGAGAGAGCCACACCTCAGCAAACAAAGCCCAACACAAAACCCTCCTTTGTGAGCGACGCTGAAAAATGGCCTCGAACTTAGAATGAGGATTCGCTGTGCACAAAGCAGTCCTGAAGTGAGGATTTGTGGCTTTTTCTAGAGAAATACTCAGGCCCTTGATTTTTAGAGTAATCTACACATTTTCTTCACGTCTGTTTCCTCTTTTGTCTCCTCCATGACTGTACTCAGAGCTGCTCTATAAATACACTTTATAAAGTCATAAACAGTTGAAGCAGCTGGTGAGTTGGGGTTTTGAAAGTCACTGCAGCCTCCAGAACAAAACGTTTCCTGCCCTGATCTGCAGCCCCACTTCAGACCATGTCATGTGTGCATGTGAACGAGTGTTCAAATGTGTGTGTGTGTGTGTGTGTGAGGGCTGTTTACCACGTGCACTCTCTGCAGGCAACATTTTTTTAGGGTTTTTTTTTCTTTTGCTTGTGCTTTTTCTTCCCAGACTACAGACTACATCTTTAACCCCGGTTTAAACGGATGTGTTTATAAGTCAAGAGTTCACCGCTAACAAAGCAGTTCAGTTGTCATGCACGCACGCATACTCAAAGAAACAAACGCAGACACATGAGTCACACACAACTGCATTACTTAGTCATTCAAAATACCGAAACTCTAACATTTAAATCTTTCTTATGAAGTGATGAAGCAGCTTTTTTATTTTTCAAAAGTCACATTTTAAATGTTAATACTTGTGATGTAACTTTTAGGATGTACTGAAACAAGTCGGGTAAAAACCTGTAGTGCTGTTTGTCTAACTACAACAATGTCATGTCCGTACTGCTGAGTCGTGGCTTGTTTCTAAGGCTTGGTAACCATAGGGCCAGTTTACACACATTAACTAACTATACCCTGCCTGACCGTCCTGAGCCGTTCTAAATCTGAGAGCTTAGGTGGAGTACAGGGTTTAGTCAGACAAAAGCTGCTTCATTACAAAAAAAAGTCCACTTTAGACTCATGAAATCTCTATATATCAGCTGACCTGTAGGGTGTGCAGAAAAGGAGCACAAAACATTGCAACCTGCTGCAGTTATTTATTAAAGTCAAAGGAAAGAATCTGAATCACAACCAACTGTGGGTTTCTCCAAAATCCCAATTTAGATTAAGTGTTCGTGTGATCTATATGATCTATATATATATCTATATGAGCAAAGACAAAAAAACTTATAATGGTAAATGTTTTTATTTTATTGGAACCTAAAGCTGAGAAAAAGATTCACTGAAGCCTTGTCACTGGATTTTATGCCCAAATCTTAGGTGGAGTGCATGATTTATCCTGCTTTATTTAAAGAAGTGTGGTGTACCCACCAGTAATGTGTCTTTACTGCCTGCTGCTGATGTTAACGCCACTGAATTTCACTCGCTGAACAAGCAAAGTACAAAAAAAAACTAAATGTCAAAATGAGAAAAAGACTGACTTGAGACCAACTTAGAAGGTGGAGTCGTGTATTATAAACTGGTCAAGGCTGTGTGGGATCATGGAGGTTGAAGTAGCTGTTGTCTTTGAATGGATTCAAAAGGATTTAAGCGAGTCCAACGTATACGCTACGCCTAAAGTCTGTGTCAATGACTGCACTGCAGGACATGTAGAAGAACAGCAGAAGACATGATTCACAGCCAGACCCTGGCTGGTCCTGATACTGAATTGGACCAATCCATGCATGCCATGTGGGGCTGCAGGTATTTATTCAAGTCAAAGCAATACAAGTGACTGTGAACAAAATGCAAAATTGTTTGATTTACTCTGAAAATTGTAAAAATACTATTTTTGATCCTGCTACATCAATTTCAGATAGTCATGTAGAAGTGAAACATTTCAACATCTCTAAATGTGACTCCCTGATTGATTTTGAATCCTAAGTCAAATACTCCTTGTTAGGTTTTTTTTTTGGTGTTTTTGATCAGCTATTAAAAGTCAAAAGATTGTTCTAGGATTTACAAGCAGTCCTTGTTTGTGGGGAAAAAAGGAGGCAATAGATTGAAATCTGTGTGACCTGACTTTCACGGACAACAAATGTGAACTGAAACCCACTGCTTGTTAGATGAAAGGCTGAAAAAATGCGGCGGTGTACTGTTAAAGGATGTTTTTAAGAGGAACATCAGAGTTCAGGCGGTCACTGAAGTAGAAACAGGTTCTTGTGCAGTAAAAACTTATTTCTGCATGCAGGCTTCTCTTTTTACCAGCTGATTTTATCATTTCTGGAAACGGACCATTGTTGCTCCATAAAAGGAAAAACACGGCCCGCCTTCGGATTTAGTACATCCTTACTCTAAAATACAAAGACAAGTTATGTGCAAAGGCATAGCCTCACTGTCAGGCCTTTAGGTCGTTAAAAAACCCCTTCAATTTTAGAATCAGAATCGGTCGCAGTTCACAGGTTACTGGTTGGCTATATCCTCCTGAGCCCCAGCCTATTGAGAGATACTGTTTTTCCTGGGGTCTCAGGTGGACCAGTTTAAGTACACTGAGAATCCCAAGGAGACTCGCAAACTGTCATGTCAAGGATGATTTAATCTTATTTCACTGAAATACTTTGGAAGAAACAGTAATTCTTGTGAAAAGGGAAATGTGCCTGTAAAATGACAAATAGGTCCTTGATCTTGAGCACTGTATGGGTAATGACCCATTAAGTAATCACTAAACTAACTGTTGCTGGACGAGCAAACAACACATAGGTGGCAACTTTTAAAAGTTACACTTTCAACAGAGACTACTAGAACAACTGGACAATCCTGAGCATCTCGATATCACTTGTTATTTAATGCAAATATCCCTTTCTGGGATTTCATTACCTGGATGAGAATCAATTCATCAAGACATTAATACAAATGTATTTGTTCTTCTTGCTAGAATAAGATTTAATTTCAAAATAAACTCAAAATAAAGTCTCTTTAAAGTTTTAAAAGTGCAGCTTTTTATTCTAAAACTTGACTTTTTTTTCCCATGTTTGTCTTGTAAAAATAAATCAAACCTACACAGTGAAGGGTTACACAGGTTGAGGCCAGCTGAGACCAAATTGGAGCATATGTGCCCCAGGCTGCTAAAATGAGCAAGACACCTCTGGGCTACGGTTTGATTTTAGCTTGGCACACCAGTGTTATACTCTTGGCAATCATTACTGGCTTTGTGGTATTGATTTAAGAATGTTTGGGTTGTGCATGCTAACTGCCTACACCTCAAGTGTGCACAGAGGCATGCTGGGGTTGGCATAGGAGAGAATACCACTTCCTGTTAGCTCCTTTCATACTCTCCTGGTTGAAGTTACACACATTTTAGCTTTGATTCTTTGAATAAACAAAATCCGTGTTTATTTCTTGGTTTGTCATATAACAGTACCTATGATCCCCCCTTTATCAGCCACCAGCCTCAAGCAAGCAAGACTACTCAGCTTCTCCAGCTGCAGCTTGGTTGTTGTTGATGATTTCTTCGCTGGGGCTTAAATATTAAACATATTTGATTTTTCCTTTGTTCTGTGATTTTGAGTGTTGCCTGACGAGATGATCAGAAACTGAACCGTAAATGACACAAAGGTTGCTGGAAGTTTATCCAAAACATACATTTTCAGGTTGTTATTAAAATGAAAAACAGATTAGACCCCTTGTGAGAGATCTAGTTAAAAATCATCAAAATTTACTGCAAGAATTCCATTTTATTAAAAATTCTCATCATTATTGTGTGCACGTGTTTTTAAAGCTGTTTATTAAACCTCTGAGGTTGATGCCAAACCTAATCTTAGGCAACTGGAACATGAAATTTGTGTTTGTTGTTGTTACATTTTGGCAATGAGGGAACAGCAAAGCCTGCTTGGGATTCGCCAACATACAGGGTTGGGTAGGGATAGGGTTGAGAGGGTTAAAGGAGTTCTTACTTGGTATCTATTTTCTTCAGCTATGATTTCTATTCCTGACTTCCTGATGAGGAACTCTGTGTATAAACAGTTTTATGTTACTAAACTGTTACTGACCATCTGTTCATCATGTTTTTTTCCACCTGAAGTCTTGCATGATGGGTCATGGAAGGCGAAATTTCAAGCTAGATTAGTCCAAACAGTCGTTTTGTTGGTTTGCTGCCACTTTTCAGACTGTTTCAAAGCTTTTTTTCCAATGCTGCTAGGTGGAAATACATTTGAATTCTTCATGATAGATCCTAACACTTTTTCACATGCAAAAAAAATCAAATATTACTATAATATTTGACATTTTTATCCCACTTTTTATGTGGTGCAAGGATCTGAAGTACTGATCATAATTTTTCTTTTATACCTGATGGAAGCCGAGGAAGTCCTGAATGGTGGGGGACGTGTAGAAGACGTAGCCTTCAGCTGTCACCACCAACACGAAGCCGCTCAACGCCTGCAGATCGAAAACAAGCTTTACCATCTTCGTTCTATCAGAATGTCTGAAATGAGCCACAAGCACGTGTAAGGCGTTACCTGAAGCAGCAGTTCTCCCTCAGAGAAGTTCACCCCATCGATGGAGGTCACTGTGGAAGTCGTGAAGGAGGGGGCAGTGGAGGCTGCGGAGGATGGCTGCAGCGCCGAGCTCTGGCTGTTTCCTCCAAACATGATGCTCCGCTCGCTGGTGTAGCTGTTGGAGTTTTTGTTCTGGCCCGTCTTCATGGTGGCTGCAGGTGATGAAGATGAACAGTTAATTTGCTGAAGCTTTAAAACGGGTATGACATTTAAAACACCAACGAGGATTGCTTGGGGGGTAAAAAAAAAAAAAGGGGGAAAAAAAGACTATTTTGCTTTGTTGTTGGATTTATTTTCCACTTTTGATTTTGTTTGAACACAGAAGACCCCACAGGGCCAAACCGAATGCAGTTTGAGACGTGCTAAACAAATAAAAAGTGAGGTTATGCAAACATGACTCTGACCTCATCTTGAAACAGCTGGCTGTCTTATTACAAAACTGTCAAATTTCTCAAGAATCTCTGATGAAATATGAAGTGAGAAAAACACCAAAAGCGGAACATCACTGTCTCTTTCCATCAGGGTGGAGCTGCCTCCTGCTTCCTGTCATCTTACAACACCGTAACTCTGCTCTCCCTTCTCTTCCTCTTCCCTTTCTGGCACTTATCGATCGGCTTTTATCGCAAAGAAAAACAACAGAAAAAAATAACTGCCCCAAAGCAGCTTAGCACACCCCCTCAGGGAGGAAGCAGGTGGTTTTCGAAGACGGAAGTCGGTCTTAAAGGGCGATGGAGGGACTGAAGGAGTCTGGAGCGTTTTTACTACACTCGGTTGGCTTGTTGGTTTTTACTGTTTGTCTCGCATTGATATTGAGAGATGCATTTTACACTTCTGGGTATTTTTTCTTTTCTTCAGCCTTGGTGTTTTACCGTCACAGTATTTTGCTTTTCCTTGTCTTGTAGAGCTTGTTGTAAAGTTTTTTTAGGGTGGTCTTGTGTGTTTTTTTTCTCACAGGGCATAAAAAGTCTGTGCAAATTTGCTTTTATATAGAGCAGCACTAAAAAAAGCACAGTGATTTGACAGAATCAAGCACTGGAATGCCTTTAAAACTCCAAATTACTAAATCTTGAAGCTCTAAAAACATCCTTAGCTCCAACATGTCTACTCTAAACATCAAAAATTACTAATATCTCACAGGTTCAGCTTCTCGATTTGTTGTTATGATTCAAGTTTTAGATAGCAAATTGAAATTGTTTTGGTTGTGGGGGGGGAATACAGATTTAAACATGAAAAATGAGTCGATTAATCAAAAAAATAATAGTGGCAGCCTTCACTCTGTGCAGACTGCTGGTTTAGAGTACTGGCAATGCTTCTGTCCCAGCCCAAGCGCTGGGTTTTGAAATTCAATTCCTGGAGGCTTGCTCAGCCCCCGTCCATGTTAAAAGTCCAGGCTGAATGAGGATAACAGACGGAGCCACAAAATTACCCGTTGGCCTCGGCGTTTCCCCCCATGGACCGAATGCAGCGGGGAGGCAGCCATTTTGGACGACAGAGCTCATGTGAAGTGGTTGACGGAGGCCCTGGGAGCCGCCGGAGAGGCTTGGATCGATCTGGTTTTCTAAGAGCACGAGAGGAGTTGCGTTGCAGCCTCTTCTCCAACAAAACAATCATAAAGCCATTTCGTGTATAATTTAGAGATACTGGATAAAAACCCTCGGATTATAACTGCCTGAAAACAAAAATCACACAGAGCTTTTTTAGAAAAGAAACTCTTCCCTGCAATGATTATGTTTGACAAGCTCAAACTTCGCTCTGAAATGGGGCCTTTAGCAAAGTCTTCTAAATGATTAAAGGCACAAAACTACAGGCTGTGGAAAAAATGCAACTCTATTTTAAAGCATATCTGCTAAGGCTTTTATTTTTTCCTTTCACTCTGTTCCAATGTGGATTAAACATGGGAAAAGTTTTAAATAATAAAGTTAGTTTAAGTGCAAGAAGTCCTTAAGAGATGGTTTTTTTCTACTCTTGGATCTTAATGATGTCATAGAGAGTGGATATCTCTATTATAGTCATTGGAGACACACAGCTCCCTAATTTATCAACTCACTGTAACAAGTATAGGTAAATTAGTGATGCTCTATGGTCGTAAAAAGCAACAAAAGTACCAGACTTGAGCACTCAAGCCAGAATTCGAACGACTCGATGATCTTTTATTGAATTTTTGACACAAAGTTAAATAATTCAGTCTTGATACGCTCTGTTTGGTTTAAGTTGCTTTAAAGTCAAATATGTGGTTAAATAAAACAAGCACGGAGAATATCAGGAACATTTTCCCAACTACTGGGATGTTCCAAGGGAAAGACTTCAGTTTGCTTGGAGCCATAAAAATACCACCGGAGCCAGATAATCTGATATTTGCCTGGTACAAAGACAGGAACATGCCAGAGGAAAAGCAAACCAGATGGGTTGGTTAAACACACTAAAGCACACGGAGAGGAAATGTACCAGTGCGGGCTAAACTGGGCACATCAGTGTCAGTGCGTGAGTTTCCTGAGAGAGAGAGGCAGCATTACATTTCAGAGTTTATATCAAAAGACACATTCTTGACCACACAAACTATCTGGTACACATAATAATCTGAGGTATGGAACACTTGGTACAAATATTAAAATACACCAAAAAGCCAAAGAAACATACCCTGCAGAGACGGCTACATCTTTAGCTTGGTAAAAGATATAAATCAGTTTCTTCTTTAATTGTTGTAATTAATGGTGCTGCATGGACTTGGCACTGGAATTTACCAAATGCTGGGGTGTTTCCAAGCTACGATATGGTATTATTTAATTGGGACAAAAGTAATTAATTAAAAAAAACTATAAAAATGACAACAAAAAGAGTTTATATGTGAATGTCACTACAAGTGGATCTAATGTCAAGATATGTCATGATACATTATGACAGAATATTGTACGATATGTGAGATATGATAACGTAAAATACGATAAGATATAAAAGGGTAAGTCATCTTGACACGGTAAGAGAAAACAGTTTAGGATAATGACACAATACTGTACGATACAGTGATATCATATGATATTTTACAATACAATAAGTCAAGATACGATACAGCATGACATTGATTTTAAGTTAAATGCCACCTTTGGTGAAGAAGCAAACATTAACAGCAAAATTCACGCCCTTTTCCAAACCTGCTCATAGATAGCACAAGATTATATAAGCAACTATACTAACAAATGCACAAACAACAATAAGACAATGGCTGGACTCTAAATAACAACAAAAGCATCTGTAAGTTAACAGTCTGGAGACTGTTCATGGAAAATTTACAGTGACCATTTGATTCTGTGTGATTTTCATCATGCAAAGCTTCATTGTATAAATCCACAGAGCACAAATAGCGCCATGATAAACCACATGACGAAAAGTTGCATTACAATGCTCCGTTTTTTTATATGATAGCATGATGAAATGCAGGATGAAGCTTAAAGCTCAGCTCAAAGATGATTACTGTTTACCTGTGGGTAGCATATTGGCTTCTTTTAGTAAGTTCCCATCGAGCACTGTGGGGTGTGTCAACATGCATACTTCAATAACAGACTCATTTTTAATCCCATGCTTCTTTGCTTTCTCCCCCATCTCAGCAAGTTTTCCCCCCGGTACCATGCCAAATGTTTTACTGCTCCCACGGCACGCTTTGCACAGCATTTAACATGATTTATGGGAAAACATAACAGCACCAATCGATTTCACGCCTTCTCACAAGTCTTGAATTTGAATACTGAATCCTTTTTTCTCGCAGGCCTAGAGCAGCATTTACAGGATCAGTCTGAGGAGTTATGTACAGACATGATTTTATTTTGACTGTGTTTATCGATCTAGGAAATATTTACCTGCTTAATGGGTTCAGATTCCCACAGGGAAGCGTCCCGGCACAACCATAGGCATTTAGGTTGGGGTATTTAGCAACTCTACGAGGGCAGATGTTGACAGCTATAGGTATTGGTAATAAAAACTGTACAAGAACTTCTGACATGGCTGATTTCAGTCATTCAGCAGTGAATAATGCTGATTAGCCACATTCCCAGGAGTCCAATTTGACATTTTCAAATTGTCTGCTATATCTCATCATCAGTTCCCATCACCAAAGATATTTCACCAGTATTTTATATTAAAGAAGAAGAGAAAAGAAATTCTTCCATTTGTTTTTGATATTTTGGTAACACAGGCTTAATAAAGAATGATTTTTGCTCCATTTTTAAAGCCATATTTCGTTTACCCATTTGATGTTTAACATGGAATTCTTTTAAATAACTGCATTGTACATTTGCATAACATCACTACACTGATAGGAGATTTAAACACGTAAGACCTCTCCAAAAAGTGTTTGCCACACAATCGCAGAAGCTAAAGTCAGGTCCAACAACAAAAAGATTCAAATCAGGAATCAAAGTGTGTTGGGAAGTATGGGGAGTGCTTGGTGACAAATAGGGATTATAAAAATGTGTAGAGCTTCTAAGGAGGGGAAAAAGACAAAGACAGGAAGTAATACAACAAAAGGTGTGCATAGAAAGCCAACTACTAAAATAAGACAGGAAGTAAAAACAGAGACAAAAAGAGACACTGGAAAAATGCAAAGAAACCACAGCTCTGTAAAGTGACTGTGAAGTCATTTGTCTCAGGGAATCAACTGAAATGAGCAAAACCCAGTCGATCACCAGACACACAAGCCTCATCTACAGTCTGTGGCTACAGTATTATTGTAGCCAAAGTAGCTTATTTGTCAGCAGGGAGCAGGGAGTATATACATATATATATATATATCAATGCGTCAACGCGTTAACGAGCTAACCGCGCTAACTCGTTCACGGAGATTTGCCGCATTACTGCAGTTATGGTGTTAACGTTATTTTAACGAGATTAACGCTGACAGCACTAATATATATATATGTATATGCATATATAAAACTCTATGTATACATATATAAATATATATATATATATTTATATATGTATACATAGAGTTTTAGGTAAGACTACTTTTCATGCTCTGTAAACATACTGTTTATCTAAGTGCACATTAGCCTGTTATCAAATGTTAGGTAAAGATTGGGTGGCTTTACTTTGCCTGTGAAAACAACAATGGTCATCAAGATGGTTTGTAAAACTGGCTTTCAAAACAGCCAGCGCATAGCTGCTGTATGTTTATGCACTTGCTTGTTATCAGATTACCGTTGGTTTTTGCTCCTAAATAACAGCGTAGGTGTGCACAGCGCTAAAAAGTGAGTCCCTGCATGTGTGGTATAGTGTCAGCACAGTTTCATTACCAGAGTTTATAAGGTCTGTACCCGTGTGTATGTATATAGTATATTCTTCCTATAACAAATGTTTATCTTATTGGCGATTGCCACAATCATATAAGGAAATTTAAATAATCAATGCAAATTTTACAGCAAAAATAACTTATATAGCTCCTCCTGAGCATGCTACTCAAACCATATTCCCCAAGCACCCATGATGTGAAAGATGGGTGGCCACGCACTTTATGAGCTGGGATTTGTCATATAGTTTCACACTTTTGGCTATATTAAAGATACAATGGACAGTGGAGAAAGCAACAGCATTAATGCTGCTATGCTCGTCAGGCTTTTCAGTACATCTTAAAAGTATCCAGCTTGCTGAACTTGACCAGGAATTTCTCCTTTCTTGTGAAATTTCAGCAATAAATTAAAGACAGTCTCTTTGCATTAGACCTGTGATGGAGGGACAACCTGTCCAGGGTGTAGCATGCCTCTTTCCCAGTGACAAATGGGATAAGGTCCAGCCCAACCACAACCTTGATCTGCATAAGCAGAAGAAGATAAGTGGATGGAATTGAAGACGCATGAAACAAAACAACTGCAACAAAACAGTTGATAACATCCAAAAAGTACAGCCCCTGCAGCTCATGCTGAGTTCAGAAAAACACTGTTAGTAAATAATCCTCGTGCTTCAAGAGCTTTACAGAGGAGTCTGTGGCTGAAGCACGTGATCCACACATGTGGGATTTATGCCATTCTTTAATTTCTTTCATTCGTTACTAAAGAAGGAAAGAAGAAGCTGCAATCAATCTTAGAATCATAATCATCTTATATACAGTAAATATAAGAAATAACCTTTGTTATGAAATAACCTGGCATCCTAGTGCACCTACTCGCTATCTCATAACACCTAGTTTGACTTCCTTTCTATAATACAAACATTGCTTCATGATGTAGGAATGCCAGATATTAATTTCTCAACAGATGACTCTAAATTTAGTCATCCACCATGTGAAGAAAAGTGACACTTACGGTAACGAAATGTACTGCAATTTAAACAGAAACTGGACAGGATGGGACTTGTTGTCTTAGTGAGACACACTTTATTGAACTGATTGATGATTAGAGGTGTAAATGCCAAGCAGCTGTCAATAACACAAACAATATGCACTGTATGTGTTAACAAAGATCGAGTTAAGCTGTATGCCAGCCAAAACTAATCACAAGAATTCTTGAAGTGTGCGTCTTTGTCTTCGGTTTCACTGTTGGCTCAGTGTGGTTTGAGTGCGTGTGTGGGGGGTGGGGGTGGGGTGGGGGGTTGAGCTGTTTGTCTGGGCATGCCCAGAGAGAGCCTGTAACACAGTCATAGCTAGAGGCATCTGGTTTAGTGGTTCAGCATCTAAGTACGGCAACAATGAGCTATTTTAGTCACGAAAAGAAGAAGACAGACGTGTGATTAACATGAGGAAGAAGAAAACATAAAAGAAGGTTGTGAGGTATAAATAGAGAAAGTGCCAACGTGATAATTGACAAAAATCAAAGAAAAAAAAAAAGCCACACAAAGAATTGGAAAATTCTTACTGCAAAAACAAGTAAGTGTTACAACACGATAAGGACTAGATTAAATTTTTTTTAAAAATAAAAGAAAAAAAGAGAGGACCGACACAGGTGCCCTGGGGAACTCCCCACTCTGGTAAAAAAACTACTTCTTTCATCCCTCTACCCAGATACTAATATTTAAAGTTAACCCATTCTGCGTTTCATCATTTTCTGTCATATACATACATCCTGTTCAAATAACGAGTATCAGTGTATGCACAAGTAATCCTTTACATTTCTCTAAATACTCAATTTCAGACAGATTTTTTTCACTCTAGCAGAGAAATAAGAATCAAGTTATGGAGCTGAAAAGCAGCAAAATAGCTCCCTTTAAAAATGTGAGATGAAAAATAAGTTGATTTGAAACAAAAAGAAAACAGAAACAAAAATAAACTCTAGACGACCTATGCAGGTGCCCCGAGGAACTCCCAGCTCTGTTTGTGATGTGGTAAAAACCCCACTTTATTCACCCCTCTCCCTCCAAAGCTTACATTTAACAAGGAACAGCTGACTCCTACCAACTTCCACAGCCCTAGTAAAACAGGAGAAGCCCCTCAATAGCACCCTCACCCCTCCACTTCTTCTTCTATGGCTTTTTTAATGGCAACAAGACCTCGCTACAGTTTTAGTGTAAACTTTTCAAAAAGAGCTCTGGTGCTCCTACTATGCTGTTCCCATGCTCATATTTTTCAGTAAGTAAAATTTCAACAGTAAAACCGTGGTAGAAGTATAAACTGAAGGGGAAAAAGATAAACTAAACTAAAAAAGTTGGTTAATATAATTTTATTAGATGTCAAATGAAGGTCAGTATGAGCCCAAAACCCATTTCTCTCCCCATTACTTATTTGAAGTAGCAACTTCAAATGTTATTCACGGAAGGATGGGTTGAAACATTGGCATGAAAATGTTTTAAGGATTAAAAATTAATTAAGAGTTAAATAATGTGCAGACCCTTTTTCCTTAAATATAGCTCATATCTAAAGAATTTTATCTGAAAGTGAGCACACATTTGTTTTTATTCTTCAGTCCAAATTGAAAGATATTCCATTTGTTATTATGAATAACTTTTTTTTTTTATTCGGGTCTGTTGTGTTTTTGATCAACTTTGCTAATTACTGTTGGTTCTAATATAACTTATTCAGATTTTGATATTACGTAATCTAAGAGGAAACTGCGCTTAGTAAATCTTACGAAAATACTTAGTAAATGCATACTAAGAAAATTTGCGGCTGAGCATAATACATTTAAAACATCCACATATAAGGTAGAGAAGTATTAAAACAATTCTTATGAGTTTTCTCATCTGTCACTGTAATTTAAGAGATCATTCTCACTTCGAGACACTCCATCTGTGGATCCTTTAAAACCATCTTTCGTATGAGTTCAAGCTTTCAGCGCTGAACCTCTCTGCACTTGTTGACCTCCTAATCAAACCCACAGTACATGAAATCATTTTAGGTTGGCACAAACCTTGAAACTCCCCCCTAACCTCCCCATCTCTCTTTTCTCTACATCTCCACAAGCCCACCCCCTCCATTCTCGAATCTCGCAACACCCGCTCTCAAGCACTTTGTGGTTTTTTCGTTCGACTTTGAAACCCAAGAGCTAAATGGAGTCATTGTTCTCCATCTCTTTGGACTGCAGAATGGAGCGGGGGGGGTGGACAGGGAATCGGGATCTCCGACACTCATGCTCTACCTCTCTCCCCCTCTCTCTCTCTTTTTTAGTTCAGCTCACTTTCTGATCCTCTCTGTGCAGGTTTGGGCATGAATGTCGAGGACTTTGCAAAAGTAGGGCTTGTCTGGTTAGGAAATCGAGAAGGGGTTTAGATTCAAAGCTCCAAGTGCTTTTGCATTTGGCGTTTGGCTTTAAATCAACACTTTGTGTTTTTAAAATGAGTCACTATCTGATTAATCAGTGTGGCACAAACTGTCATTGTTTGGGGGCTAATTTCATGCAGACTTGTGGAGCCTAAAATATACATTGATGTTTTTCAACAGATTGTCTGTACTTCCCCCCAAAAAAGGTTGCGATTAGCTTGAAAAAGCAGCCTGAAACAGAAGCCAGAAGAAGAACAAACTTTTAACCGTCTTTTTCATCTTGAATGCTGTTTTCTGGAAACACGTGACCGAAGATGTGATTGAAACCATGGAAAGCAGAAAAAATGTACAGACTCTTTTGAGAAATTCCCAATGATGGAATTGTTTTCCTTAAGCTTTATTTACATTTGGGTTCATTGCATTAAAAAAAGGTGTTTAATTTGTTAAGTATCCTTATTCACAGTATGAAATGCATCAATGAAAACCATCTCGAACAATAAGGCCTACTGACCATATGCAAGAATTTCACTGAGAATTATATAATACATGTATAAAAATTTGAGTTAAAAATCTTTTTTTAATCTACTAACTAATATACAAATATTTTATTATTTTTAAGTAATTTACTCATTATTCAGTTTGAAGAAAAATGTCAGTATCTGATTGTTCCACCTTCTTAAATACAAGAATATGTTGCTTTTCGCTTCTTGCATGACAGTAATTTAAATATTTTGTAAGTTTTGGACTCTTAGTTGGACAAAATAAGGCATTTAATCACTTTTGATGGATTTATAATGTCATGAAATAACTTGGATTTGGACAAGGAACTGGAGAGCAGCTGGACAGATGAATAAGACACTTAAATCCTCTAGTAATCAGTTTAGGGTCTAGAGTTCTGAGGACTTTCCAGAGGAATCTGTTTTGTGTGTGTGTGTGTGTGTGTGTGTGTGTGTGTGTGTGTGTGTGTGTGTGTGTGTGTGCGTGCAAAAACATTTTATAACTCATATTATTAACTCCAGGAGACATATTTCAAACCTTTTCCAATATAATTTGACACATTTAAATATCTTCTTTAGGGAGTCAGTGCTTTTGGAACTATGGATTCCCCCTATTAAATGCACATTTGCAAATGGTAAACACTGGAGGTTCTAATAATCTGAAAGGTTCTTTATATACCAAATATAAATATTAACTTCAAAGTCCGAGCCAAGAAAAGAGATTGTGCTCCTGTACTCATTTACAGTTTTCATCACTCTTGGACTCCACTAGAAAAGCTTTGCATGATTAACCTTACGAAAAACATCATTGATCCCATTTAAAGATCAACCAATTCAGGGTCTGCAATCCAAGCTTGCTTCAGTCTTCATGCTATTAATTACATTTTCTTTTTTTTAAATCATAAATTCATTTCACAAAACCCTTTTTGTTCTTTTTTGTTTATTCTCAGACAGTAAAAGTTACCCTTATAGTAACTATATAGTTAAAAAAAAAAGCTAATTGCTAATTCAGCTAATTGCTCTCCTGGATAACCTTCTGCGCTTCCTTTTGGCAAATATCATGAAGGCCATGCAACTTAATATGCTACAGCCTGCCCAGGGTTTTGGCTGCATCTGCAAGCAGCTTTGCAACCCACTTTCACCGGCTCTGTTGGTTGATTGATGCCTGCTCTATTCTGTCTTATTGCTGTAAATATAAATCACCACAAATGGAAATGCTATTTTCTTTTCACTGAAGTTTTACTTTCCTTTCCACCTCTAGAACTGATTGTGTCAACCTGCCAATCATTTTGATTAACAGCTGTTTGCCAATGAGGCGCCCTCAACGCTTTGATAGCCGATTTTGACACTAATGTTCATATTGTTTTCGAACTGCTTCTCTTCCTGCCCCCTCCTCCATTGTCGTTACGGTGACTTCCTGCTTTGTGGTTTAAAGTCTCAGCATGATAACCACAGCTATTTCACTGATGGCCGCACCCACAGAAAATGGTAAACAAGCCGACGTCGCAACCATGAAAGAACATGAAAGCCCAATTACATGCAAACCGGACTGAAACAGGCACTGTTTACTCATCGTTACTTTAATGGTTTATACACAGAGTAGAATCTTTTTTTCATTATGTCTCATCAAATCAAAATCTTTAAGGACACCTGCATACCTGCATGCTTCTACTGAAGCAGTAGCTTTATTGGCCGGTTTTTATTTGAGTCCTGAATTTCAAATATTTAAATCAAACTTTAAATCAACTAAATCTGACTCTAACATAGAAGATGAGCCTCGTCTCAATGCCTCGTACAATGATATGACCCTTGAAAGTTTACCCCAGATGCCCTTGGTGAAGTTTTCTCCAGTGAATCATCTGAAAATAGATCAAACACCCGCAGTACCAACGGTTGTTTCTGCTACTATACGTTACAGACATTTAATAGGTGCAGTTTTGTTATTGAAACTATACAGTCATAGTGGTCTCTTTTAGTTTTAAGGTTTTACATATCACGGAAAAAAAAGTAATCTCAACCTCCACATGTCTTAAAATTAGACAAATAACCGTTCGGTTCAGGAGCAAACCTCGATGAACTCTTCTTGTAAAGAACTCTTCTTGTAAAGAAGAGTGGGCCAAAAATTCCTACGCATTGATCTGAGAGACTGATAAAGTCAAACAGAAAACAATTACTCTGTGGTTCTACAAGCTACTGAGTCATGGTTTGCGCTTAGTTTTTCTGCATTTCTGGCTTAGCTTTAATTAAATAAATAATGACACAGTGTAATCTGTCATGTGTTGTTCATCTGAGTGTGCTCAGGACCAGATTATTTTCATTATGTCCTTATACATAAAACGTTAGAAGTGAAAAAGCATCTACTTTCTTTTTTTGCATGACTATGTGCAGAGGAAGTAAACAGTGCATGAGAAACAGAGGAGGCATCTTTGGTAACGCATGTCACAGGTTTCTGAAAGCTGTGTTTTATAAAATCTTCCAGCGAGCTGCAGGAATGACACTGACAAATAATTCCCGCCATTTGGTCGTGTTCTGGATCAGTCCTGCAAAGTGTGGCGCTACATCGCGTATGCATACGAGCAGGCAGGCGTGATGGATTCAGAAACCACACACAGACACACACACACTCCTCTAGCCCTGAACCTGCTCTTCCTACAACCCCTGACCTCGTTCACGCTACGATAAGGCTGCTTCTGGAGAAGAAATCTCAACATTTACATTCCTGTGTCTGAACGGAGGGTCAACCCCGGGTGCTGATACTGCACACCACACCCTCTCACGCACGCACACAGGGATCATACCAATCACTCATTAAAGTGGGGGCAGCAGGAGTTCTGGAGTTCATCTCCGAAGCAGCACATATTTATTCAGTGGAGACAAGTTCATCACTCAGTGGCTCTGAAACGAGGCTCAGTCAGTCAGATCAGGGCTTGAATTCCTCACTTGAGCCTGGGAAGAGCTTCGCACCGCAGGTACGTGGCGCTCCCCGAGGTTAGGGTCGGGTTCAGGTTAAGCTTATCTCGAAGAGAAGCGGGTCAAGGTTTACAGGGTGAAGAAACAACAAGACAGAAAGGCAAATAAGGACAGATAAGCAGAATGATGACTGGACTAAACGGTCTTTCACTGAGGCTGTGTGTAACTTTAACCCTTAAAAGTCTCATTTTTCTATTTTTTGATGGTTCTATTCATGCTTTTAATTCCTCCAATGTTTCCTTTATCCAGGAAAGACATCTAAAATCATCTGATGCCACTAATGCAAAAAAAGTTTAAAAATAAAACACAAACTACACAAACAGAGTTCCATTTATTCAGACTCCTTACAAAACAATTTTACTCTGTTTTTATAAAGCTAGATAAAAAAATAAATCATAAAACAATCCATGTTTGAGTGAACTCCTTGTTTCCCACTGCCTTCTGACAGGAGTTTATAGCCATGGCTGTCTAAGTTGACTGTCTACGTTTTCCAAGCTTGCACATGCAAAATTGCACAATCACTGCTCTGTAATGCACATACAGCTGATGTAGCATTCTGTATAAGTTATCATTTGTTTTATTTATCTATTTAATATGTGGATTTTTGTCTATTTGGCGTCTGATCTAGACAGTAAAAGAAGAATTTCATGTTTCTTTACTTTACGTGTGACAATAAAACTTGAAACTATGGATTATTCTAGTGGAAAAGAAAGTAATACTTTGATTCAAATAGATTCAAATGACGTCATTATAAGAAAAACCAAAGATTTTTAGTTTAGTTGTAATTAGTGATGACCTACATACAGGGATGGACTGGTAATCAGCGTTCATTACTGACACTGGATTGTTCAATCAAATCTCTTAATACCTTCACTGTTCCCTTCTCACCAGCTGTGGAGAAGTGAGGAAGAGACGGAGGAAGGTGATTAACGTGTATTAACGTGGTAAGTAAATAGATGGAGGGACATAATTAGGAAGGGAGAGATTCAAAGATTCAGGTAAAACAAATGGTTATTTTGACCATGAGCCACTGCTAATAGCTGAAGTGTAGCTTTAGATTATCACATGCTCTGTTCTACGTGATCTCTAGCGACACAGCTATGTTAGCATAACATAAACAGTGAAGCTGGAGGATGAACGCTAACACTTTTCCACTCGATAAAAGTTAACGTGAAGGTTCCTGATGGTTAGAGACAAATACAATTGCATGGCAGGATGCTGTAAACGGACCAAACTTCAGTCAGGAGAACAACTGAGGTAATCCATCCACAATTACTTGACTTTTTTATTTGGCACACTGCAGTTTAATGTTGCAAAGCACCACTTTTTAACTTCAGTGGATATTATACAGGGTTATGCTCAGGATATGTCAGCCCATTTCTACTGGAAATGCCTTTTGGTTAAACTTTCAGCAAGGAATTTGCATTTGCACTGTTAAATTTTTATATAGCTTTAATGCACATAAAAAACAGCTGCTTGTTTAAGTGAAAATAAATGGATGGGGGGTTTTTTGCGCTAGTGAAGTTGTGGAGTTGTATTTTGTCTCGCAGAAATTATATCGTCAGTTATATCATTATCGCAAATTTTCAAATATATATCGTGATATATATTTTTGGCCATATCGCCCTGCTCTATCGTGAAGCTCCTGGCCTACCTCTGCATTCTGTATCTGTAACACTTCCACTTTGAAATAATACTGCTTGCAGTTGATGGTGTAACATTGAGGAGGGAAGAAATTTCATGAGCTGACTTGCAGCAGTGGCATCCTGTTACAGCTCCACGCTCAGCTTCAGTGAGCTCTTCAGAGCGAGCCCTTCCTTCAAAAATGTTTGTAAAGGCAGACTGCACGGCTAGGTGCTTGATTCAAAGACTAAGAGACTCTGTGGCCCAATACCTTTGTCCATATAGTGCGTTTACACCAAAGAAAGTCTGACGGTGGTGCCAAAGAGCTGTCACGATATTTACAGATGATTCTTTCTGCCATGCATTTTAACATTTGATCCTTTGAAAGTGTTTAAATAAATGTACGTTGGATTATTCCTGGCACTGGTATCAGTTGGAACCAGGTAACTTAAACCTGCAGGTTTCCCACATCTGAAGGCCAAAATATTCACTCGTAACTCCTCATTTACTGCAGCTCAACATGACTGCACAGAAAAAAAATCACCCAAGTCAAAATGTGAGGTCTTAATGGCCTCCAGGCAGGTTTATATATCAGAACAGAAAGCAAGAGCTCAACAGCGGAGAACGCGCCAAGAATAACTGACCTCAGTGTCACATGGGTCACTTTGTTCTGAGTAACAATGAACGTTTCGAGGTACGGGGTTTTAGCCACAATTATAATAAATCTATGCACGCTTATAAAGCTAAAGAGACAGAACTGCTTCTTATTCTTACAAAGTGACAGCTGACATTAAAATAAAAGACACTGATGAAACTTACAGAGATTACAGACAATGTAGACTCATGAAAGAAAGAAAAAGAGAAAACTCGCTTCAGCACAGCTCATGGAAATACGGCTAATTTGCCATAACTTGCTGCTTATTTTCAAAGCACACACACACACACACACACACACACTCAGCCTCGCGTGCGAACTTTCAACCTCCAGCATCCTGAGCCGAGAAAGGAAAGGAAGGAGGCTGGTGGAGGAAAAGATGGGGAGGGGGGGCATTTAGCATGATTATTGTGTGAGTGCACACACACACACACACTCACTCACACACAATAGAAACAGCTGCCAAAGAGTCTGATATGCCTCCACTGTGTTTTGAATGGTTTGCATGATTGCATGTTGTCCAAGTGGGAGCTGCTAAATGCTATTATACAGAAGACTCTGATGAGGAGGTGAGGAAGAGGAGGTGAGGAATGGGTGGAGGAGGAGAACAACGTAAGAAAATGCAAAGGGGGGGGGGGGGCTGAGAAGTAGGAAGGAGGAGAAAGAGGGAGATATGGGGTGTAAAAAGGAAGAAGAAGGTTTGGGGTTGGGGTGGACAGAAGTGGAAGGGGCACCAACGTAGTAGGAGTAAGGAGTAAGGTGAAGGACAAGTGGAGGAAGCAGGAGGCAGGTCAAAGGTATAGTCTTTGGGAATCAGGAGGGAGGAAGAGGAGGAGAAAGAAGATAGAGGACAGCACAGTAAGGGGATGGTGGAAGAACTGCAGGTGAACCATGCAGGAGGACATGTAAGAAAACAGGAGGTACAAAGAGAGGAGGAGGGGGTACAAAGGTGGTCAGTAAATAGGAGTAAAAATGTAAAGGTGTGCAGGAATGAAGGAGGCGAGCTGGGTGAAGAAAGATGAGGAGGAGGGTGGGGATAGAGGTAGGCTGAAACAGCACCTAGGCTAAAGGTACAAGTTTTGTAAAAGAGAGGAGAAGAGGATGAGACACTGTGAGAATAACGGAGAAACTATAAGGTAGGAAATAAGGGGCGAGGAAGAGGATAGAGATGTAAAAAGAGATGTAAGAGGAGGAGAAGGAGGACGGAGTGAAAAGTGAGAAGCAGAGGCGGAGGAAGACGATGGTAAAGGGAGGTGAAAGATGGAGATCTAGAGTTGCAAAATAGTGGAGGAATGAATTTGGGGATTGAGGAGGAGGTGCTGCTGGGAAAAAGTAGGGGGGTGTAAAGAAAGGTAGGAAGTGAGACAGAGAGAGCAAGGAGTTAAAGGGAGGTGAAAGAGGGAGGTCTAAGATGAAGGGCAAAGATAGACGGGAAAAAGAAGAGGGCAGGAAGTGGATACAAGAGGGAAGCTAAAGGTACAGATTTTGGAGAGGAAGGAGATGGGAGGTGGAGGGTGAGGTGAGAGGTGGGAGGAAGAGGGGGAGAAGGAGGAGCAGGGAGGGAAGGAGGGGGGCAACACACTGTAATCTGTAATGGAGTTAATGTAGCTCCGGTGCTCTTATCGCTGTCGTGCCATGGACTCATTGAGGACAGGAAACCCCCCCCTCGTCCCCCCACCTCTCCCTCTGACACACACACACACACAGACACACACACACGTACACACATCTTACTCCTCCACCGCTGAGTAATCGAGCTGGAAGTTGGGGTAAAGCTTCTCTGTCTGCACCAAACCTAGTTCAAAAATGGTCAAATTTAAGAGAACACTATCACTATCAGGGTTAATTTGCTTCTCTCTGTTTTCCACTTTCCTCCATGCACCAGACCAAACTGTACACCACAGCTCGGAGGGGGGAAAAAAACACCTAAATGACTTCTAGCCGGGTCTCAAAGGAGGATCAAACCCCAGAAAAAGAGTGGCAGGAATTTGGCAGAAATAATGAGCTTACACGGGGCACATTTCAGATCTCACTTTTTTCGCCCCCTTCTCACTGCAGCAATTTGTCTTGATGCAGAAACATGGTGACAACCTCAAGTGTTAGCGGCGGAGACTGTGTAATTGTTATTATTGCCGGTGGCAGCTATAATTTTAATCCGGTAAAGCCTCATTAGAGTGACCCGTTCAACCGGCGAGCTGAAAACTTCTCGCTCGGACTCTGATCCCGTCCGACTCAGACGCCTTTTCAGGCTCAAGCGGAGCAAAATGGATGCTTTTGTGTCAACCAGTCGCTAAACAAGCGAGCCTGTTAGGCAGTAAACCTGTTACTCAGTCAGCAATCGAGTCAGTAAACATGTCACAGAGTATCTGCGCCTGGAGTCTGGCTTCAACCCCGAGTGATGACTGACAGGCAGGCTCGGCAGGCAGCCAGTAGAGTTGCGTGTAAAGAGTTTATTTAGACAAGAGAGCGAGAGGGAAAGAGGAGCAGGGGAGAGGGGGAGGAGGAGGAGGAGGAGGAGTGGGGATTTTCTCCACTGTTTTGTCCAGGACTGAACAGAAGGAGGTCTCACTCCTGACAAGAACCCGACCGACAGGTTAGAACCGAACCAAGCACAGGAGGTGTGGACTGCTGGGCTTGTGCGTGCACGCGTACAGAGATGCAATGCAACATGTGAGAAAAACAAAGAACACACAGAAAAGAGAAAAGTATGCAAGTACACACACCCAGAAACATGACTGCTGCTGGCAGTGTGTGTGTGTGTGTTCTTTACATGGAAACTCTATCAGTTGGATCAGAGGACTTGGCTGGATTTAATCTGCTCTCTGCAGTGTGTGTGTCTGATCATGTCGGAGTGATAAGTTTCCTCTGCCAGAGATTCTCTCTTTCACCCATTTTATCTCTTTCTCGACATCATCCTCATTTTTTTAGTGTTCTCTGACAGTTTCTTTGATCAGTTTCACAGCAACACAGAGACACGAGGAAACTGCTCTTGACTGGATGACCAATAATAATAATAGTAATAATAATATTATTAATAATAATAGTGATGCAAAAACTTGTAACAAAAATGTATAAATTACATGTAATAAAAATATCAAACAAAAATAATTAAAAAATTAAATGTTGAAAAATGTTAAATGTTAAAAAAATAAAACTAAACATGTAAAAACCAAACAACCAAACAACAACAACTTTTTGAAAATTAAAAAATATATATATAAATATATATATTTTAAAGAATAAAGTAAAATTAAACATTACAAAAATGTAAAAAAAATTAGCAATAAAAATATTACAATACATTAAATACTAAATGTTAAAAACTAACATAAAAATACTATAAAAATACAATACAAATCCGAAAAGAAAAGAAAAAATGTAAATGTCTGCAATTACAAAACAAAAATATATCCAATAAAATAGCACATATTAAAAAATATCAAATACATACACAAAAATACAAAAATAATACCATGTGAAAATAAAAATAAAAATTACTCATAGCTACGTTCAGCTGCTCCCTTGCCACTAGAGGTCGCTACAGTGAGTAGCTTCATACCGCAACACCAACGGGATTTGTATAGCCGGCAGGAATTAAACCAGCAACCTTTCACTTAAAAAGCAAATATAATAAGAAAAATAAATATTCCAAAATAAAAACATTTTTTTAAAGGATAATAAAAAATAAATAAATGCAATTACAAAAAGTACTATCCCAAAAAAGTACAAAAAAAGTATAAAACGAAATGTTTTAATTAACTTGAAAAATACTTCTATAAATAAAATATACTGTAATAACAGAATAGCATTTGTGGTCAATTTTGACATTATGTTTATTTAATTTACTCCAGGATTATCAGCCTGGGTTTCCACTCTTCACACTGCCACAAATAAACACTTCCCCCATAATTTCCACATTAAAAGCATTGCCGACCTTTAGATTTATGCTTTCACTGTGAGTGCAGTGAAAGCATAGCATAGTGCAGCCAGGAAATGCTGGAAGGTAGCTAGGATCATCACGTTAGGCTACAACAAACTGTGGACCGTTTACGTTACTTTTCGTGTAAAAACACGGATTATTTGATGGTCTGTCTTTGATGCATGTGCTTCTTTTATCAGAGTTATTGAAGACTAAATTAAATACACACATGCCACAGTCTGCCCACTCGACTGCACTCCTCATCAGCCTTTCCCCACAGAGATAAAACCCGACAAACATCAGAGGCCACTCGAGCCTGACCGTCCGTTCGCCGACTGTCTGCCGCATTTGCAAGCCAAATGAGGTGAAGATCGTTTTCCCGGTACTGCCAGGCCTTCTCTGAGCTGCTGCTGCGTCATTTTAAAGTCGAATGAATCAGAGGAAAACCCAGCAGACCTCAGCAGCTTCCTGCCTCAGCCCGGCGGTGGGCGGTGAAACCCCGAGGAGCTTCCGCAAAGTGACATCATTAACGCCCTCTTCCCCGCAGAGCTCACCTGTGAGTGTCAGTCAGGAATCTTTAAGGTGGACTGAAGAGTTCAGGCTCTCTTTCAAGCAGTGGAAAGGTTTTTCATTTGACCTTCATCTGACATTTTAGCTTAAAGAAGAGGTTTATGGTTATGTTAATGACCTAAAATGTCCTTTTTTTCTCTCTTGATGGTTTATGTTGCCCTTTTGCTCTCTACACTGGAAAATGTCTCTTTTCAGCTGCTTCCTTATTGACACAGAGTCCCCAAAGCAGACAAGTCCACCATTTGGCAGTTTTTTACAGCAGGGCCCTTCCTGAAGCAACCCTCTCATAGACTCCTGTTTCTGTCCTTGAACCAGGGATCGCTCACATGTTAGACGAGCTGTTGAGCCCTATAATGCTTAAAAATATACCTATTATATTCTAATATCCTTTAAAAAAAAAAAAAAAATGTAAAAAAATAAGTAAATTAAAAATAGAAAAAAATTACAAAAATAAAATAATACATGAAAAATACAAAATATAAATGAAATTTAAAAATAAAATTAAAAGAAAAAAAAGTAATAGAAAACAGAAAAATAACCACATTAAAAATGCTAAAAATAAAACAAACACTCCAAAAAAAATACTTTTAAATTTAACACACACTCACACACTAATGTACTTGGTAAAATAAGTTTGAATCTGTTTACAGTTTCCTGTAAGCTATGAAACTATGAAACGACACTTTCTGGTGCCTGATAAAACTGCTTCCACAGCTCTACTGAAAGTAAACAAAGCCAGCCTGGGCCATCACTTCTGCCTGCGTCTTTAAATCCCTCAAACGAGCTGCGTTTCTTCTTCTTCTTCTTTTTTCTTTTTCGGGTGATGCCACTTGCTGCGGGCGCCACGAGGCGGAAGTGGTGGCTCTGAGCTGCCACTGTGGTGAAACACTCTCTCTAACGTAAATGCCAGTCTGGGTTCATTATTTCCATCGAAGCTGGGCGGCTTTTGGGCAGACGTGGGTTACAAATACACTGCGGCGCTGTTGCAGAGGCGCACGAGCAGTTTTCACCTTTGACAGAAATGAAGCGCTCTGAGCAGGAAAAAGTGAGTGAGTATTTCTCACTAAATTACTGAAATGACTCAGGTTGAGCTCCTCAGAAAAGCACACATGAATCAGAACTATATTTGGCTATCATCGTGAATCAGATCAGAAACTTTGTGGGGGTTGAGGGGGTTTAAGATCTGATAAAACTTCCTTATTCTCTATTTTAAGCTGGCTCGGGGCAGGAAACTGCTCTGAAGTTTGAATCTCTTCCATAATTTATTCACAATAAATGACTATTTTAGAACTATTGAACAGCTTGGATGTAAAAACCGAGTCAGGCAGGAATACTTCAACCACCACACAGCAGACTGCTCTAACATCAGTGTTTTGTTTCTGCTCTTCAGGCAGAATCAAATCCACACCGCACATCTGCACAGCTGTGAATAACAAGGAAATCTAATACACAGAGCCAATATTTATTAAATATTACTTATCGTCCACCTCTGATCACAGCTGCAGACAAAGCGTCTGGAGCTGAGGCACCTTTTATAATCGTTCTCCTTGGATTAAGCATTGGGTTTGGTTTGAATTTCTGGGAGGAAATACTGATCGAAGGTGTCAGTGAAGCCTGCTGGAGGTGTTTCTCTCCATTATTTTTCTATCATTTTGACTCTATATGTTTGTGGGCGGAGCTGAACTGGTGGCAGAAGGTGAACCAAGAGGAAAAACCCAGAGTGTATACATAAGAAAAACACTAGAGAGACATTACTAAACCCTTGATGCATGCAAATATGCATTTCAGTCATGTTTTCTAGGAAGATTTGCTGACTGTTTTCTGAGTAACGGGCCAACAGGTTGAGGCGAGGACATTAAAGCAGTAGAAGGGATGGGCTCTGATAAACAAGGATAATGAGGAAATAAGGGAACAATGAACAGAGTGTGGAGTGTCAAACATAAGGAGGGCATCGGTTTTAGACTTTTAATTGTATCTTTATAAGTTTTAAAGCTTTTTTTTATCTTGAAAAAAACATCCACACTCAAAAAAGAAATGCACCTTGTAAAGTGTTGCTCTATCGTCTTGTTGTAACCACAATGTCACAACTTTCAAAGGCTCATAAGCTCAAAGCAGCTCAATAACAGCAGATCTTGCAATCGTTATTATTCTGGTCAGTAATTCGTTAACTTAAACATCAGTTATTGAACTTAACAGGCCCTGACTCAACAGTGTTTCTGATTGTAAAGCTTGGCTCACAATGGCGTCCCGCCAGCCTGTCTCCACCACAGGATGTCTGCAGGTGTGGACAGGGCATGGCAGGAGCGCGCGGCAGGACGTTCCCATGCCTCTGCAAACCTGCACAGCCCTGCACAGGAAGTGTGAGAGTGAACTGAAGCTAACCAGGTAAGAGGCTGTGAGCGATCTCGAGACAAAGGCGACTTTATAATCCTTTTACAGGTTCACCCACAGAAACCTTGAAAGTTTTACTTCCTCTACATACTGTAGAGCCTGTCGATTCTCACTATCAGTTAGCTTGGCTCAAGCTGCTCTAAACTCTGACTAAGTTTTGGCTTTTGTGTAAGGCGCAAAAATGCTCCGCTGGCAAGGCAAAGGGGAAGTAGACGTGGGAATTGATAAGAATTTAGCGATTCTGATTCCTTATCGATTCTCATTGGGTTCTCATTGGTTCTCCTCTAAGTCACTACCATCTCTAAGCAGGATATCAAAGACATGCCATTCATTTAAATTAATTGCATGCTGTTTGGTCAAATGTTTGTGTATGTTGGGGGTATTTCTGCTCTTTGTTGTGATCACTGTTGGGGGTGGTACTCAAAAAAAGTAATTATTTTATTACACATATGACACATATTACACTACTTAATTACTCCCAGGTGAAAGTAAAGGATTATACTATTCACTGAAATACAGTGTCACATAAATACTAGTTAACAATATAAACCTACAGGCTACAGCCCCACATACAAACGGAAATCCCTATCCTGATAAGGACACACATATGACCTTTCTCTTAGTATTTAGATATGAATACAAAGCCGAAAGCACAAAGCAAAGATGAAACCCGCTCAACGAGACTTCAAAGCGATCGCCATAGTGATTCTCCTTTAGAAACATGAGCAGGTACAAACGGAGGATGCAGTCTGACCGCTCATCGGTTTGTTACCTGTTGAAGTTCGAGGTCTGGCTGCTGAGTTCGGGTCAGCATTCACTCAGCTTTAAAGTCACTCTGGGTTCTTGGCTAGGTTAGTGTTAGCATGTTGTCTGTGCAAGTGTTCACAAAGAGCCAAAGTTGTGCTTTTTCGTCCTGGATGCATTTTGCACACATAATGTAACGTAATGTGACACTATTTTCCTCGTCCAGGACACGCACTGAAATCAGCGGAATATAGCACAAGTGCAAGTGAAACTGATAAACAGTATCGATAGACAAGCAGGCTAACAACTCCAAGGAATTAGACTACCATTTCTCGTAAAGAATCAGCTCTCGAAAAATCTGTGTCTGCCTAGTAACTACACTGGTGATTGTCAAGTTTGCCTGAAAGGAGGCATCCTGCCTCCAAAGAATCACTCTCAGACAGAGTGATGAAGGTTTGCAAAGAACTAAATAAATGCAGACAGCTCATCTGGTTGCCAGCTCGTGTATTCTGCTTATATTCCTGTTTAAAAGCAAGGTTGACAAATGCCTATGTCATTTAACAGTAAAATGATAGTCTTCCAGCAGCTACGTCACTATTTGAGGAGGAATTTTTCAGTTTCAAATCTATGAGGTTTTGGCTGGACTGTGAAAGGAAGCAGTTTGTATGAATTTATGCCCATCTAGATGGGAAAAGACTTGCGATTTTTGATTATTTATCACATTTAATCCCCACAAATCACAAACAGATTACAACTTGACCCTATCCATGACTGGGTCTGTCTTATTGCAATTTTATTACTGTCTTCATGAAATAAAGTCGTTCGTGGCTCAAGAGTTGGGAGCTCGCCTTGCAATCGGAAGATTGCTGGTTCGAGCCCCGGCTTGGACAGTCTCGGTCGTTGTGTCCTTGGGCAAGACACTTCACCCGTTGCCTACTGGTGGTGGTCAGAGGGCCCGGTGGCGCCAGTGTCCGGCAGCCTCGCCTCTGTCAGTGCGCCCCAGGGTAGCTGTGGCTACAACGTAGCTTGCCATCACCAGTGTGTGAATGTGTGTGTGAATGGGTGAATGACTGGATATGTAAAGCGCTTTGGGGTCCTTGGGGACTAGTAAAGCGCTATACAAATACAGGCCATTTACCATTTACCAAATAAAGTCGTTCTGACGATGGAAAATGACTAGACGTCGCCCGTCTTCGAAGCGACTTTCTCAAAAGCAGCGTAATCGCAGGTTCATTGCAAACTATCAGAACAATTTTGGTCATGCCGCGGTCTCCAGCCACCGTTTTCCCAAACTGTAAATGCAACTGTAGCATTAAACCCAGATTGCACTCCAGCTGCGGACAAGGACAGCTAGTCATTCCTATCATTAAAAAAGCAGTAAACGCAGCATCCGATCATGTAATTATGAAAAGGTTCCAAAGTGAGCAGAGGGATTTCAGTCAGTTTTTCTACAAAAAGGACTGTGGAGGTTTCAGGCACAGAGAAAATAAAGAGAAGAAGAAGAAGGAGTAATCCTTTCAATGTGTAGAACCTCAGGTATAACACACACGCTTTAAAAAGCCAGAACATGTGAGGACGCTCACACAGTGTCTCTGTGTCAGGGGTGAATGCAGTCAAACCGGCCGGTTGGGTTTGTTCCTGCACGGCTGCACGACTGCAGCCAAACTCTAGTACTACAATACTCCTACTACCACAACTGCTGATGATGCTGAGCTACACAATGAACACAATGAAATGTAGGGCTGCAGCTTCTCAGCTAAACAGGTCAACGACTACTGGAGCTAAACACACTCGTGAGGGTCTTACCTGTACCAGGGGAGGGGCGGCGAGAGGAGGGCCGAGGGACATGAAAGAGAAAGCAAAAGAAAAAGAAAAATACGCATCATTAGTGACACACGAAGCTCACATTTCACAACACACACACAGATCAGGTTATGCAGGTAGTCAGATGGCACGTCTCCGTGCACGGCTGTAACCGGCTTACTTCAGCGTGTTTACAGTACGTGCAGCAGGTCAGAAATCATTATTTATGCTTCTTTCTTTGTTTTATCAAACAAATACGACAGGTTACTTCCTGAGCAGCCTCCTCTGCTGACATGATGCACTTCCTGTTCTCAGAAACCTATTCCGACCATGACTTGAGAGAAAGAGTTTTCACCGTTTGGTAGTAACTTTAATGTTCTTTAAAGGTCTATATTCTTGTTCCTGGGTGCCCGAGTGGACCTATTCCAGTCATTTCCAGCACCAGATTTTTAATTTTGGACAGTAGCTTGGCTGCAGCCCAAAGGGGAGAGAATTTGGCCTTTTAGGGAAAGTAATGGAAAGTTGATGGTGCTGAAAGAAAATTCATTTTTACTTTGATTATCTTGGGTTAATACGTGTCAGAAGTCAAGATTGGAATCAAAAGTTCATCTTCTGTCAAAAAGAAGCCATCATTAGTTCCTCGACCTTCTCGTAATTGGCAGAAGGTTTTAACAGCAGGTGGGCGGGGCTCCTATACTTCTCTGTGACATCAAACAGAGCCGAGAGCAGCAACAAACCTGTGAAACTCAGCGTTCAGAGCAGTGTGAAGCCTGAGGCATTACTCGTACATACCTTGGTCTGATAGAGGTCAAGGTATGTACAAGGTATGAAATTCGGCCAGGATTAATATCAGAGTCCATCACTGGAACAGTCTTTATGACAGAGAATAAAGAAAAGGACCAACAGCTCCAATTTAAACCCAATACTCTCTGCATTTTATCCCAATAAATAGTGGAAATATTCTGGACTTGTTCACACTTTTACCCAAAACCCAACTGTCCTTTAGAAACTTTACTATCTCAACAAGAAATGAAAACATGTTCGCCGGCTTTGGCTGACATTTCATACAAAAAAATTGAGTGTCTCCCTGAGGCAAACTCACCACCCAGGTGTTTTCAATCTCTTCGTGAAACCAAGCAGGACCTCCGCATCAGGTCACTAAACAAATCTCCGATAAATGCGAACTTTCTGAACCGAGACTTGAATCCTTACCAAACTTCCGAAAGAGCAAAGACACCTTTTCTGCCAAACTGACATCAAAGTCAGATGTTAATACCCCGCAGCTCCGACCGGCAACGCTCAGACGACAGAACAAGATGTTTTTCTTAATTAACGCTGAGCAGCAGACATGAGGCATCCATTTTCTTTCCTAAATAGATTTATAGTGTTTTGGAATGAAACCCGTCCAATGTAAACTCTGGCTCGGCCTCAACAAAGAGACTTTGGACCAAACAGTCCAAAATGGGACCAGAGAGGAGATGCTTGTCCCCAGACAGAGTGACAGAGCCTCTGGATGGCATCGTCACAGAATCGGGATTAGGAAATCATCAACCGAGCGTGACTTTGTGTCAGTAAACATGGCTGGTTTGGAAGAAAAGATTTCTGGGAAAGCTGCAGGAAAGCTTGTTTTCCGTCAGTCGTCGAAGCTTGACAGGGCATAACCCATAAGTACAAACGCTCGTCCAAACCAGCGTTCCCTCTTTACGTCACGGCGACCGCAATGGAAACTAGTCTGTGGGATCTCGCTGTGGCATCCTGTGGGGTTTCATTTGCACTGGTGCTTTATTAAAGCTGTCATTTCGATATATCAACAGAAAACTGGACAGATGCCAGCGTGTGGCCTTCCAAGATGCAGCGATTTGTAAAGTAAACTCCTTCATAATCATTACAAGAGCTGCAGCTAACAAATATTTTTTTTTCTCTTTGAAATGTCAGAAAAATATTCAAATTGAATGGTGCGACTTCCCAGAGCCTCAAAATCAGCATCTTTAATGTATCAGAGAGTCCAAAACCCAAACACCCTCCATCTGAGATTAAACAGAGAAAAGCACTAAATCCTGGAGAATTCAAACTATTAATTATAAGCTGTTCTTGTTATTTACTTTATGGAAAGCAATAGGCTGAATCTTCAGATAGGAGGCGCTACAATCTGTACCTCCAGTTTTACATTTAACATACACTATATTGGATTTTATTCCTGTACTCTGAGTTACAAATGAAACAGAGGGAAGCAGATAGACCTGCATCCTTTTCCTGTTAGCGTTACCAAAAGTAAATATATAGCTCTGGAGTTTCATTTCTGGCTGTTATCTCTGGGCAAATGTGCCAAAAACCAAACACGAGGCTATAGATCTGTCCGTCTGAGACCAGGAATCTCTCGCCTTCCCTTCCTTTCGTCGCGCAGGGGGACGGGAGGGCGACAGGTTTTATTTGCCAAATCGAAAGCGGCTCCTAAAAATAAACAGCACACATCTAAAAATATTTCATTGGAGAACTGCTGCACACATGGATCGCTTCAAGACCTCCGTCAGCTGCTGCTGCTGCAGCTCAATAGGAAGCACATGATGTGCTACCTTCAAACAGCTGGAGGGGGTGGCGGGGGGTTTATGTGTTTGTGACTGGCCTGGAGGCCGGCTGCATGTATACAACTGCAGCGCTGTGGGTTTAATGCTGCTGACGATGAAGTCACTTTGCTTGAATTTGTTAATCACTCCAAGGTTTTAACCTTCTAAACCAGTTTGGTGCCTAAAAATGTTTATTTTTATTCTTATTTAATACATAATGAAGTATTTAGAAACAATTCAGCTTCACCATTATTATTATTGCCTGTTTATGCCCTGTCCTTATCTTCAACGTCATGCTGCTCTGTTGCATCTTAATTGCCCCTTGGGGATAAATAAAGTCTTTCTGATTCTTATTTCAACTTGTAGGCCTCTTAACATCCACCAGGTCACCACCAGCATGTCTAGGGTAAAGATTAGAGTTTTGTTTCACTACCTTTACCTTTCAAATTAAGTTTTAGCAGTACAATTTCAAAGAAGCTTTCTTTAAAAAGAGGTGGGCATTAACTTAACCCCAGACCTACTTTCATTGTTTAGGACATATTATGACAAGATCGAACACACAAGCTCACAATCCTAAAAAGTCAACAGTATGTTACTTTTGGTTTTAATTTCCACTCAGAAAGAAAAAAGTCAAGTGATATTAACAGCTTAGAGGGCTCAGTACTTGCCGTCCCAGATGGGAAAAAAGGGGTGTATTCCCCAACCGTTCGGCGAGCAGCCGTTGGAAGTTGCTGGTTGTGACATGAGAGCACTGCACCGAAAACCGCATGTGATTGCTTTGGTTGCAAACAGATAACAGTGGTTGACTGTAGTTTGCATGGGAGATGTCAACTTGTCTGCAAACACAAACTACTCAGAGATCGGTAGGAAAGCTTCAAAAAAGCGACCACCAGCAACCTGCCTCAACCACTTCCCAAATACACTTTTTTCCAGCGACAAGAGCTTGCCAGGGGATTGCCAGCTGACCTCTAGGCCTCTTTGACTGAGGCTTAAGATAGGAAGATGAGAAAGACGGGAAAATGCAAAGACCTAAAGACTTGTGTGCTATTTGCATTTCTGTCCTGAGCTTAAACGACCTTGGGTAGCAAGTTAAGATGGGAAATATGACATGTTCTCCTGCTGGGTACAAACCAAAGCCTTGATCATGACGGGCTGTGAAAATCTGCCCCTCCAGTCATCCAGCTCAGCAGCCAGTGGTTCCTCCTCAGACCAACGCAGCTACTCTTGAGCCACTAACTACAGACCAAGTTTACACATGAAAAACAAAAAGACATGATAAAAAAGTAAAGGAGGACTGTATGATGGAGGCAGATACCAATCAAGAAACTCACCAAGCGGCCTCTGTGATTGTCTTCATGTTGATGTGCAGCTTGAGTAATGTCCACTATGTTTTCTTCTTCGGTTATATTTCACTCGGGTTCGACTAGCACAGGATGAAGAAAACATGGAAAGATGTTTATCCTGCTGTAGGGTCCATTTGACATCGCTACCCAGACTGCCCAGCGATGTAAACAACAACGGCAGCTCAAAGATTGAAGGTTTTGTTTTTCCCCCGGTAAGTTTCTACAAACTAAGAAATCTACAGTTGGTTTTAAATATTTGATTTAAACTGATTTAAACTGTATGTCACTTCATCTTCATATTTACAAGAGAATGATTGAAAACCTGAGGTTCAGTTTTGTACTCATTTTAACTCACATAAGACAATAGATCAAGATCTTTGACCTCCATGTGAAACAGGCGAGGAGGGGGTCTTTTTTTTTATGCAAAAAATATCCAACTCTGTCTTGAAATAACAGGAAAACTCTGCTAAATATGCAAAATGAGGGTAAAGGGATTTCGACTCCGGTACAAGACACGGTAAAGTAAATAAAACCAAGAGAGAGCATCAGAAAGTCCAAACATTTTCTCCCAGTTGTTCCTAATAAAGCAACATTTGAGTCACATGCAGGTAGATGTGGACAAAATGCTGTTATTTTTCTCCAAATGTGGAAATCTGTTTTGACATCAGCAATTTTTTTTTAAAAAAGGAAAACATGAGTCAAAGGGATAACTGCATTACACTCCTGCGGTTGCTCAAATTTATCTGCAAAAACAGGTGTGACTGCTTTAGAAATGCACACCGGGGAATGTTTTCAATCAGTTTTCTGGAGTACCATGCTCCCTGACACCAAATTAGTTTCACCTGTTGTGCACAGTCAGCGCACGAAAGGGTTAAAGCGGGCCTCTCCAACGTGTAGGGAGATTACACAACCGAGAGCCATTGTTTTGGTGTTTGGACCCAGCGGCAAGGACGGCCAGTTTACCGACATGTCTGAACCAGCTGGAAGGAGGCGCCGGCTCTGCTTTCATCTGCAGGAGCTCAAGTATGTAAACACGAGGAGCAGCGCTGGAAAGGATCACCCGAGTGGAGGAAGCGCGGTGGTTAAAACTGGGCCGGAGAACTCACTTTGAGAGCACGAGACATGAGCTCATTTCTCTGGAGTCCCAAACAGATGGACTCCACTTCACAGCTGAATACTGATGGATGTTTTGATCCTTGCAGTGGGAGTTTGGTCTCTTAATGATTTTCTTTATATTTCTCTAAATGCCGTGTTTTGTTCCAGGCTATTACAGGAAGCAATGAAAGCAACACTGTACATTTTTGGAAGCTAACCGCCCTTTTGTTTTAAATAATCTGGCTTGACAAGTCACTAACAATACCTTTAAACGTTCTCTTTGCTGACAGTGAATCATTTCAGATTTAGACTTTGAAGTCTGACATGTTTACATGTGTAAGTTGCTAAATAATAATAGCATTTCTAAGTTACTCCACTGCAATATGATTGAATGAATTAATGAATGGAATCACTGGATGCAAAAGAAGATCTGGATTTGGATTAGTTTGCAGTATTTTCCAATCAACTCCAAGAGTTCAAAGTTGATCCAAAGAGACTGAGTGAACCCCAACTCCACCAGCTTCACCTGCAGCTGCTGATGTGAATCTTTGAGAGCAAAGTTTTGCATACAGAAACTGATTCAAAAACAAGTTGAAAATAATTCAACTATCGCTATTTGTGAGCAGCTGGAACAAAAAAAGTGAGCCAAATTGCCAGCCTTCAAGTTTCTGTAACTTGGTTACTTCTCTTCCTCCTCCTGCTGTTGGCTGTTACGTGATGAATATTTGTGGGTTTTCCGAAATCAATACAACTACTGCAATTTATGTTGGGCAAAACTTTCTCCATGGAGGCAGAAAGAGTGCGATCAGCTGCAGTCAAAGACGGTGGACCTGGTGTAATAATGAAGTTACCACAATAAAATCTGACATACAATACACACATACACAATCTGGTATTTCCCTCAAAAGAAAATCACCAGCACTGGAGTTAAAATACTTTAACCAGACTTTTTCTTTTAAGTGGGCATAGACTTTTCACAGCCACATCTTAAAGGCCCATTCTGAGTCAGACAGAAACTGGCATTAAATTTAGCAGGTAAATGAGCCTCAAACTCATTTAGCTGCTCAAAGTCCGATGTTTTCCTTTGATCAATCTGCTGATTGTAGTTGAGATACAGTACTGTTTGCAAAAATCACGAACCACTCCTTCCTTTCTATGCATTTTACTTCCAAGAAGACAGACTTTGTTGTCATTGTTTTTTGAAGTGCTCTTGGGTAAAAGCTTTCCGAGGGACTTCCAAAGATTTTCTCTGGACACTGGCTCTTTTTTCATTCATTTTCAGTCCAGTCCTTGTACCTGACCATTTTGGGAGGTTTTTTGTTTGTTTGTTTTTTAAGCCACTTTAACACTGACTTGAATCATGACATCAGGTGAAACAACAGTCAACCCCTATCAGTAATGGATTGGCCTGTCCAGACCCCGGACCTCAACATTACTGAAGCAGTGTGGGATCATGTTGACGGAGAACAGAACAAAAGGCAGAAACATCCAAAGAAGAGCTTTGAATGTCCTTCAAGAAGCCTGGAGAACTATTCCTGAAGACTACTTAAAGACATGATAAGAAAGCTGCCTAAGAGAGTTCAGACTGTGCTGAAGAATAAAGATGGTCACACCAAATATTGACTTTCAAGCTTGTTAGAATTGCACAAACTCTGTTGACTGCTTCAATAAATTGCTCCACCTATGTCCCATTTTCCCAGCAAAATTTCTTTTGAGATTTTATGTTCTTTGCTGCACCAAACACATAATTTCAGGTGTAAGAATACTAGTTTTTATGTGATTGAAGTTAATAAAAAATCAGATTTAGTTAAGGTTATTTTGAGTCACTTCTCTTGACTGCACTGGAGGAAGGAATGACTCAAACTGACTCATTCAACTTTAAAGCTTAGTGTGGATTTATGGTCAGATATTGATCTGTTTCTGAGCTCCTCACATTAGTAAAACTCTGATAATCTGCTGATGCTTCATGTTGATTTAAAGAGTCATGGTCGATCCTGCTGGAACATGCAGCAGGATAGACAGCTAGGATTACCTACTGTAAACCATCTCTCACACACAAACACACCTCTATAGCTGATTCATTAATACAATACCCAAATTCTGTGTAAGCTCTTAGTTTCCTGAATTTAAACATAGCCACACACACACACACACACACACACATTTGGAAGTGATGGTGTTTTTGAGAAGTGGAGCCTTCCTGTAATGATTCGTTCCACAATTTCCCTCACATAGACTTTACTATCAAACTACATCTCATTACTCATTTGAGCCATAAAAAAAAAAGACATTCAAGAGATCGGCGCCATGTACAGTCAATTTATTAGCAGACGATACCCACGCGGTTGTATTGAAAAGTTCATTGGATGCAAACCAACAAGCTAACCTGGCAATAAAAAGAAAAAAGAAACTAAACCTGAAAATTCAAATATTTAAATGTCACAGATTTATAACAAAAGATGTTTCTCTATACATCACTGATCCTACCAACCCTCCTGTTTGTACCAGTGCAATATTCAATACTACCACAAAGCAGCAGGTCTTTGCTAATCGTTGGCTTGTTGTTAACTATTACCTTAATGTGTGAAGGTGGTTTGGAAGGTGGTTGTGGGTTGTGAAAGACTGAAGGTTTTGCGAGAATGTTAAGAAACTGATTGATACAAGTTTGCAGTGGGCCAAGCAGATAGAGGTAAACAATCCACTGCATGCTGCGACGCCAATGATGAACCTCTATGGAAAGACAAGCTCGCTGAGGCTGTCTGAGGGCAGCTGGAGATGCTGTGGTTTGACTCAATAGGCAGATGACTTGTTGAAATTTGTTTGTGCACCTTGATTCCAGCTATCTATTGTACACTTCCTCGTTCTGTTGGCTGTTAGGGACAAATATTCATGGCTATCTGCTGCAACTGTTGGCAAAACTTTGCGTCATGTTTGGTATGAACACACAGACTTGTCGACTGGTGTTTTTTTGTTTTTGTTTTTCTAAAAGAAAAGTTAATTATTCATCAGGAACTTACCTCATGTTTATTCCTACCATCTACATTAGTCCTGAACTTGAACTACCTTTTGAAAATTCACGGAAGTTTTTTGGACCCAAAACCACAACTTCCTTCCTGGCAGCAATGCTCCTGGCATCACTCCAACATGTTGTGGATTTACTTTACACCAACCGCCGATACTAAGTTTCATCATCAATCAGAGGAAAGAAATCGCTGGTACCTAGTCATTGATATTGCTGTTCTTCTTCTGCAGCCATTGCCTCTGCTTTTGCTTTACAGTGGTCGTGTTGGTGTAGCTGGACAGAGATTGTTTTGATTCTTAAACTGTGTTCTATTATTGAATCGGCCCAGCAAAGACTCCAATGGACAGCTTTGGAAAATATGAAGGAGGGCATAAATATTGGATTTTTAAATGTATCTGTAAGTTTTGCAGCTGCTACTGCTGTTAAAGACCTCCCACACGGCCATTCATACCACGCCAAAGTAAATAAGTAACAGATAAACGAAGAACAGAAACGTTATTTCAGAATATCAGAACTTTTTCCGTAAGTCCCAAATTTTACACATTTATTTCTTACAGTTTAAGCCCAAAGATTCATGCTGACGGATTTCTTTCACTTACTACAGAAGTCGACATCTCAAACCCTGGGAACCCTGAAAAGACTCATTAGTTTGAGCCATCTCGCACCAATCATTTAGGGATTACAATGACTCCCATTCACTTCAGCCAGAGCGGTGACGCTGTGGCTGAAAAAGATCAACTGTTCAGGAGGAGTTAGAGTGCTTTCTGTTCACGAGAAACTGCAAAGACATCTCAAACACAGAAAGAAGTGAAAACAGATTAAGCTCAGAGCTGCAGGCTGCGTGTTGTGAAACAAGACAGCTTCCTTTGGGTTATTAAGATAAAAGCGACGCTGAGTCTTCTCACACCTTTTCTGCTCTGGGGGATGGTTATTCCTCTTTTCTCTTTTTGTTCCCGCTTTTTTTTTTTCTTTTTCTGGCATCCGATCACAAAAACACGAGAAAACAAAACAAAACAAAAAAGAGGGTGACGCAGGCTGGGCCATTTTTAAATTTTTATTTTTTTTACTTCAAACCAAACTGCTTTCCCCTTTGTGCCACACATCCCTATCAATTACCCTACTTTGATTTCAGAGATTAAAAATATTCCCAGAAACGGCCGCGGGGGCAGCTGGGAAAGACGGAGGGGGTTTGCTCCGACAGGCTCTGAGGAAAACACTGAGAGACAATAACAGATGTAAACTGTAGATTACACTGGTTCGAGCACAAAAAGACGTGCATTTGGTACGCTGTATCAGCCTGCACTGAGCTGAACGTGCAAAGTACGGCGAGTCTGAGAAGAACTTTGAAAGATTTCCTTCAGCTGAAAGTGAGACAGACGGACTTAAATGTGTAATTGAAGATAAGCTGAAGATATCACGTTGTGTCGAGCCGTCTGGCAGCTTCGCGTTTCCTTAATGACCTCCACATACTTGCCTCGCTGCCTGTGTAAACTCTCATTCATAAGGAGAGGGGCGGGGCCGAGAGGCTGCCAGTAATTTTCCACCATAAAAATCCAACCAAACTCACTTCCCTGTCATTAAAACGCCAGCGCCGCTGCCGCCACTGCTGCGGCTCCGGGCACGCGGCACATGCAGGGAAGTCCCAAACCTCTACGGCAGCATCGGCACATTCCCACTGTCAATACCACATGTTTATTTATCGCTCCTGTTTGCTGAATATTGATTGGCTGATTAATGCCTGTGAGCAACAGGCAGAAGGTGCAACAGGTGGATGACCTGGGAGCAGCCTTTGGCTTTCACACATGCTGCGGTGGGATTCACAGCTGCGGAAAGGGGGAAAAAAAACTCAGACAGCTGCAGATTTCTTTCTCTGCGTGAGGAAGATTCTAGAAGAAGGGGAATTTTAGCTTCTTATATGCTTGAAGGCCACGAATAACATGTCACAGCTACCAGCAAGAGGCAAATACAGAAAAAAGGCGACTCGTGTTCAAGTTAGCTCATTAAACTCACAAAATCTGCAACTTTTAAAGTAAAAAAATCTCTCCAAAGCCTTCAAATTCCTTTTTAAAATGTCAAAATCTATGCTGTTTTTTCCCCCGTTCTGATATCTTGAAGGATTTGGATCAAATGCCCAACAACTTCCCAAACAAATAGTCTGGAGACTTTTACTACTGCTCTTTTTCCTCCTTTTGTTTTTTTTCCTCGCAGACGTCACATTTTATTTCACTAAAGTTGATCATGTCAGCAAGATTATCCAGACAACGCAGAAAGCCCTGTTCAACATTTCATCCATGAAAAACAAACAGAAGGAGCCTCTGGGACAACCAGGCACGTAAGGATCAAAATTTTCCAATTCCAACATTATTTTCCAAATGTTCCAATACATTACTAATCAGAAGATTGGTGGTTCAACCCTCTAGCTGTGTCAAGATCCTGAACCCCAAGCCCTCTGATGTGTTCATCAGAGTGTGAATGTGTGATACACTGGCAATCATTCCTTTACCTTTAACTCTTTTCCACATAAAGACAACATCTGACCTCCCCTTTACCCTTAATCATGACATGTTGAGATAGATCAGATTCCAGATTTTTCAGTGTGTGCTACCATTGTATATAGTGTATTATCTTACTTTTTTCATTGACTGTACTTATTTGTATTTTTTTTGTATTTCCTTCTGATATCTGTACCTGAGCTGAGGTGACGCAAAAATTTCCCCGTCGTGGGATCAATAAAGTCTTATCTTATCTTATCTTTCCAAGGGTTGCCCTGGTAAGCTGTGTAGGCAGAGATCAGCCTCACTAACTTCTGATGCAAACCCAGTCATTTTGTTCTGGAAGCGGGTCTGAAATATTGCAAAAAACTGCTCAGTCCAGAAAAGAGAAACAAGGGCTACCCCTGGTAGCTATCCAAGAGGAGGAAGAGATAAGGCAACTTCAGGTTGCACTTAAAACTTTGTAAAATAAAACCTGTCAAAATAAAATCAACCAAAAATATACATTCTTATTTGCACTAGTGTCATTTCAGCTTAGTGTGAGAGTCTTTACTGCAGGTTGCTGTTAATAAGGTTTCACAGTCTCACTGCAAGTGTGACCAAAGTGACATCACTCCACATTATAAAACTTCGACGTTGCTTTTTTGAAGCGAGAAATGACCATATATAGATATTAGCTAATTAGGCTGAACTTTATTAAAAGATCAGAGTCTCTCCTGCACTTTCCCACCTTTTCAGCTCAGCTCCCCGTTTTCCTGCTTTCAGTCTCAGTGCGAGTGTACCTCGCCACACACAGAGTGGAGCAGACAGACACAGGAGAGGTGGCATGACATTAACGATACCTTAAGTCAGCGGTCCCCAACCTTTTTTGCGCCATGGTTTTTGTCCAACAATATTTTCACGGACCAGCCTTTAAAGTCCATCCATCCATCCATTCACTTCCGCTTATCCTTTTCAGGGTCGCGGGGGTGCTGGAGCCTATCCCAGCTATCATAGGGCGAGAGGCAGGGTACACCCTAGACAGGTCGCCAATCTGTCGCAGGGCCAACACACAGAGACAGACAAGCATTCGCACTCACATTCACACCTAGTGGCAATTAAAGCCTTTAAAGTGTCGCGGATAAATATGACAAAATAAAACCAGTACAGGTACCCAAAATAAGAAGATTTACTCATAACATGGGAAAAGACCCAGGGAAACCAAGTTAACAATAAAAACGAAAAAAATAACGATAAAAAACGATAAAAATCCTGAAAACCATAAATTTCACTCCCGAGCCTCAACTCTCGCGGCCTGGTACCAAACGACTCCCGGGGGTTGGGGACCGCTGTCTTAAGTGCATTGAGAGCTTCCCAAGCGTCAAACCAAAGATAACAAAAGAGAGAAACTGACAGGTAAAGCACCGTCCAAAAGGGTTCAAAGAAAAGCGGCTGGTGTAGCAGTACCAGTACTGGGTACTGATCCAGCTTTCTGAGTCAGATCGGACAAATATTCCATCCAAATATCGGATCGGTGATTCCCTCAAGACACCAGCCAGTATTTCAGTGCTTCCGGTGTAGACAGCAGATATCCGGATGGTGGATAAAGGATATCCTGGCTCTGCAGACAAGCCTTTACTGTTAGTGACTCCCCATCATCTTTTGGCCCCTTTTCCCTCCTATTCGGGCGCTCTGTACTTGTGACATGACATAACCTGGGTGTGTTCAATTAAAGTGGGATTTTCAAGTCAAAGGCTGTTTAATTCTGAGTATTTTTAGAGGCCGTCTGTGGTTAAAGTTTCCAGTATTTCACAAGACGAGCAAAAACTAGCTAGAAGTCTGACGAAGTAAACAAACTTTGACTCCCTTGGATTTATCGCGGGACTCCTGCATTGGGAACAACTGATCTAATTTAATTCTCTTTCCAGTTAAAGACCTCACACAGTGGACAAAGGCTGTGTGGAGAAACCCTCAAGAAGGAGGAGGCTTTGGGAGTTTTGAGTTTGTGGTTTATTTGTACATTCATTTAGTCAGCTGCATTGTATTCATTAGCTGAGTAACAGTTTTTCTCTGGTAACAGGTGGAAATGTGTTTGCTTATTGAATCAAAACACTCATGCAAAAGCTATAAAAGCTAACATGCGGCAGAGTTTGTGCATCACGTGACGTGAAATCACTGAAATGGCTTCAAGATGCAGCAAGGAAATAAAAGAAATACATCAAAACTGCTATTATGTCAGTGATTTGTGGCTGAGCTTAATCCCACCACATCAAAGAAGCTGTCTTTTTAATTAAAACCATCCTCAGAGGTATTCTGACATCAACAACATAACCAGCATGTGTACTGGCTGAGGAGATTTCCCCACAGAGCGGCGCGAGCAGCATAAAAATGTCCAAAAGGAAGGAGAAAATAATTGAGATTGATAACGAGCTCAGCTGTCGTTACGTGAGTTACTGCTGGAAGGCGTCTCTGACCAATCACAGCGCTTGGCTGGAGCTTCTTGTTATATAAGGCCCATCTATCTACAGTTTATCTAATGAAAGGAGATGCTAACTTTGACCGACGCATCTGGGTCGATAAGGGGGAAGTGGAGTCAGGAAGCAGCTTGTTCCTCTGAGGAAAATGAGGCCATGACTGCTTAGTAACTGTATCCTGACTCTAGAAGCGTCTCCTCTGAAAAACTGATTATAAAAAAATCCTTTAATAGGCTTTGAAGAGCGGATGAAACTGTAAAGACTTTTTTCCTCCAACTCTGGAAAATCCCTTGAGCGGAGCATCAAACCTGCTGACATCCCACGAGACATTCGGCAAAGATGACTGACACATGACTCACCAAACTTTAACATATGATCAGTGACGGGATGTTGAAAGAGAAGTTTTTCCCATCTTTATTCACTTTCACTGCATTTTTTTCAGCACAGAAACAGAAAAGGAAAGTTTTTCCATTTGCCATCTTCACCTACCCCACCTACACCTAGCCTTTTAGTTTGTAGTATTGGCCATATTACAAACATCCTAGTAGACAGACTTCTTCCAATTTGTGCATTTTCCAGCATGATCTACAAGGTCACAAGGGAAAAGTGATAACAAAGGTTCTTGGAGATCACTGACTTATTGTTTTGGATCCATAAATAGAAAACTCCCCAAGTCTCAATCCAACTGAGAATTCTTGTGGGTGGACAAAAATAAGAAGTCCACAAACTCTCAGCTTCGAGGTCTGATAAGGCAAGAATGGTTCACCATCAATCAGGAGCTTAGCAGCAGATATCCAGCACGCCGCAGAGAACTCCTACAGGCATGAATTCTGCAGCAGGATTTAGGTCTTATGACTACAAAAAACTGGTTTGTGCTGATTTTTTTCACAGTTTCTTCAAATGAGTAGTTTAGAGTAGTTACAACTGGATGAACCACAAGGCGAATACTCACCCAGTGGAAGAAATCTATCTGCAAACATTTCCGGTCAGCTCATACTGACTGCAATCACTCTCACAAAGGTTTTCAAAACACTGCCGTCTAATTTACAAATGCAGGCCAGTTGTCAATCAATCTGTGACACATCTCTATGCAATAGGCGACTTGACACAACTGGTTACCAGCTGGTTACATATCTGGACTCTTTGCAATTTACGCTGAATTAGCAGAGATGTCAAGTTGACCCCATTCAATTGCAGACTGATTGCAGACTGCAGTCCCCAGCTGCTGTTTTTACCAGTGTGACTGTAGCATTAGTCAGCTAAGCTTGTGCATGGGCCACAATGTGAAATGAGTTTGACACCCCTGGGCTAGCTCAGGCACAGATACCTGTAGACATCATAAACCAGAAGTTATTCCTGTAGTTTTTCTCAGGCTCACGCTCACTACATGATTTAGGAATTCTGCAGAGTCTAGCATACTCACCTACACTGCAACTACAACATACAGATCCCACTATAATGATTACATCCTTCCAAGTTTAAACTTATTTTATTTTTATAAGCTTTAGTTTAGTGTTATGATCCCAGTACTTGCTACCCTTATATAAAATTTGCAAGTGCAAGCCAGCCTACTTAGTGGTTTGAACTTTGTTCTTATATTTGTTTGTTACTTACTGTGCAACCACTGAATGCCTGCAGCTAAAAGAATAAGAGTGAAACTTTTACCTCAGCAACACATTTATTTATAACTCGATGAACAGCCGAACACGTAAGTGTAATCATAGTCTTAGCTTCCTGTGTCTTCATGATAAAAAAGTGATGCTGATAAGGATATTAACTGGCAGCCTGCCTTCCTTCCCGCCTGTATTAATATGATACTGTTTCGTCTTATTAACCATTTTAGGCGATTCAGACCCACAAAAGGCCACATTGAGTTTTCAGTGTGTTGCTTTTTTTATATCTGCACACAGCACTTTTCCTGTTTCACACACACACGCGCGCTGGGTTGACTTATCGAGTTGATAACCACCTTCATGTGACCACTTAGCCTGATTGCTGATGTTAGAGTAAATGAAGCCAGATAAGAGAAAGATATCCTGGATATGTTGAACTTGACTGTCCAGCGACCAGCTTCACACCGACGCTGTTTCACAGTCCTGTGAATTTATCCTCTTCTTATTGATTGCCCTTTTGTATCTCATCTCTGTTCCCATTTGGAACAGTTGGTTTTTTGCAGCACCTTTGCCTTGCATCTGGTCCACTCCTTGTGAACTGAACCACAAAACAACCGTTTACAGAACATTTTTCTTCTTTTTTTTGTTAAAGCTTTCACACCATAAAAGTAGCTGACAAGTGCAAAAACCTTCCTGTTTGTGTCGAACTACAACAGCAACAGAAAACACAATAAACCATTCAAATCAGAAAACGTCAGACGGACCGCTGATTGAAAGCGGCTGCTGCAGAGAGACGCTCGCTCCGCTCCGCTCCACTCCGCTCGTGTGCGGCAGCTGGCCCAGACTGTGCTGGTTTTCACTCCAGCGAATCGCCACAGCAGCTCATTTTATTAATTAGCTGCTGCGCTCAGGCTGAAGATTGAAATCAGCTGCTGTCGCCTCTGATTGGAGAGAAATCCTGCAGGCTCTTGGCTCTCAGAAAAGCAGACTGACACTAACCGTTCAGTTTTGCTGTCGGTGTTCTGGCAGCTTCTGCCTGATCTTTGGCTTTAAATTTAAGTTACAGCTCTGCACAAATGCAAACCCACAAGCCTGGAGCAGCACATCCTCCACCACCACCCCCCCTCGTGCTTCTTTATGGCTGCGTCTAACCCCATTTAGTCCTGTTTGGCCCCAGCTGTGGCTAGAGGTTAGCAGACACCTTTGTCTGCCCCAGGCGCTTCCTCCCGCCCTAACTTCCTCTGACAAACATTACTTCCTGTAAGACATAGAGGAGAGATTAGTCAACGTGTTTTACAGGTTTCCCCCGATTAACTGACAAGCACGTGGAGCTGCAGATAAAGCAGCATGCCAGCCTGCAGCTCACATCCACCTCAACTCATATGCCCTCCGCTGCTACTCATTAAACTCTGGATAGCTTTCCTTCTCAACTTTTCTGCCTCTCTTGCTGTTTTATTTCCCCCGCTTTCTTCATTAGATTATTCTTGTAATTCTGCCATTTTATGTCATTCCTGATGAAGCTTCAGCCTCACTGTTTTGTATCAGGCTCCACTGGATACCCTGTGTACACAGTGTGCTAGAAAAATAAAGTCTGGTTGCTGCGAGGCTTACAGCGAGAAGTGCTCTGTGGTTTTGAAGGCTGTTACTTTTAAAGACAACTGAAAACTGTCTGTGTTACGAAGGTAAATGGCTAAAAACACCGCTTTGTCTGCTAGCTGTGCAGTGACCTCTGTTCAGAATTTGCACAGCAGTAAACGAAAGGTCTTTGCTCCAAAGCTGCAGAGAAGCTTCTTCTTCTTTTTCCCCCCCTCCTTTATGGACACATTTAATTACATAACAACCATACCGTGAGCTGTACAGAGCTAAGAGACAAAGATTGTTTTCTTTTCATTGTGTTTTCATTCTCTTGCTGAGGGTGTGTTCGCCATTTCCTCTCAGGTGAAACATATTTCTATTATGATGCGTTCGCTATGCGGCTGTTTGTGAGAACAGCTGAGTGAGCCGCCAATGCAAATCGCCCCTTTGCATATTGGAGATAAAAGTCCTGCTAATACTCCTGTAGTAATTAACCACTTAATAAGCACAGGCCGCTGAGGTGTTTGGACACTGAAACGCGTGGTGCGTTTACGGCTGAGAATGCTGGGTAAAATGAAAGTTGAGTAACAGTTGAGTCAGTGGCGGTGGCTGGACAGATCAAAGAGTCTGGGCTGTTTGTTTGCTTGCCAGCTTTATGATTGTTCTCTGTGTGAGGAATAGAGCTCGGCACAGAAAACAAGAGCGTGGCACGAAAACAAAGCACGCCCACCTGTCAGAGGTGATGTCACTGATAGGACGGGAGAAGAGGCGGACAGGTGTGATTGATTAGTCATGTCTGGTGTTTTTCCAGAATAATCCAGAATGTGAAGGATGTGGATGATTGTTTGCGGAAACAAGTATTAGTTTGTTTATGTAGACTACAAAGAAAGTTTAGTCATTTTTGTCATAACTATAGGACATGCAAGTTTAACATAGCCCGGCTTTCTTTGAGTTAGCTGGCTTTTAAAAACTTAAAAGAGCTAATAACAAGTATCTTAGTGTTTTGCTAACAACATCCACACTGTTGCACTGACAGATAAGCTGCACTTTAGTGTGATAAACTCATACACATATTGCTTTTTTGTCATAAGTATAGGACACACAAATTCAACATAGCTTGGCTTTCTATTGGTTAGCTAGGTTAACAAAACCTTAAACTCTGGTCAATATAACAATATTAGTGGTGGTTATCAACATGCACAATGTTACAGTTAAAGATAAGTCGAGCTTTTTTCTGATAACTTCATACACACTGGTTTATGTCGTAACTATAGGACTTATAGGTGCAACATAGCTTGGCTTTCTTTGAGTTAGCTAGCTTAACCAAGACCTAAAACCCCAATCAGCGCTAGTAAGTATCCCAGTGGTGGTTACACTGACATATAAGCCACACATTGCTGTGATAACTTCATACACACTGGTTTGTGTCATAACTATAAGAGTCATAGGCGCAACATAGCCTGGCGTACTTTGAGTTAGCTAACTTGACAAAACCTCAAACCCCAGTCAGAGCTAATAGATATGTCTGCATGCAGACTGTTACACTGACAGACAAGCCACACGTTTTGTGATGAACGCCGGTTTGTGTCACTATAACTATAGGACACATAAGTACAACATAGCCTGATGTTCTTTGAATTAGCTGACTCAACAAAGATAAATTTTTATGGTGGTGGTTATCAACTTTCTTAGTTTACCCAGGTTTTGTGCTGCACACTAACATGAAAGGTGGCATTTAAAGATGGTTATTTATATATTGTAGTCCCCTCAAAGTGTCCAGGCCTGACTCTGCTCCATAGACTATATTTTTACTGATAAACTGATGAAAGAAAATCTATAACTTTTGTGTTGTGTTCACTTCAGTTACAGCAGTGTAAAATGTCTCGGCAGCACAAAAAAATCCATGCTTTTTACTGCATCATCAAAAAAATATAGTGCCAATGTGACCCACACAGTTTGAGCATAATTTTATGATAAGATAAGATACAGATAGACAGGCTGTATATACAAAACATATTCCTGCAGCAAAGAATCAATACAGTGTGGTGCTTTTATCTGATTTTATTTAGCTGGCTTAACAGATGAAAACCAGAGGTTGATTCAAGAAATCTCTAAAACAATACCTGTTGCTAAGGTAACTATTTAGATGCTTTTATAGCACTATAGTGCAGCTGAAAAAGTGCTGATGCATGTTTTTAATGTGGACCCCAGCAAGACTAAATGTTCTTCGTCTAATTACTAAACAAATACGAACTTTAAGTGTTAACCCAGGCTTCCTGCTTCAGGCTCTGTGCTTGCTCACATGAAAGGAAGCCTCTGAGACGTCATGTCACTCCTCTTCTGCACAAAATGGACCGACTGAGCGCCGCCTACTTCAGACACAGATGTTATCAGAGAAACGGGTAACAGAAAGCAGGTGAGTGTTTAGAACGTTGTATACTGTTTCAGTAGTCGGATATCGCTGTTAAAGTCCTGACCTTCTTCAGTTCACCTGTAACGGGAACTGTCACCGCCGAAGGCAAGGAAACATTCAAGGTGCACCTGTATTCAGATCCGTGCAACCCCCCTCCCATCGGACATCTGACATATCCTCAGTTTTCCTTTTGACTGCAGCAGACGGCGAGGCCCGTCTGACGCCTTATTTGCCTCACACCTGCAATATCCCTTACGAGAGTGCCGCCTCTCCACTAGCATTTACCTCGGCTCTGTCGCCTCATCAGTCACTTTGACACAATCCAACGCTCGTTCTGCTTCTGCTCCAGATCTTTTCAAGTAGGCAAAGTTTTCTCAGAAGAGACGTTTAGTTTCCACTTGCTCCTTCAGCTTCACGGTGATAGCGTGAAGCTGAAGGAGCAACTTCTACTGACATCTAAAGTGATACCAGAGGCAGCTTTCGAGACACTTTTTCTCTTTTGTTTAATTGTCAAGTTGTGCGTCTAGCTTGTTAGTTGTGGTTTAAAAGAAAGTGATCTTTTCAAACCACTTGTTAATCTTTCCACTGTTAACCAGGGTCTTTGATGTGTCACGCTCTCACAACCATCTCACAACCAAATCCAGCACCTGCTTCAACAGAAGTATTACACAGGATTTTAAAAGGAGAAATAACTGTGTACTAAACAGTTTAATAACATCTGTAAGAAAAAAAGTGTCACTGTACTTCTGTCTGCCTCAGTTTAACAATAATAATAATAACAACAATAATAATAATAATGATAATAATGCTAACAATAATAATAATAATAACTTTATTTATATATCACTTTTCAAAAATCAGCCATACCAACAGACATTCACTCCAACATACACACATGCATGCATGCATGGTTGCAAACTATAGCCAACCCCTCCAGTTCATCTTGTGGCCCCCTTAACCCAGTTTGGAAACCACAATAACTCACAGTAAGTCACTGTGATGATGACTGAGACCTCGCAGGGTAAACGACTAATCAGAAGGGATAAACTGGTGTATCAGTCCATCACCATCAGCCTGTTCACAAATAAAATCATGTTTTGGAGGGTTTTCCACAGTGTTCCAGCACAGGAACCATTAACTACTCCAGTTTTTTAAGGCTGTTTTTTTGTGTTAATGCATTTTTGTTCTGTCTTCATCACCTCACCAGAAACTAGTCACGGTAGGTGGCCGCCCCTCCCCGAGTCTGGTTCTACTGGAGGCTTCTTCCTGTTAAAAGGGAGTTTTTCCTTCCCACTGTTGCCAAAGCGCTTGCCCAGAGGGGGTCATATGACTGTTGGGGTTTTCTCTGTATTACTGTAGGGTCTCTACTTTACAATATAACACACTTTAAGGTGACAGTTGTGGTTTGGTGTTATATAAGTAAAGCTGAATTGAATTGAACTGAATTGAAAAATAAGATGACAGTATTTTTAGATCTAAACAAGCTATTTGAATATCAATGCACATGCACTGCCAGTAAAGACACTGAAAAAAATGAGATATATTCAAAATGTTGACAAATGTATCTTTAAATGTCCGGCTGTTTATCATCTGTTCTGTGAATGAATCGCTCATTAAAGAACAAAAATAATTTAATGGGAAAAAAAAATTCTGCTGCCTGGCAAGTTGTTATGCCAGTGGGGTGAGGAGGTCTGTTTCACTTAGGCTTCAGGTTTCAGCTTTTTACCATCTTGGCTATGGCGCAGGTTAAAGTTTCCTTAAACAAAGTGGAAAATCTGTAGGCGTGTTTCCTTGAGCTGCCCATGAATGAAAATGAGCCTGGCATCCCCGAACGAAGCAAAAAGGGAAAAGAATATCATCCTAGCTGTTATCCTGAGTTTTAAAAACACACATAGTCTTTACTGTAAGAAGGAAGAGAGATGAATTTCAAACCCGGCTCTACACAAGCACACATTCACACACACACGCTGGTCTTCCCCAGATGCCTGGGCAGGTTTCTACACGACGGCTCATCTGCGGTGTTTTGACTGCGATCCTCCGAGCAGAGGGTCTGCAGGGCCGATGCTATCGCACTGGACACGCCAGAGACGCTTTTCCAGGATCATTCCAGGTCATATTCCACAATTTAGCCCACATGGGCATTTCCAAACTATGATAGCTCTAAAGAACAGGTAATAACTGTCTTTTTACTCTTGACCTGGCCCCACGATGGACTTCCATGCATTTAAGCGAATGAATAATTGTCCCTTCACATCCCCTCCCTGTTCTTCTTCTCTGCTTTATTCCGTGTTGACAGAACCGGTTTGTTTGAGCATTTTAAAGGCCTCTGCATTGGACTTTGACTCTCCTGCCAACACAAACATCGATGCTAGGCCTCTAACCAGTTCTCTTTCTCTCTTGCTTTCTCTCTTTTCTTAATCCTCTTCCTCTTCCTCTTCATCGAACAATAGATGAAGTTGTTTCAGCAGCAAACAAAGAATGAATGACACAAAAAATAATGAACGGTGAAAACAAATCCCACCTGAAAACAATACAGAAAAGACCCAAGAAATTACAAAAATCTCAGCGTCTCAAAACGATGAGTTAGGGCTGCAAACACAAGTGTTCAGTTTGTTTTCGTTGTATATGCTGACTCTTTCCCAAACAAATTAAAATCTGCGAGCAGTCCCAAAGTCAAAAGATCAAATGTCCAGTGAGCACTTCGTTCACTCAGATATGAGAGGAAGGGGCAATTAAGAACACAACAACTGCTCTTAAAGAAATGGCAAGTGTCCAAAACTTTCCCAACTCTATCAGGGAAATTACCCCCCGACCTCTGATAAGATCAGCAAAAGTCCCACATATTCCAGCCCTAATGCTCTAATTTAGTTCTGCGGGAGCACTTCAGTTAGCCACATTTTGCCCCAGGACACAGGCAGGTCCCACCAAACACCGTTAAGGCAGCCATCTGTTTCCTGGCAGCGGTTACCCGGATCGGGAGGCCTGCCAAACTGAGAATCTACAGCAGGACTGGCTTGTGTTCTGGAGCTGACACTGTGTGTTAGTCCTTATTGCTTTTTTTTTTTTTTTTTACATGACACCCAACAGCCATTGCCAAGGGCAGAGCTTGTCTGTCGATGCCTCGTATCGGCCCGTCAGTCACACAGCAGGAAAAGGCAGAAGTGAGAAGAAGTGGAAGGACAGAGTGTTCAAACTCCCAGGATTCACGTGACACTGGTCTTAAAGCTACTGACAAAGCTCGGCTGCAAACCTCACAGCATTTCTTTGAAGTAGAACTTTCATTTTTGTTCACCAAATGGTCAAAATTAGCAGAAAAAAGGACAGATTTCTGCCAAGTAAGAGAACTAAAAATGAGGCTGTAAGTGCTTTTTCTGGCCATTTGATAAACACGTGTTTTATGCTTCAGTAAATGAACCACAAGACTGAATGCTTAAAAATATTTTTATCACAATCCCGGTAATTTTCTTCTGGAGGGAGGCCAAAACCTCTTTGGTTGGTGGGACGCCAACATTTTTTTTTGCAAGCAGAAAAAACATCCAGTGTTTTTACCACGTATGGACTGATCGCTGGAGATCAAGGGCTCAAACAGCGAAAAAGCAAACATGTTTGCTTGGTAAGCTAAAGGTCGCTAGTTTGTTTCCGACTGGGGACACGAATCCCCTTTGGTTTTGCGACAGGAAGTACAAAACTCTGCCAAATCAAGCCTCTTGTGGCAAGAGAGTAAAAAGGAGCTTTTATTAGTCTCAAACAGCATTATCGGGTATTGGTGTCAATATCAGTTTCATTCCTATAGCGGGTCTAAGCACCAGCTAGTAAAGCTTGATAGACTTCTGCAGGAAATCTATGTCCTAACTTACGACGTAACGGAAACCCCTCTTTAACCCTACACCGCAACCTTGCACACCATTCAAGTCGCTGCAGGCTGTGTCAACGTGGCGTATAGTTACATTTCTCGGGAGGTGCACATCAGGTTACGAAGAGAAATTACATTACTACTGACGCCAGTAACTGACAGTCTAAACACTGCATCAAGTTCACGACTTTGGAGGCATTTCTCACCTTCTAATACCAACAGCCAACCCTTTTAGCTCGCTTTCTCTTTTGTCGTGTTTTGTCATGTTACCACTTTATTTAGGAAGCTTTTATCCCACTTACAGTAACGTGAGCGGAGTCGCCTCTGCTCCGCTCCGTGTGCAAGGAGGCGCACTCAGATTAATAGTGAGAGCAGAGAAAGTAGAAACTAGCGAGACCACAGTTTGCAGTAAAGACTCTCACACTGAGCTGAAATCGGACCAGTGCAAATAAACTCTTTTCCTGCACAATTACCTGCACTCATTTAAACCTCGCACACATGCCCACTTGCACTTGGAGGCATAAATAATGACAATAAATAGGATGCTAAAAAAAAGTATGGCGATATTTATATTTTAAAAGTAGAATTTCCCAACTGGCACTTGGTACAGCCCATGTTTGATTGTTTAATGCGGTGAAAAGCTCCAGAATAAGTGAATAATAAAAGGTTCATTTTGAACTGTGACTCATCCAAATAACCAGCTGTAAGTCTGTACCTGAAACCTGCAACCTACAGTATACCCCATGCTCTGCAACCTTCACCTTGAGACTAGTTGGAGGTCATGCTCAAGATCAGAGGGGGTCACGGGGTTCCCAAAGAGGAAGCCTGATGTTGTAAAGCAGCAGCATTAATCAACTAGGAACACAGACCGAAGGCCTGAATCTGTCCACATCTGGAAAACGCATGAAGGAAGAGGGTCGGGCGGGGTGTGTGCATGTCGAGAGAGGAAAAAAAATGAATGTGTAACACAGAAAAAATATAGTGTGTACACATGCGTGCGCGTGCATGTGTGTGTGTTTCCTGAGGCCCAGCGAAGGAGGGAAGTTCAACCAAGCTATTATAAGACCACAAATTATGACTCTCAAACAGCCAGAAATCTCCTCCTCCACCTCCTCCATGAGGGGAAACAGGGGAGCTTCATCAGGAACAGCTATTCATTAAGGCTCACAAAGAGAAAGCCTGAATCCCCAGCAGACTTCTTTGTCTCAATAACGGCCTCTTAAAAGAGACTATCTATCATTTCTCGATGTGCTAGCGCAGGCAGCAGCAGAGGCTTACTTTCACTGTTTACGCTGGCACCGCCTCTCAGGTGTGATAAATCAGCTGACTCAAACGTCCTCCTACACAAACGGCACAATGCAAAAATGAAAGAAGGGAGAAAAGAAAGTGGTGTTGTTTTTGGTGTCGCACGTTAAAATCTACCTGTGGTACGTGCAGTCTCTCTGTGGTCACGCTCATTTGGCTCTGCAGTTTAACATTTCTTTGCAACTTTTTGAAGACATTTTGTACTCATTGAAAACCCCATTTGTGTTACTTTTGTGGCTGGTTCCATCTCTCTGTGTTTTTTTTGTGTCTTCGTGGACATTTTACACCTTTTGAAAGTGTCTTGGATTATTTTAATGTGTGTGGGGTTTTTTCTGTGTGCCTCTTTTGGAAGTCATTGTGTTCGTTTTGTCTTATATCATGGTGATTTTGCTTTGCTTTGTTTTGGGGGTTTTTTTACACTTGCTTTGGGTGTTTTGTGGTCTTTATTCATCGCTCTGTGGCTGCTTTGTTTTTCTTTTCATTCTGTGGTGATTTTGTGTTTGCTTTTCACTTTTCATGGCTTTATTTTTTATGGCTTTATGGTCTTTTTCAGCAAGATTGTGAACATCTTGTACCTCTTTCCGTGTCTTTTTAAAAAGATAAATCTATTTATGTCTCAGTGTGGATATATTACATCTATTTATGTCTTTTTGTGGACATTTTATATCTGTTTATTTATTTTTGTGGACATATTACATCTATTTTTGTCTATGTGGACATTTTACATCTATTTCATGTCTCTATGTGGACATTTTATATCCATTTATGACTTTTTGTGGACATTTTGGATTTTTTTTTAAATCTCATTTTACTTATATTTATGCCTCTATCTCTTTTGGTCCCTTTGAGGAGATTTTGCATCTACTTATGTTGTTGTGTAGAATCTGGTCAAGTGGTCTCAGACTCTTTGAGCCCTGTGCAGGAACCCATGCATGTCCTTGCTATATGTTCATGTGAAAAATGTTAGAGAATGTGTTTGAGCAACATGTAAACTTGTAAAGCAGTTAAGCAAAGATTGACATATAGCTGAAAATATAAAAAATTGGAAAATGTTCACTCAGTGTTTCGGCAAGATAATAACAAGCTTTGTCTCTGATAAGGGAATGACAGAAGAAAGGAAAGAGAAGAGAAAGACTCAGACAGACACGCTGAGGATAAAAGCAAAGCCGTGTCTGAACACGAGGGAGGTCTGCTTCAGAAAATGCTCACAGTGTCGAACAATGCCCGTGTTGTGAGCATTGGAAATGGGATCGAACCCTCGGGCGTTTCCCAGCATCCCATCGTCGCCGTCCTGCGTCTCAGCCCTGTGGGAGAGACAAGGCCCAAAGGACGGACAAAGAGTGGTCCTTTCTGAGCCACATCCTGCTAGACCACTGCACCGTGCTGGCCTCTCCGTGAGCCTTTACACTCCCGGGTCGCCTTTGTTCGCTGAGAGGCATGCTGGGAAATTCATCAGCAGACAGACTCTCAGTGGTGTGTGTCTGTGTGTGTGTGTGTTTGGTAACACCACAATCACAACGAGTGATTCAGCACGGCCGCAGACACCCAGTGAGGTTTTTATTTACATCTTCAGTCTGGTGACCAAGCGGTCACACAAAGCTGGTAATTGACGAGCTAAAAATGTTAAAATGTTTCAGTGTCTTTGTGGCATTTTGGGGATATTTTAGGACAAATGTCTGGTCAGATTTATGGTTCTGTTTATTTACCAATGCTCCCAGTGCTGGCCAAAAAGTTTAGATTGTGTTGTGTCGATTTTGAACAATTATTATCATTTAAAAACTTCATCTAAACAAAAAGTAAAAGTAAGTGAGCCGTAAAAAATGTATCAAATTAAGACTGGTAGTTGGCAAAATGAACGGACTGATACTGGATTCAATGATAAAGCTTCTCGGAATCTGAATTTTATCAGATTATTTTGGCGTTACTGACTTCATTCAGTCTGATGCTGTATGGTTTTAATTTTTTAAGCAGAGGTTTAAGAGATGTCACTTGAATGTTTTTGATAACATGCAAGGAAAATGTTGATTTAAGAGTTGCGACCACATGTGCAGCTGTGTCCGTGTTATCTACACTCATCGCTGGATCCCTGGTATTTTTTCTTTTGTCGTGTTTGTGTCCCTGGTTTAGAGCGATAACATCATCGTCCTAAACCACCTAAAAAGCTCAGACTGGCTCAGAGAACGAGCCCACAGCTCTGTGAACTAGTTTGAAAACATCATGACACGTGAACTGTGTTTTTAATGTTTTCACAAATATGTTTTAAAGCTTAAGGTCTCAGTCATGCAGGCCTAGAGACTGGTAGGCAAACCTTGGCAACCAATGGTTGCTAGGGCAAAAAGTGTATTCCCCAACTGAGTGGCAAGTGGTTGCTGGCAGTCACTGGTGAAACTGGTTGGAATCATTCATCAGTGTGAACACTGGTAAAGACTTTTTGGATTAATTGGTTACCGTCCCAAAAAAGTCCTCTTTTAATTTATTTATCAATGGCAATATTTATTAACAATTGAACTGACAAATGTATGTGTGTTATGCATGTCTGAAGTTTGCATTCAAGTTTTTTTCAGGTTAAAATGCTACCTCAGTGCATTAAAAGAAATGATAACTTTAGTGTTTGGATGATACAAATCCTGGGTTAGGTTGAACACAGTCAAACAGCATCAATGAAACATGTTTATCCCTGTAAACGCAAAGTTTGTCATATTTGATGAGTTTTAAAGACTACATCACCAGTGTGTTTTGCTTAAACCCTAATGCCAATAAATGTTTTCTTTGTTTAAGATAAAAGCTGTGAGCAATAAATCAGACAAAATCCTGGATATAGCAAACATTATGCAAATTAAAACTCATATATGATGATTTTTTTTATTTCGTTTTTTTATTTGTCAGAAGGTTCAATAAATACTCCAGTTTAAAAAAACAGGGTTTTTACAGGGTTAGCGTCATAACAAGATCATATTTGACCCTGTACATGGCGTGTTTCTGCATGCAGTGTATTGCATCAGTTTAATTTCCCCACATTCAAACATGTTGCTTAAACGTAACGAAGAGAAACCGAACATGTCAAGGAAACGGTACAGAGACCTAAAAACCCCTCGACCCGAGCAGCTGTAGTGTATCACTGCCTTTTAAAATCACCTTGTAAACTTAATTTTACAGCCTTGCTTTTTGCTGCTTGGTGTCCTTTGTTTTATTGTTTTCACTGTTATTTTTACCCTCCTCGTCCTTTAATCTTAATTTCCTGACTTTAATGCCTGCTTTTATTTCCCTGGTTGAAGTACTTTGTTTTCTTTTATTCCTTTTAAAGCCGGCTATGCAAATAAGTTTGGGCTTATCACAATTAAGAGTGAGTAGAAACAAAAGAGAGGCTAGAGAAAATTATGCTGGAAACCCTGGCAAGGGAGTCCTCCTCCACTGTCTCACCGACAATACCTTCAAATTTTCTTCAGATAAAAGCCAATAAAATCTGTCAGACTGATGAGGCACGGCTTGTTTCAGGGAAGCAGACTGCGCTTCGGAGTCATCTTAAGGTGGACCTGTCATTACATAATGAGAAAGCCAGCGTAATGAGGACTTTTTAATACTTAAGAAAAGCCCCAAGCAAGCACAAACAAAGCACTTCAAAAGTCTTTATGCACTAAAAAGGCAGCTTTTTAAAGAAGGCTTTGAAGGAGCGCAGAAAAGGTAAAATTGGAGGGTTTTATGAATGCATAAAGCCTCGAGTTGTGCCGACGTAGGTCTGCTGCACGAACAGGCCTCCCTGCTGTAACAACAAACCGGAGTCCTGCAGCGTTTGTTTGAGGTGGAGGTGGAGGGCGGCGGGGATCGGGGGAGCTGTGAACTTCAGAAAAGGAGGAAGAAGCTGAACAGTTGAAGGAAAAGGGGGCCCACCAAGGGGCTGCAGGGGGCGCCACAGGAAACGGGTGGAGATCGGTGGGTGGAAAAGGGAGGGCGGCCAAGAAACGGGTGGGGATGAGTGAAGAAATCTTGGATCCAACATGCTACGTTCGCAGGCGAACCGTCTAACTTCTGGATCAAGCTGTTCTCAATTTGATATTTCAAAATAAGAGCGGTGAGGAGGGAAGCTGCTGCAGCGACAGCGGAGTTTGAAGGAAACCAGACTCCCAGCGCCGCCTCCAAACGCATTTGTTCAGCTGACACTAAGTGACCCACACGGCCAAATAATTGATGAGACCAAAGCGAAACCAGCTCTGCTGTCTTGTTTCTTTTGGCAGCAGGCAGTCGAGGCTCCTCTGCTTTGATGAGAGCGGCTACACGCTCGCATTAAAGAGCCAGTATGTCCGTTTTCTCTTTTTCTTTCTCTTTTTTAATACCGTGTAAGAGCATAAATAGACCATAACACGACTGCAGGGGGTTGATAGGGTTGTTAGTCAATGCCAGTGATTCACTGATCACTTGCCAGCACCTGAGACTTCAGGCTCAGTTTACTCGCTGTTCCAGGAGAAAAATTCCTGTCGGTTCCAGCACAAAGCTAATAAATTGAACGCTGAAGCAGTTTTATTATTCCAGTATTTGGCCATATATCACCTCCCTTCTGATCTGTCCTCTGATTACCTTATGTAAACCTTTTTGAGCTGAGAGAATTTACCGTGGGTTTCCAAGAGATGACAATGAGATACAAACACAGCAGTAAACACGTGCTTCTTAAAAGTTTACCGTCTAACCCGTACGCATAGCGTGACATTAAATATGCCCCACTATATAAACAACATCTCTGCTTGTTTCAGTTTCAGCTCCTTCTGTCAGCTCCACTCAGAAATCCACTTACCATATGACTGAAAATGCAATCTGATAAAAATAAACCGTCCACGCCTTTAGCGCACTGAATGCTAAATCATCTTTTCTTGGCTGGAGCTTTTGGCTTCATTCAACCTTTTCTTTATTCCTCTACAGTTTAATATTTCTAAACACAAAGACAAGGATGTTCACCGTAGCCAAATCTGCTATCTTCCACATTTTAGACATGATTCACTCTCTCTTTTAAACTGTCTTTAACCTTGTGTTAGATTTAGATAGAGTGTACTTTAAAGAAGTACGTAGTCTGTGTGACATCACACACTGGCTCGTGAAGCCAAACAAATGGTATTCCCAAGCTGAAGGACACCGCACGCTCACACAGGAGCACTTTGTCAATTATAATCTAGACCCACCTTAAATCACACCTGGCTTTATCATTTATTTGACGTTAAATCGAATCAAAATATACAAAATAAACATTGTGCTTTAATAAATAAGACTCAAAACAAAGAACTGAGATCATAAAGTCAGCAGAAAGGTGTTTGCTGAGGTCACAGATTGAGGTAATGTAAGTGCCGTTTTCTCACAGACGTCTATAGAACCGCAAGTCTTTGTGCACAAAAGGAGGCGCCCCCTGCTGGCCATCAATAAGAATGCAGGGTTTAAAATGCTTCCACGTGGCCTTTTTAAAAGAAAACGTAACCACTTTTTCAAGTTGTTACTTTGGAAGTGAGCCATTTATGTTTTGATTATTTTCTGTCCAGCTCACTGCGGAATGTTCATATCTAACATGGGGAGTCAAATGCTCATGCCTCACCCAGTTTTTCCTACTCTTCTACTCTGTATGATATCAGAGCGAGGATATCCCTAATATGGTCCTGTCAAGTACAGAAGCCCCACCCACTAGCTTCTCAAGCCTTCTATTTAGGAGAGGAGAGTTGATATAAGGGGGGTGGAGCGAAACTAGCTTACAGTATTTTTCATACATAAGGCGCACCGGATTATAAGGCGCATTAAGCAAAACAAAACAGTCAGATAAGTCAAACTTTACTCAACCTCGTATTGTGGATGGATTATCTCAATTGTTCTCCTGACTGAAGTTTGGTCCGTTTACAGCATCCTGCCATGCAATTGCATTTGTCCCTAACCATCGGGAACCCTCACGTTAACTTTTATCCATTAGAAAAAGGTTAGCATTTATCCTCCAGCTTCACTGTGTTTGTTATGCTAACATAGCTGTGTCGCTAGCAATCACGTAGCACATCATTATATACCAGCTAGCCCAACTTCAGTAACCTTACAAACGTCACTGCTGTTTAGTTTTCTGTCTTCATTTATGTTGGAAGTGATAGCAGAGCTGTACGTTTTAATTTTTTCAGAAATCTCTCAGTCAGAACATGATATATCATGTTTAGGTGGAAGCTAGTGAGCTAACTTCCGGCTAACTTTAAACTCTGCTAAATTTAATAAATTCTGTTTTCATGGATGCCTGGATGTTAAACTTAATTGTTACACCTGGTAAAGCAGCAACGCTGATCATTTTATTAAAGATGAAAGAATTTAGACAGTTTTTAACTCTCAGTGATGCCGCAGTGCTCGTTTGACTTTGGGACCTGTAGCAGACGGAGTTTTGGACCCAGATTACTCCGCAAGGCTCCTGACTACAATAGCTATAATGCTCCAACAATCCATCAAGCGGTGCGGCTTCGTAGCTTACCAAAGTCGTACTAAAACATTTTTGACAGATTACCACATAAAATCGGTTTGAGGTCAGTAAGCACAACCAGAATTCGTACATAAGGCGCATCAGATTATAAGGCGCACTGTCAATTTTTGAGAACATTAAAGAAATTTAAGGGCGCCTTATAGTACGGAAAATATGGTATTTCAAACAGATGATGCAGGGGCTGCAGAGGGCCAATTATAAGCTAAATAACTTCTTGACCTACAAATCAAAGTATTAAAAAAATAAAGCTAGAAATTAATTTCTTTTCTTTTTTTTTTCAACCTAGCTTTAAGGATACCAGTGGACGGGTTTGTTTTATAACATTGACCGATGCAACGATGCTCTCTAACCTCTTGGAAAATAACAATCCTCTCCTCTGGGGCTCAAGAAGATTATTTATCTAAAAGTAAATTCTGCCCCCATTTCTGTCAACATGGCGCAGAGGATCACTGAGGTTATTTGAGTTTCCAGCGAGCTTCCTCGCTTTGTTCTGCTGCCTCTTGTGAAAATAGCAACGATTAGATCCAGACTGCCTGAAAGACAAGCTTCCTATTTACAGTAAATGATAAGCGGGGGTGTGGTAGCCACCAGCTGAGAGGCTATATCAGTGCATGACTGTGAAATTTGGCCCTTTTGACTTGCCGTGTATTTGGATCAGTCCTCCTCGGCAACAGGAGGTGCGAGGAAGAGTGAGAAGAGGCAAGCATTTCTGCATAAATGCTGTCAGGCCGATGAGACATGCACCTGTTCTGTGCTGTGGCCTAAAATGCTGATATGATCATGTATGTTCTGTACCGTGCACAGAGAAAATAACAAGTGTACACAAATGTTGGGCTTTGTCTTAAATCTTAAAGTGACTTTCTTTGGGCCTAAGACTAACTCTTTGTAGGCAGTATATTTTATACACTAAATAACTGCAGCTGATTTCCACCATCATATTTTTATTCTGCTACAGTAGCTTTGCATAATTCACAGTTCATAATAATCACCCTCAACTGGTTGCTGCTCCCTAAACTGGTGCTGCTGGAGGTTTTTCCTGTTAAAAGGGAGTTTTTCCTTCCCACTGTCGCCAAGTGCTCGCTCATACGGGCTTGTTTGATTGGTGGAGTTTTCTCTGTATTAGTGCAGGGTCTTTACCTTTCAAAATAAATCATCTTTAGGAGAATGTTGTTGTGATTTTGCACTAAATAAAACTCAATTCAACTGAATTGAATTGAATAATCCTTCTTTACCCTATTCTGGGCGTTGGTGCATCCCCTCAGTTCACCCTTTGCCTGAAACCATCTATCTTAACTCCTCCCCCTTTAAATCCATCCTTGTCTTGATTGTCTTCCCTTTGCAAACACAAGGACTGAGCACCAGCTTGTTCAGTTTTTTTTTCAGAAACTAGGCACACAAACTGGAGGCAATGCTGGGTTATGTATTTATGGTCTTTTTACCTGGATTATTCAAGAAGTACCAAGCTGAACTTAAAGAAACCTGGTGAAGACGTAGAGCACAAGCAAAGGAAAACTCCACTGCAACACTGCTTTTAGCTTTGGCAGACTTTCATGCTAGCCTGAGACGTCTTTCCTTTCTCGTGGCTTGCTGTGCGCATACTAAACAAACACTGTCGTATTTGTCCTGCTGTTTAAAACAACGATTTGGATCACTGTCTAGACAGTTGCCCTTTAACCATTCTTAAACTTATCTTCTTCCAGTATCAGCCACAAAAGTGAGAGTGAGGTGAGCCTGGTGTATCTCAGCTGAATGCACACCCAGCAGGATGTTTCAAACCGCTGTTTGTCTGCATGCTGCTGCCTTATTTGGGGCCTGAAATGGAAATAAAGCTGGTCTAAAAAGGTTCAGAATAAACTGTTTTCATAAACCCAAAGTGTGTCTGACTAGTGGAGTGTGTTTTAGTGGAGTTTCCACACAGGAAACCAACAGACGAGGTAAAAAAAAAAAACAACCTTTCATATATAGCAGGAAACAAAATGCAGGTATGCTAAAGAATCGCAGAACACTACAGAGAACAAATAAATCTATCTAGCTGTAACTCTCAAACTGCTCTAATTCGTCACCACGAGGGTAAATACAGCATAAGATCCATAAAATATCAGATTTTATATCAGAGAAACACTGAGGCCTCATTGTGAGTTTTGTGGGACTCTACAGCAGCAAAAATATTAGACAGCTTAAATAAATTATTCATATTTCATCAAGGCACAGCACCAGCTAAGTGTCCAGCATCTATCAGTAAACCGAAGTAAGCTGCTGTATGCAGGCTGTGTCAGAGCCCAGTGTGGTCTAACCCCACGCAAAGGTGTGTGGACGTTAACCTGACAGTGCTGTACCAATTTATTAGCTACTCACATATTTGTAGGATCAGGATTTGGATTATTAGTGATGGTTGCGAAATGTGTACTTTTCCCTCCTTGTTACCAGCACTCAGTAAAGATGTCTTGATGCATTCTCAATCATCCAGGAAAGTAAATCTCCAAAAGTTGAATCTGTTCATCTGGACGTAGCGTTTTGTGGGAGATCTCCCACAAAACGCTACGTCCAGATGAACAGATTCAACTTTTGGAGACTCAGTAAAGATGTAACTTTAGCCAGGAGGTGGTGGCTGTGCGTATGCAGGCTTTTTGCCAGCCAAGAACATGTGTGGTGCAGTGAGATTAAGTAGGCCTGCACAAATAAGAGAAACACAGATGGCCAAAGACTACAGCTGTCAACAAGTCTTGTGTGCAAGCCACTCCAGGTAATCCGAACATGTCGTAAGTCTGCCACATCTAAGTCGGGTGAGGGCAGTTCAGGTGAGGGAGCGATCGTCAAAGAATAGCTGAATGGTTCCCGGTGAATCCTGAAATTGTTCCTGCTTGAAAAGCCCATCCCTATCTGCATATTATTTATTTTGTTACAGTCTTTCTCGGTTGCTTTGATGCAGTTCTCACATCAGGAGCGAATTTCCCCACCCACATTATCCTTACTCGTTGTGTTTGTGTACACGCTGTTATTGTTGCTACGCGCACCTCACCACTCAACGTTTTGTCATTTCTCATCTGAATCTCACAGCTCCTCATAAGAGCTACGGATGTCTCACTTTCCATAACGCTGTGCAGCACCGAGTGACTGTTTTCAATCAGACCACGTCAAACTTTCATTCAAACAGGTGTCGAAGAGCAAAAGTCACAAGCCCACAATCCAGCATCGCACTGCTTCTTACGCACGAGCATGTACTGTCAATCTATGTAGTGTAATTTTGCTGTAATATGCAGTAGTTGCTGCAAAGTTTGTGTATTTTTTCTTTGTTTCTGATGCCTATAGTTTCACATTTATCATCTTGATTTTCTCAGTTCCAGCAGTTACATCGTACCGAGCGTCAAATGAACCCTTCCCATTTCATTTTTGTGTCTGAACACTCTTTACCCTAAATCACGCCCACAGGTTCTTGCAGCACTTTTCAGAGTCAGTGAGGTTTCAATGGAAGAGTACAACCATTTGTTGTTCAGGTCTTGAAATGGTGATGAGATGTTTTTATTCATTAACTGTTTGGAAAAATGTATCAAGAGTGGTGAAAATGACTGAATCAAAGCGATAGAAGAAGACGTGCAAACATCATCGGACTTCGGTCCAACTTCAAGTTCATGGTCTACTGTTAAAAAGGGAGTTTTTGGGTTCAGTGACTCAAGATTTTCTACAGTCAATTAAATAACTGTGGTTATGATTTATTGGCCCTACTTTGTTACTAGATTTAGCCATTTATTGTACCAAACCGGTACCATCGGTATCTTAGTGCTTCACAATGACGTCTTCCTCTGTTGTATATATGTATGGATGGATGTTAGTTATTTCCACTGTTCCAGGGCCCCAAAATATTCTTCCTTTTGTGTCTTATTCTGGCCTTTTCTGGCTCTTCATCACATCGTGTCTGAACACTGATCTGGCACAAAATCGCTGTGACACATCCATCAATAAATGCTGACTTATTTGCTGATTTTCAGCCACTATATTTGTACACCCACTGAAACATCCCTACCCAACAAAACAAGTGTAATCTCCAGAGTTACATATGACCACATCTAATAATTACATCTAATTAGCCAGCTCAGTATTGCACTGACTTTACATAAAGCTCGGATAAGCACAGCTTTCCCAACATTGCTGCTATTAAACATAAATGTCGGATTCAAAATGATGCTGACTTGCTTCATCTTGCAGCTTGATTAGTTTCTGGATCAAGTCCCATTGACTCCATGTTAAAGACATACACCATTAAACATTTCAACACAGCACAAATCTGATGCCATCGCATTAACATAAAAGCCTGAAGCATCTCGTGGCAAAATAGCGCATCTGGGGGAAAAAAAAGTTTTTTGTTTTTTTTTAAAAACCATCACGCACTCATATATTGTTATGTGTCTGAAGCAGTGACACAGCATCCTTTCACACACTAGGTGCCAAACATTGCGCAAAGACATGTAATAAATATCCTGTCATATCTGAAATAAATCCTAGAAACTCTGATTTGAAGGATTGCATTTGTCAGACGTGGGAGTTGATCAAAGACTTACCGTTGAAGTAGCTCTTGACCTTCAGGTACCCGACGCTGAGGCGGAGTACGGACAGCTTGTCCAGCCGGGACCGCACCTCCTCTGTGAAGGGCAGCAGGCTGGTGAGCTTGTCCAGCTCGCCGTTGAGCCTGTCGCGATGGCGTTTGGACGGGTTGGACTTGGCGCCCTCGGGAGGTGGAGGTTTGGGCCTGTGCATACAAAGAGGGACAAAAGGGGTTATTTTAAAAGGACAGGTTGACGACCGAGAAACGTTTCCACATCTCAAGTGACTCTTGGAAAAGGTCGGTTTCTCTTCAGAGTCAAAGCATTGGTTTGAGAATGAGAGAGGTCATGAGAAGCCCAACAAACAAAGTTGGAAGCTGCATGTGTTCTGTGTACTGACGTGTGTGTGCGTCAGTATAAGAGCAGCTGGGATAAACTGAGATGACATGCTGATAGAAAAGACACTGCCAAACAAGCATCAGACATCCTTGAGTAAACCATGGCTTTTAGGAAGGCCTCCCTCTATGTCTACATTAGGGACCAAATGAAGCATGACTGAGAAGGCAGGAAGGCAACGGACACTCAAATAACCACTCGTTATAACAAAAGTATGCAGAAGAGCATCTCTGAAACAAGGTTTTGTGCGTTCAGACCTTGTTGAACCTTGAAACTGAAGAGCACAGTGGGTGTGTCAGCTAAGAACAGGAAACTGAGGCTACAATTCACACAGGCTTACCAAACCGAACAACAGAAAGCTGCATTATGCTGCCTGGTGATGAGTTTCAGTTTCAGATTGCAGGGTCAGACTTTGGCGTAAACAACTTAAATAATCATGGATACATCCTGCCTTGTATTAATAGTTCAAGCAGGATAGCAGCAAGATAACACACCATGTCACAGAACTCAAAAGTTCACTGTACTCAAACGGCCTCCACAGTTACCAGATCTCAGTCCAATAGAGCACCTTTGGGACATTGTGGAAAAGCAGATTCACATCAGAGGTAACAGTGTGATGCTGTCATGTCAATATGGACATAAATCTGTGAGGAATGTTTCCATCACCTTTTTTAATCTGTGACATGAAGAACTAAGATTGTTCTGAAGGCAAAAAGTGGATCCCACCCAGAAAAGGTGTAATAATGTGGACTGTGAGTTCTGTGTTTACTGTGCTATGACACGGCATCAGTCAGAGTCAGAGAGACTTTATTTATCCCCAAGGGGCAATTAAGATACAGGCATGGAAGAAGCTATGGCAGGGTCAGCAGTTTGAAGTTGTTTCATACCTGCTACACTACCTGTTTTTTTTTTTGTATGCTATAATAGCTGACTCAACCTCAAACTGATATCTAAAGAGTTAACCATCACAAAAACTCCAATAACAAGCTGTTTGGTTGAATTGATTCAGCACTCTATCTGCACCACCCCATGTGTGAGGAGGTGCAATCACAGTCGAACAGCAGAGAAAAGGAGGAAAACCATCAGGAACCATATACAGCAGCATGCACGATATCCGATATCCCCGTGTTGGTGTTGTTCCTGGATCATCATAATTAATGTTGGTCCAGGTTCAACATTACAACTGACCAGTCATTGTTGTTGTGACGTCACAGTTCGGCAAAATGGAAACATCATCAGACCAAACCCAAACCCCATAACCATAACCCTAACTACAGCCCCGTAAACCTAACCACGATCCACATCCTAACCCCCAACCCCAACCCTAACCACCCCCTTTTGGGGGATTTTTTTTTCCTAAGTGGACAGTGGCAGATTTTTTCCACATAACAAAACTATGACATCATAGCAATATGAACCTGGACCAACACAAGTGAAGTGAAGACACGGTGAAGACCTCACAGCGAGCTGAAATCCACTAAAAATCAAACCTCACAATGGATTTATGAATTCTTTTACTCACATCAAATAAAATCGACTAAACAAGCACTCAACTGATCAACTCATAGATCAACAAAAACCACATTAAGAAAAAAAACACATTTTCTAGAGCATTCAGAATAGTCTCAGTCTCCACCTTGTCTCAGGCTGTTGACAAGGTGACCAAAACATTCTGTGCCATGTTTTCCAGATTCCCAGTTCACTCGAGTTGTTTTGTACTAAGCAAAAGAAATTCCAAGGCCGTAAGGGAAAACATCCTAAAATAAATGTGTTCGTATGGCATTTTCCCATCATGAGCTTTCAGAACTGTTCAGAAGTACTTGTACTTGTTGAAAAACTTATTATACATCATCAGAAATACTGTAATTCCTCTGTGTTTTACATCATTTGAATAGAGAAGAGGTGATTCAAAAGGGCAGCTATTCTATCAAATGGAAGAAATCCATGAGCTGAAATTGAGTTTGCGTGCTGGATTATGGGTCAGGTATCACACACACTGATCAGTTCAGCGCGGTTGTTTTCCTTCAGAGCTGCTGACAGTTGGCTGAGTGGAAAAATAACAAAGCCCCGACCACCTCTGCTCTCCAGAGTCTAATCTGCTCCATCCACTCTTGCCATGGGAACCAGGTGAGCCGAAGAGTGATGTCACCTGTTGCCAGACTTGTTTACCAAGCGTGTGTGCTCAGCCCTGTTCAGTAAGCTCGCTTGCTTTGGCAACGGGAAACAGGACAGCGATCAAAGATGATCCACTTTAGTGCGAGTGTGAGAGTTTAGAGGCTGAGGAGGTTTATATACTTTCAATGTGACAGGAAATGGAGAACTTCCTTCCTAAATGAGGTTTCTTCCATTTCAAAAGGTCAATTTTAGTTACAGAAAACATGAAACTAAAAGGTGCAGACTTTACACACTCTGAATAAACTACAGCATCAGGCCATGAAAAGCAGGTGTAACACTGTATAAACGTGTTTGCCTAATACAGGGCTTCATCAGACTTATCTATTATGAGAGAGGGAAGATTTTAAATCAGATCTGCACAAATCCAAGACTGCACAGCTGAAATCTAGACTGACCACACTCCTCTTTGGCTGCACATCCATACACAGACATTAGCAGCTTCAGTCTAAAGCTGGGCAGTGTATCTACTATAACAAACTCTTTTTAATGATGCAACCGCCCCCATCACTGCCATCACGTGATTTACCAGTGCTCGTGAATTATGGCCACATTGGAGGTACAATGGACAGTGGTTACTTGTTAAAGGGTGAACAGCCCAGGGACCCTGTTTCACTTCCCATTTGGATCTTTTTTTTTATTTGCACCTAGTTTCATTTTTCACTTCTGGTTGCTGCTTAAATTTTGGGACCAAAGGTTGCTCGGTTATGGTTGGGGAAGGACTGCGGTTTGGGTTAAAATGTGCAAATTAGCAAAGGCAACCCCAGTTGTTGACAAATGAAGTGTTGAAGGTGACAATCACCATCACTGCCATAGGTGTCGGTGGCTGCTCACTCAGTCATCACTACAAAAGCATAACATGCAAGAGAGGCAATAAATACAAGCTGAAGGTTTAAACCGATGTTTCGGATCACTTAACTGCTGTCTGCATCAGTGCAGAAACTTCTTTTGGCATTGAAAAGCTGCTGTCTGTATTTACTTAAGAGACGCCGTGTGAATTTTGAAACTGAAAGGCGTGGACAGAGGTATTAGTCTTTACTGCTTTCTTTTGAGAGCGCGAAAAAATATTTAGCTGAATCATGAGAGCCTGAGTTTCAGTCACAGGTCTCGAGACTACTCAGCAACCATCAGCCACAAGAAGAAAATGTGTGTTCAAAGATCAGTTGTGAGTGGTTGCTGGAAGTTGATTTCAGCTGTTGTGAAACAGGCCTAGAAGCTGGCCAGTGACTCCCTGGTAACCACCAGTTGATAGGGAACAGTGTGTATTCTGTGGTCAGATGGCAAGTGGCTGCTGAAGGTTGCTGGAAGTTGCTAACTACTTGCCGAGTGGTAATGAAACCGTGGAAAGTGTGACAGTGGAGGGCCTCGAGTGCCAAAATGAATTAACTAAATACATAATTAAATAATGAATTAAATGTGATAATGAATTAAAACAGGAAATAAATAATTTTTAAAATGTTTTAAATGAAATGAATTGACATTTTATGATTACCTATATATTTAATGAATTATTTCCAGTTTTAATTAATTAATGGGATATTTAATTTATTATTCAGTGATCTGTTTATTTAATTAATTTTGGAACTCAAGGCACTTAATATGCAGCACAAACAGATCCTCTTCTGCAGCAGGAAGGCACAATTTTTTTCTTTGAAGGAGAATATTCCCCGTTTCCGGTTTCTCACTGAGTGAGAATTTGTCAACTCTTTACAGACAGGATTGTATCTTCCAGGCAACCACAGCAATCTGCTCTTGACCAAACTACGACAACCTGAAAAAAAGATTGTTCCTTACCACTGAAACCAACACATTTCAAAAGGTGCAACTTTTATTTCGAAGGTGAATAATCCATATTTCCAGGTTACCTTGAACTTTTTCAGCTTTCACTGCAGACCTGAGAGTAAACGGCAAATGTTTACAGACAAATCTTCCACGCAGTCACAATGGGGGTTTTGCTACAGCATCCTCTTCACTTAATTTCAACTAGAAACACCCACTACGCACTCGCTCAAACATTCAAGGAATGCATGTTTCTCCCCAGCGACTGTAAATTGCCGCTTGGTTGCCGATCAGTCTCTAGGCCAGAGTGAGGCCTGAGGCAACTTACAAAGGGAGGCAATTTAGCCATCTGCAGTTCTTCAGGGTACAAAAGCATCGATTTAATTTCCAAGCTTTTCTAAGCTAATGTTGACTAGTTGCTGACAATTACCCCTGAAGAGAACAAATAAAAATCCAACCTGAGTCCTGTACATAGAAATCAGATCACAGGCTGTTAGAAGCAACAGATAGAGCCAGGCGAGGTCTCATTAAGTTATTTACTGGTCAGACATTAGCAATAAAAAAGCATATAAATGAAAAAGTCACCTAACAAAAAAAGTTGCCTAACACATAACTGCCCCCCTTGTGCAATTGTGTGTTGTGTCTTTTCAAAGCCTCCACAAACAGAACCACAGATATTTACTAGGGGTGCAACAATACTCGTATCGATATTGAACCGTTCGATACAGTGCTTTCGGTTCGGTACGCATATGTATCGAACAATACAAAATTTTATATTTATTTTATCAACTTTTCTTCTGACGATGCTGTCTGTGTTGAGCGCTCAGTGGATCTGCGTTCGACTACCCTGCCTAGGCTGCACTGTCGAGTGCAGATCCACTGAGCGCAGCGCAAGCTAGCAAGACAGAAGCTAAGCTCGTTGCAACATGGCAACTGCCTCAACGCCAGCCGAAATTGAACATCCCCCACCCTCATTCAGATCTGGCGTTTGGAACTATCTTGGTTTTCATGTGAAGCATGACCCTGATGGTAAGCGCGTCATGGACAAAAGTAAAACACTATGTCGGATGTGCAACGCAATGCTCAATTGGTGGGATCTAGTGCGTTAGCGCAGTTAACTTGTTAACGTGTTGACGCCGTCCAGCCCCACGCACGGGGCGATCCGCGGTAACTCGTTAACGGAGATTTGCCGCGTTATGGCGTTAATGTCATTTTAACGAGATTAACGCTGACAGCACTAGTGGGAACACAACGAATATGACTGCACATTTACGCCGACATCATCCTAGTGCAAAGACAAGTGGAAGCAGACAAAAACAACAAGCACGCATGCTACAAACTTTACCGGAGTCATTTAGACAGCCGTTAGCACATGATTCTCCTTATGGGGACCTGATGTTTAATATGCTGCTGAGAATATACCCCAGAAGAAGCGTATAGTATAGCTTTTATTTTGGAAAGAGCCATTTCTCTGTAATAAACTCTCTTTTTTTTTTTATTTTGTTGTTTCAGCAACATTAAATTTAAAAACTGTACTTTTGAGTTAAAATATATATTTATAATTTTAATAAATGACAAATTAAAAAGGCATGAACATTTTTTTTGTATCGAAAAAATATTGAACCGTGACACCAAAGTATCGAACCGAATGGTGAATTTTGTGTATCGTTGCACCCCTAATATTTACATGACACAAAACCATAGTTTCTGGTCACTTTGTGCATCTAACAACAAGGCTGTGGCGGACAAATATTGTGTGTATTCTCTGAGGTAAAATTGCAGTTTCTTTCAGTGGAGTCTGATGGAGTGTAACAGTTTCAGTTCCTCATTAGATAATGCTGTACGGCTGCAGGTAAAGCAGTGAAAATTCTCTAAGTAAGGCCACAGCAGAACAAGGCTTTACTTTCTGTTATGGTTGGTGCTCCTGTTTCTGATTTTGTAAAACTGTAGCAGCATATATATAGATATAGATATAAGTTCATGAATTTCCAGCTGATTAATTTGTATTTTTAATATCTAAAGCTCCTGTTAGCGGACATACTGATGTTTCTTAAGAGGAAGCCTCGCCTTTATCATGCCAACTAAGTAGCTGTGACATCTCACATATTGCTTTCATAGAAAAGGCAGATAATTATCTTCTGCCACCATTCAACCTGGAAATATCAAGACGTGATCTTGGGTCCATATCGCTCAGCTGTACATCTAATGGTCTAATGTTTTAACTGAAAGTAGGACAAAAAGGATGACTGTGTGAGAACAATGTAGGGCTAATGCTGAGAGCTTCTCTGAGTATCTGATATGTAACCTTGCGTGATAAAGCCTGGCATCATATTTCATTTGAACACAACTTCCCGACTTCATTAATGTTAAAGTTGGTTTTTAAGGTTCTTTTTCTACTTAAACAGCTGTTTAAACTGTTGCTCCAGCTGCTGTTGTGTCTGGTGATTATCTCTGGGTGTGAGATAATCTTCTTCCCTTGTGAGACATGTGTTCACTTCTGTACTCCAGAGCCGATCAGAATGCGGGGTGTTTAATTTACAATAAATCCATCAGTCCTGTTGCTCACGCTGGCTTGGTAAGGACTTGTGCAAAGTGGTAAATAAACCCTGATTCCTGCAGGTCAGCGCCATTGAAAGCAGGTATCTGTAACTGAACTCCAGCAGCAAATCCGCCCGGCATCTCGTCTATAACTCGAACCACACGTCCAGAGCACAGAGGGGCTTTTCTTTTTCCCTGAGAAGGTGTGACACTGTGGAGCACCTTAAAACCGTCCCTGGAGATTCCTTTGGTTCACTGTGGTCGCTTTTGAGTTTTCTGAGTGACTTTTTTAAGTCGGTTTTTACAGCATGAAGCAGCACAGACGCCAACCACAGACTTCCCTAAAGTCAGACATGTTCTGCTCAGTGATTAGATGTATCTCACTTTTTAAAACTGAGACATGTGTCTGTCTGTTTAACTTCTGCTTTCTACAAGAAAAAAGCACATCTAAAAAGAGCTGTATTTTTAGCAAACTTGAGACAGGTTCGCCCCAGACCTCATTAACCCAAAGTTACCTTTTTGGCCACTGCTATGTTGGATTTTTGGAGTCAGACATTACAATTTTTTGATAAATTGGGTGGAGTGCTGCACATTGCTATAGGAAATAAAAGTTAATCCACTGGAAATGTCCCTACAGCACTAGAGAAACCGGTATATGTTTACAACAAGGAGCTATTTTTGCACACATCATCTGTATTTCAGCTCAAACGAATTTCCAACTGCTAGTGGACATACTGATCCTTCTTCAGCGGTCAGTGGTTACATATGTAACCAACGCTGCCTTGTTTTTTTTTTTCACTCAGACTTTCTGAGAAACAGAAGCTAAAGCAGAAGATTTCAGATAGAAGATGAAAGGAGGTGGTGCAGAAATGTTCAGTATAAGCTCATCCAACTTATGATCTATCACAGTTCACAGGTTACTGTCATTGGTGAAGTACAGAAATAAAGTTATGTGTCCACTGAGGCGTCAAGGAGGCTTGCAAACAGTCATATCTGGGAAAAATGAATCTCATTCAGCAATAAGAAATCAAGATAACTGTTTAAAAGGACACAAGTGCTATGCAGCAAAGTAAAGCGTCAAGCTATCACATCATTGTCCCCCCGAACAGAGGGAGTATTGTAATCAGTTCTGTTTGTTAGCGATCTAGCATCTACAGTTTTCAAGATATTGTGTTCAAATTTTGTGTGATGGTAATTTTGGTGAAAGTCACACCAAATGTTAAAATCAGTAAAAACTTATATGAACCCACAATTTTTATGGATCGTCTTAAAACTTCACAACAATATACCAGGCCTCAGGGGACATAAGTACCTAGGTTAGCTAAGCATTTGACCTTGACTGCCATTGTTAGTGCCCAAGGTCAAAGTTGACCTTGGGCACTAACAATGGCAGTCAAAAACTGATATATTGAGTAATATATCATATTAAAGGGCATGGAGAGAGCTGTACAACGCACCTTTGTATTTTTTCAATGTGATGCCCTACAGGTTGTGCATCCAGCAGGGACAATCTCCTGTTAACGGCTCTGCTAAATGGCTTGAAATTAATAATGCTCAGTATACAAGGAGAGGGAATTTGGGTAAACTCCAAGTATTGTGCATGATGTTTATGCTGTGAAAAGCAAAATGACAGATGTGATCTTGTTTTTGAGGTTTTTTTAAACATTAAACGGAAAATTCACTAAATGCCACCTGCTAAAAAGCCTCCCTGAGGGGAAATTTAGATGATCTTCTATTTTAAAACTCAGCTCCACACCTGATACACTGTAGAATACTGACAGTGATTCCTTTACTTGTCTTTGTCAGGTAGGTATTTTGTGGAAACCATTCAGAGAGAAGCCCGAGATGCAGGTTTCTGACAAATAATGCAATACATATTCAAAGTATCCTGAATGAAGCCGCCATAGGTCCACTGTGAAACAGGAAAATCCGTGCAAGCCCTCTTTACATCTATGCTGGCCCCTGATGTGATTCTCATTTCCCAGTGTGGCACTCAGTGAAAACAAGTTTAAAAGCAGGTCAGTGACAGCAGCTCTGACATTTAAAGTGAGCACTGGGAGAGGCAGCTTCACCAGGCACTGGCGTCTTGCCCGGGGACACTCGAGGAGAGCATCTGGTTGTTGTGGGAACACAAACCTGCGACCTCCCACTCAAAGGTTGATCTCACACAGAGCAGCTGCACTTCTGCTGCTGCTCAGGTTTAAATCAGGTTCAGATGTTCCTGCCGATGACTCCGCCGAGGATTTCAGGTCATGCGAGGCCACTTGAGAAGCCGCCTGCAGAGTGTGGGTGCACCTGAATGATACTGAGCGCGTTCTATGTGTTAAAACTGTGGTGTTTGACCCTTTAACCTCCTGATTTCTGGTCTGAGGTTGCAGAAAAACACAAGCCAACACAAACCGCGTAGAAACACAAAGTACCAAGCAGGAAGTTCATGGACTGGTTATTAGCTGACATCTCATATGCAAAAAGTAGTAGGATAAAACCACCTGTCACACAGAAAAATTTGATTCAAATTATGAGATGAAAGGACAGAAATCTCTCTTCCCCTGTTCGCTACTCGCTTTGCTTTGCATTTTCAGCTTCAGCTTCTTTTAAACATCTCTAGGGAACTGTTAGCTTGGTGTCTGAAATGTAAATTAAATGTAAATTGATGGGGTTTTATTTGCCAGACTCTCATTTTACCTGGTGGGGTTAACTTTTATGTCCTTATAGGAAAAAGCAACAACAGGTTAAAGGACTAAAAAGCAAAAACAAGCCAAAAATATACCACAGATCAACCCACGAGTTTCAAGACAGTATTTCTTTTCTATAAAGCCTTAAAAGCCTGGTTTTGCAGCTCTAAACATAAAATTAAAGGGCACATACACTCAAACACAGACTGAGCGAAGCCATCTGTGATATCTGTGTGACTGTGATTGACGAGATGAAGTGTAACAAAAACAATGCAGAGCAGTTATTCCTGGACTTCCTGCTCTCACATCTCAAACATACATATGCTCGAAGAAAATACGGACTGGGTACATGCTAAAGATATCACCTTCTACATGCTTCCATGTAGAAGCCAGTGCCAACACAAGCGTACACTGAAGTCCAACGACATTAACTCATCTGTAACTCAGAAAACTGTCGGTGTGATTACTTTGTTGTGATCTTGTCACACATCTACAAGTTCTCTCTCTCTCTCTATCTCAGCCCTTCAATCAGCTCCCGTAGTAAGGAGTTGACCTCCAAGGCAGTCCCCCGATAACCTCTTGTGTTAAGAAGGCCAACTTTATGTTTACAGGCTGACTCTAATGAACAGTTTTGGTCTGTTTCGCTGATTTCCCCCTCCTTAACACCTGTAGGGAGGTGAGTTATTTTAACTTTGGCACCTATAGGGCCTTGGGGATGAACACGATGCACATCTATTCATTCAGCCTCACCTCCGGTGCCAATGCCCCCTTTTTAGATTTAAATTGCATGTAGACATTGAGGGTTCTGGGGAGAAGCTGTGCTGATGCCAGATGTTGTCTGGCAGGAGGTCTTCTGCGCCATATGCACTGGCTCACTGGATAACTGGGGCCCGGGCCTCCTCCATGCCTGCTTCTGTTCCTGGGGGGCGGGGCTGTGGCTCCCCACACTCACTATTAGACACTACATAGAGAAACCTTATGAATACAAGCGGGCTCACGCACACAGGTTCCCACAGACGCACAGTATCTTGGGCTGCCACTGCCTATAAAAATATCTCATATTATTAGCACTGTGTGATGTTTAGTAACATTGTCACTGTTATTTATGCATATCTTGGTTGTTGCTGTGGTTTCTCTGCTGCTTTTTTTGTCTTTCTCCCTTTCACTTTCAAACCCTTGTCTTCTTTTCTCTCCTTCTGTTACATTTTTTCTTTTGTTTTCTTAAACTTACTCATGTGGCTTTTGTTAAGGCTCAAAGGGTCACTTTGATTAAATTTAAATCTAAGTGTGCTAAAGGAGCTGGAGTCGGTGAGCTGGACCGCTCAATCCTGCCTTGTAAAGCATTTTAATGCAATAACCAGATTGATAACCTGGTTTCCTGTGAGGCAATATGCACTAACGGGTCATGCAAGAAGTCTGTGCATGATTGATTGATTGATTGATTGATATACCTTTATTAGTCCCACAAGGGGGAAATTTCATAAGGCTGCCGACCTATTGCACGCAATGGCGGCGCCATCTTGAGTGTTGATGAGTGAAATTTTAGTATTTGGTTAGTTTTAAACGTTACTTATTAACAGATATCTATAAAGCTAACAAGCATCAGCTTAGCATTTCAGCCACTCATCCAAATATGGTCACTTCTGAGTCCAGAAAAGCTACATGACAGCGCACTCCAAAAACCGATAGGCTGAAAACTCTCTTTGTCATCTGTCTCCTTGTAGGCTCTGATTGGCTGTTGTTAAAGTTTACCAATGTGTGGAATTGCAAAACCCTCCCATTAACAGCTCATCTACACAAACATATGCACCCAAGTCCCACAGCAGATTTGCACTTCACATGTCATGACGGGTTAATTGGAGATTAACTGGCCCAAAACTCCCCAAACTCTGGGCGCATCTTATGCCACGATAAAATGTTTTAGACCGAGGCCGTTTGAAAACACCAACAAAGTCCCAAAAAACTGAAACAGAAACTGAGCTCCCAGGAATGGTGCTAGTTTGTAGTCATGTACTGTTTACAAGGAAACCCGCAGTGAGCTTAGATTGAAGAAGTCATTTAGATGAGTGATGGAGCATTTCTCTCACTGATGAACAGGATCAACTTTCTGGGATTTCTCTATCTGGATGACTGAGCATGCATCAGCAGATCGACATAGTCCACTAATTATACTAACAAACCTTTACATCCCAATTGCCCCAGTACTTTAACTATAGCATAGCAGCTAGCAAGTTTTCGTCTTGCTCATTAGTCAAAAACAGATCAAAATGACGAAGTCATGACTGAAATTCATTACAAGGACAAAAGTGTTGGACTGCACAGGTGTAGAAAACCAAGCAGCCAGCCATGCAGTCTGCCTTTACAAACATTTGTGAAAGAATGGATCATTCTAAAGAGCTCAATGAATTTGAGTGCGATGCTGTAACAGCATGCCACTATTGCAATAACTTAGTTTATGAAATATTTTCCCTCCTTATTATTAAACCCACCATCAACGTTATTGCAAAGCAGAAGTATTTAGAACCACAGCCACTTAGACCACATGCTGTTATAGAGCAGAGTGGGCGAGTGCTGAGCTGCATTGTGCATAAAAGCTCTCCAAAACCTCCTCTGCCATTAACATCAGCACAAAGTCTGTGCACCAGCAGCTTCAGAGCATGGCTTTCTTTTACCAAGCAGCCCCTGCAGGTGTAATCTGCACATGAGTGAATGGTTTTTTCCACATTGTGTTCTTTTGATATGTTTACTTATAAAAGACTAAACTGCATTTCAACAATAAGAGCAGGCTACTATGAATTATGCTAAATTCAGACTCAATGAAACAGACAGTGTGCTGAGACAAGGCTTTAGTGTCTGTTTACGTCTGAGTTACATCATGTTTGCGCCAGTTTTGCTTTTATGCAACAATTTCATCTCGTAGGCTTTTAACCACAGATTTGTTGATTGTGTGTTTTAGACAAGTTAAATAAGGAGGGGTTGAATTGCTGTGTGATTACCGTCTATACAGCGTTATACATAAATAAATACTGCACATTTGCTTGCTAGACGCTGGACTCAAGATTAAAGTTGACAAATTTCCTTTAACAACATAAAAGAAAACATGACATCAAAAATTAATCATAAGTCATGGTCATTCCAAGAAAAAAAAATCAGTCAGCAGCTCCCACCTGACCCCTCACAATCAGCTGATTTTAACCTTTGGTACATTGCACAATAACTTCACAGCCAGCAGCTACATTACACAGAGCTCAAATCTGACTATATTAGAAAACCACTGTGACCCAGATGGAACTGCAGCAAGATGAGTGCGGTATCAAAATGTAGGTAAAAGGGAGACCTTTCATATGCTGTAACTTGTTTTGAGCCACCGCCTATCCCACATGTTTACCCAAACTGTAGGTTTTGTATTTTTCTCCAGTGAATTATGAGAAAACTGTTCAAAGGTCCAGGGTACCGGTGCTTGTTTTTTTAGCCCTGAATACAGATATGAGGTCTCAAAAATCCCTTTTTTCCCCAACAAACTTGAGAAAACCTGGCCCCATCCTTTTAAACTCTCAGGGCCTTCAACTTGGAAAATATTCATAGTGTGAAGCTAAAATTTAACATGGATATTGTGCTTTTTTAAACAAAAAAAAACAAAAAAATCAGCTGATTTTGAGAAAGTCAAGTGGCAGCTTTGCTCAGCTATGACTGATTTTATGTGGACTGACCTTAAAGTGAGTGCAGCATGACTTCACTGTGGTACTGTTTAAAAAAAACAACTATCTATATCTAGAAATGACATTAGGAACCAAACAGCCTGCATCTCTAAACTGTGCTGTGATCTTAGACGTTAATTCTGTAAACACGCTTGCAGTCTAAAATGTGAAATACAGCAAGGGGGTGCAGAAAAAGTGACTTTGCTGTAACTATGAAAAGCCTGCAGCCTCTGTGGGAATGGCTGTAGGCTGAATGGATGAGCTGTAAGTGTAACATGTATGTGTAAAGCACGGCCCCTGATGAAGCCCTGCTTGGCTAACCCTGCTGTAAATAAGACATCTGCTTCCAATAATACTCCAAAACACGACATATCTGAAATCGAGGCGAGATGGCTATCGCTGCATTCCTCACGGCACAGCTCCCTGCAAGAACAATGAGCGGCCAGTGTTGTTGCCGCTCGCTTTATCTGCCAGATCTGTCCTGGAAGGGGCGTGGACTTTAAATATGAGTGTGTGTTACGTGTGTTTGTGTATGAGAGAGAGAGAGAGCAGGGGGGGTGGGGGGTCAGGAGGGGGGTGTGTTGGACTCAGAGAAACACTCCCCTGCATTCACACAAAGGCACTTTTGTCTCAGACGCGCTAACGACACCTTTTCAGAACAATAGAAACTAAAGATGATTTTGGCGCCTGTTCCCTGCTGGAATTAAGACACTGGAGCCAATATCATACCTGCAATTTAACACCTGTTTCACAACCCAAGTATGAAAGAGCTCAGTGAAAGAAACACCCGAGTTGATTGGGAGTTGTTTACCAAGTTCAATGTCTGTTCGTAGTTTTCTTTTGGGGTCATTTCTTGTGTTTCTTAGTACTTTTCCAGCATCTTCCCTGTCTGCCCCAACCTCTCCTTGTCTTTGTTCCTACTACTGCGGTTAAAATTGAGGAAAAAAAAGTCTTCAACATAAAGATGGCCTTGTTCTTAGGTACGTGCAGGATTTATTAACCCCCATGGGCTCTGTTGGTTACTCTGATGTCTCAGCTCGCCTTTGCTGGTTGACAGTCTCCACGCTGAGACCAGAACTGTGACTTTAACTGTGAAACATTAATTTAGTGTAAGGCTGTTATGATTGTTTACGGTAGTTTTACCCCTTGGTTTGTCACTAATAGCCTTATTTATTTTAGATATTCTGCTCTTCTTTGTTCTTCCTAGGGATTTTATTTTTTAGAAACTGACCGATACATTAGCAGGGCCGATATGTAAGCCCATATTAGTTATTAACGGCGTACCTGTATCAGCATTTATAACGGAAATTAAATGAAAATTTAAAAGGCAAAAAAGGACCAGAGAAACACCCTTCAGGCATGTTATGAATGTTCAAGTTACGTAGTTTTGGCATTGTGCAACTTCCCTGTTGGGCGCACGTGTTTGGAACGCTACAAACAACTAGTTGATGAGAGCAGAGTTGAGAAAAGCATGAACAAGTAAAGAATTCTTTTTTTAAAATAACATTAGAAATGTGAGGGAGATCTGTTTATGTTTCATGTGTCTGAAGAAAAAAAAATATCGGCCAATATATCAGGTTTTTATGATAATCAAATATCGATATTGGTCTTAAAAAACTTAAATCAGGCTGTAACTTTTTTTAAAATTGAAATAGGTTTTTCTAGTTTATCTCTATGAAGCGATTTGTAACTTTAAGAAAAGTACTTTATAAACTTCTCAGAGTTTAAGTCTTTCTCTCGCTCTCTCTGGAGCTGAGTTTGGTTGTGAGCTCGCTGCCATTATAAGCACACAGTTGTTTTTAAATTATTCCAGGCCTTAACTGACATCCCGACAGGCTTAAGCACGGGATAATTTGGCATTTTTAAGACTTTTTGTTAGGCACAAGCTACAGCTGTTAAGGATATTTTCCCACTGTTCCAGGAAAAATAAAAAATAAAAATCTGGAAATGTTTTAGAGACTTTCAGTTCTTCATCACACTGATCACACTGTTTTTAACACGTATTTAATGCGACACAACACATAAATATTGGCCAATATGCTGCTATCAGTCAACAGCTCTGATGTCCGATAATTTGGGATTTTCAAGTCCAATTTTACAGCCTGTAACCAAAGAGGGATGACTTTCAACCAGCATTTATTGTTATGACAAAAAAAGGAATTTGATTTTTATATAAAGTAAGAGTTTATAGTATGGGATCAGGAGCAGGGGAGCAGGAGCAGGATTTTATATAATGTGTGGGCTTTCAAATAGGTTACTCATAAGAAATAAAGTGGGACTTTCTCAAATTACCTGCTCCAAAAATCCCATTAATCCAAATGTTGGCTTTATTAGCCAACATAAATATGCATTTTTATATGCTTTTACTCCAAGGACTCAGTGGCATCATGATGTTTTGACCTTGATATGACAACCAGGAAGTGAAAGTTGGGACGCTCACGTTCGTCACATGTTAGTCATAGGAAGAAACAGTGCCTCTGCTGAAAGCTGGCCCATCACATAGAGCACCAAAACACAACAACAAAACCTTAGCAGCAACATCTGACCATTTTATTCCCATGTGAGTTCAGTCTCATAGCAGAAATCATCCACCTAATTGATCAACGTAGAGTACAATAAATCACAAGTTAAGAAAAAAAGAGTGCCATGGGGGAAAAAAAGTCACTGAATTGTTTTATACCTTAAAAACATCATCACAATTTCCCATTTAAGGCTTCGAACTGTTCTTCAACCATCAGAATCCTGCTCTCAGCAGGGCTAATTTGATTATTGTGAATTTATTATAAAAGTAAAAGTGTCGGGAGACATAAACTTGTTGTTCCAAGGTAAGGTGGCCTGCACAGTTGGCAGAATCCTTAATATCCTTAGCTTGTTTACATTGTTTCTTTTACAACTTGAACCACAAACCATGCTGCTGTAGAGAAGGTAAATAGACTGGTATTTACATTGTGCTCTCCTACTTAATTTTTAGTGCTCAAAGCACTCTCTCACATGCCTCTTTCACACAAGTGCTTTTTAACTTAAAATTCACACACTCGTACTCAAATGGATGCATCACAGGCAGCTCAGGGATCAGTATTTTACCCAAACATACTTCAACGTGCATGCTAGAGGAGCCAGGGATCAAACCAGCAAGGTTCTGATTGGTAAATGACCCACTCCACCTCTTGAGTCACAGCTACCCAAAACTTTACACCCCATCCACAACTAACCAGGTCTGAGTCTGCTTAGAGATCGGCATGTTCAGGGTGGTATGGCTGCAATCCAAAGACCCCCTTCTAAAGGTTCTTTCCTGGACTTTCAGGGTTTAAAAGGAACCATGGCGCTAAAGAGGACCGGTCTGAATTATCTTAGTGCACTTTTGACAATTTAAAATCAACAGTGGTGCCATAGAGAACCAATCTAAAGGGTTTTTAAAGGTTTAAAATGAACCATGGTGCTACCTTCTAAAGTTTCATTATTGTACTACTATGAGAATAACATTACCATGCCATAAATAATAGGTTCTTTACTGGATTTTTCAGGGTATTAAGGGACTGAAATGCTACAGAAAAATCCTTTTTAAAGGTTTTTAATGACCCACGGTGCTACAGAGAACCCCTTGAAGGTTCTTCATTGCTCTTTAAAGAGTTTAAAATGGGTCATTGTTCATTGGAGAACCCCTCAAGAATGCTTTGGTGTTTTCCCGTCCCGGAGCGAGAGAGCCGGATGTGACACTAGTATGTTACAGTGGCAGCCAGCGGTACTGCAATGAAAGAAATTCCCAAGTGAGGTTATTATGCTGAATTTGGAATGCCTTAGTTTTACATTCACAAGGCAATTTGTAAAGTCCAGGAAAGTTTTTTTTTTTGGGGGGGGGGGGGGGTTTGACGCACCTAAAAAGTAACCGTTATTCAACTGAATTGGCACCACTTTGAAGTCCAGTATCCAGCTGCTATAAAACATCTGTGGGAAGGAGTCAAGTAGCCTCCTCCAACACCTCTGGGACGGAGTTTAACCCCAAAACGGGGCGGGCCCTCGTTTCCTAACATCACTGCAAGTTTCTGCAGCCGGGGTTCAAAATGTGGAGGCTGATACGTCAACAACGCCTACAAGCATTTCTCATGCAAATGTCCAAATACTTCTGGCTACTCGTTGTGCAATTCAACCTTCTCATCATTGTTTTACAACTTTGATCACAATCCATCCGCCGTCTCTTTGTCTCTGTCACACACGGACATTACCATAAATTTAAATGCTTCCCTTGTACAACACAGTGTAAACATAAAGGTACACTGCCGCAGGGCAAGCTGCTGTAACGCCGCCTCCAGACCTCTCTGCGGGCTTAACTGACTCTCACACTCACAACTCCCTCACTCAACACTGTTTCCTGAAAGAAAAAAGAAAAGAAAGACAAACTTTTCCTAAAAACTGAACATGGCAGACTTACGTAACCCTTTGCGTGACACTGAACTATGTTAATTTGAGTGGAGGGAGGGAGGGAGGGAAAAAACAAACTCCCCTAAAACACATAGAGAGAGAAGGAAAAAGACAGGAAAAAAGTATGTTGTGGCAGTCGAAGGAGGAGGAGGAGGAGAAAAAACAGAGCGAGTCTCAGATTACGCCATCCTCCCTCCCTCCCTCCTCCCTCGTGGAAACATTGCGTGAGAGCGCTCTACGTCCTGATTATGATTAATGCAGGTAGTGCCACACACACACATACGCACACATACACTGAAACCGCGGTTCTGGCTGGGTTCTGCCGTGGGTCCCTGCTCAGGCCTGTGGTTCTGTACGGGGCAGTTAACACTCCGTCTGGCTTGTTAAAGCTAAAAATCACAAACTGGTAAAAATCACAGTGAGGGGGCCAGCGTGGCTGAGAGCAGAGGGTTCTTTATGGCAACGCGAAGGGTCTTGGACAAAATATATCCCCAGGATGCTTTAGAGAACCCTTCTAAAAGTTCTTTAGAGCACTTTTAATGGATTAAAATGTCCATGCTGATATGGAGAACCTTTCTAAAGGTTCTGTGCTGCACTTTTAAGAGTTAAAAACAACCACTTTGATACAGAGAACCCTTCTACAAAGTCCTTAAAGCACTTTTAAGGGTGTAAATGATCAACGGGGCTATATAGAATCTACAAAGAACCCTCTAAAGGTTCTCTCCTGCATGCTTAAGTGTTGAAAATTAACACTGGTTCTATAGAGAACCAATCTAAAGTTCTTTCCTGCATTTTCAGTGTTTCGAATTAACTATGTTCCCCCTGGAGAATCCCTCTGAAAGTTCTTCATGGGAGTTGTTTAAACTGAACCATGATGCTATACAGAAATCCTTTAAAGGCGCTTTACAGCACTTTAAATATGGTGAAAAGGTCTTATAGAAGATCCTCTACAAAGACAACAACACAACTAAGGATATCAGCTGAAATGCAACAGGATGTTATGGTGCCCCATGATGCCTTAGAGGACTCCCATACAGTGGCCCATGGTGCAACTAAGTCTTAACAGTATGGTTAAGGGTCTATGATTAACTTACTGAGCATTGTTCTCTGGAGAGCCTGCAGAGCAGCGCAATGTGTCCAAGACTTAAATATGGTGCTTTATAAAAACTCTCCAAAGTTATTTACAACCCCATGAGAGGTCTGATGAGGACACTTCAGGATGGTGCTTTAGAGAACCTCTAGAGAAGCACCTTGAATAATATAAGTAGAACAATTAGAGCCCGGTGTTTTATATAACCTCTAAAGGGTTCTTTCCCAAAGGGTCTAAAATAGATTTACATACTTGTGGTGCCTTTGGAAACAGCATCTACTTGATCCTTTAGACATCCTCACTCCTATACAGTATCTTCCATCCATCAACACCACAGGGGGCCTCTAAAGGATCTTTGCAGCAGATTTATTAATGTTTTTTAAACTATGTGGACGTTGCGTACCACAGTACTGGGTTAGAGACCCAATCTAAGTTTTTCTTTATGATCTCATAGAGGGAGCTATTGTAAAACGGTGCTTTAGAGAACCTTTAAATATGCACGGGAACCAGTATATGCTGTTTTAAGGGCTATAAAGTTCATTCTAGGCCGGTGACATTAGAGCAGGTCATCTACAATCGGAAGGTTGATGGTTTGAGTCCCGGCTCCTCCAGTCTACAGAAATCACATGAGCACCAGTCGGTTTAAGTGTCAATGAAGAGATTTTTTTACACCAGTTTACATCCAGTTTGAATTGTTAAGGGTTTCTTTAAGAACATTGTAGTTCAGTGGCAAGAGAAAAGTCCACTTCGAGTGGTTTATTCACAGCAAAATTCATGACCAACTAAGCCTATCATTAGTAATATCTCTATTTTTTTCACTTTGTAGGGCTGGGCAATCTGAGGGCTCTGTTCTTCTGTTTTTGTGCAAAGAATAACTTTGTGGTTCCCAAAGTGAAGACCTCAGGGACCTGCAGCGGCGCTCGAAGGGCTTCTAACAAGTCCTGAAACATCATCTCTGACAAAGCACAGAAGAACAAAGATTCACTGTGCTCGGCTTCCCTACAAAAACGGGATAATGAAATGAGCAAAACTCCGTCCAAAAATGGTTCCTTCTCTATGCAGAGGTAGTTTTCAAATTGTGCTGGGGGGGGGGGCTCTGAGGCGTCCCGATTGGGGAATCAAGAGGGAAACAAAGATGCTATACATATATTTAAATCATAAGTCGAATCACAGGAAGGTGGTACGATGAGATTTCTGATGTGGGGTTTCAGTCTTTACAGTGTCAACCTCCCCGCCTACAGGGCACACTCAAACAAAAACTCAAAAGATAAATTCCAGTTCAGCACCATCCACTTCTGAGGAGTCCTTTAAGGAGTTTTTAAAGGCCACAGATCAGTCTGGGAAGGCCAGCTGTCCCAGATGGTATAATTAGATTTAAATGATACTGAAGCAACAGTTAACTTTATTCTCCACGCAGTGCTGCTGGACCTCAGCACTTCACATTACCTCAGGGTGGCTGGCCAGCATTGCATAACCACAGCAGGGAAAAATAGACTTTATAGCCCTATGGATTCAACAATGCAGCTACTATTGCACACACACACATAGAGGGCACAAATACGCTTATTACAATGTAACGCAGGCTATAATACACGAGTAGTGCAGGAATGTTTGCACAGCTGCACCTAAAAAAAAAAAGGAAAAAGCCATCCCTGGTGTTAGAAAGCTTCACTGTGACATGTATGCATGCTTTGGGGAGAAAAATACACAGCTTGTTGTTCAACATAAACATTAAAAGCCACCAAAGCGAGGTGTTTTCACAGGATTACACGTCCTAGCTTCTATGGAAGGTCACAGGGACTGCCCGTGCTGGCACAACTGTAGTATTACATTAGTAAACATTAAAAAGCGTTACAAAGCTGGTATGACGACCACACCACGGAGCTCATAAAGTACAATAAAACGTCTGTCTTTAGCTCTCCGGTCACCTCAGACACCTCAGAGTGCTCGGGGGTTTTGCTTTGCGGTGTTTGAGGAGTTGACTTACATTTTCTGGACGGGCTTCTTCCGTTTCTTCGCGGCGTAAAGCGCCGTATTCGGCAGCATGTTGAATTCAGAAGAAACAAAGTGAGCTACAAGTGGCTTTATCCCGGCTTTATGTGCGCGTTAACAGGTCCGGGCGTGTTCAGAAGACTCGCATGCCCCCGAAAAAACTGAAAAGGAGACGATTAGAAATCCCCCCTTCCTCTCGGTCCTCGGCTGCTTCGCGTCTCGAGTGCCTCTCAGCTGAAAAAAAAATTACTTTTTGTTGTATTTAATCGAAACAAGCCTCCGGTAGAAGTTCAAAACTACCACAACTTTTTATTTCCACGACGTGTAGGCCTCCTCGTCCGAAATATGGGCGAGTAAAGCCACTTTTAGGCGTTAAAAGTGTGAAAAGTCCTCGGAGGAGTTTTATGTAAGTCCTCGGGCTGCGCGTCACCTCCGTAGTGATTTGACAGGGCCTCTCAGCCGCCGCGCGCTCCCGTGGCGGTGAGTGTGAATGTGTGTGTGTGTGTGTCACTGTAATGAGAGAGCAGAATATTTAAGGTAGTCCAAATGTGGGCCAACTGAAATACACACCGAAGCCGAGGAATGGTTAGGAAACCGCATTCCAACCGGGAAGACCTTAAGGACGTTTTTTTTTTCATTGTAAGGCTTGTATAAGGCGTTTACTAACAAAATAAATAAATAAAAGTTAGTCATTAAATAATATTTATGCTTATGATTACAGTTACAGTTATTAAAGAGCTATATATATATATATATATATATAGAGAGAGAGAGAGAGAGAGAGAGAAATATTTTCTGATATTTGCATTTATGTATAAATTCTTCAATACTGTTAAAAAATTTTATGAAACCCAACAGACAAAATAAAATTTAATATTTACTTACATTATGTAAACTTATGATGTAATACTTAAAGGTTAATACTATAATCTATACTTACTTTTCACTTACATTATGTTACCTTAAAATTATACTTACATTATGTAAAGTTATGTAAGATTATAAAGGAATACATCTAAATCAATACTATAGCATATTCTTTCATTATGCTTATATTTTGTAGACTTAAATGTATACTTACATTAAATTTTAATAAATTGTTCAGTATTGCAAATGTTCCATACATTCCAATAAATAAATAACTTAAAATTACATCAAACAGTAATATTACTGAGAAAAATACATATACATGGCAACATATATGGCATTTGTTTTGCCTATAAGCATTACAACTAGTTATAAATTTATTTAAATTTTTCCTATAGGCACTAGTATATCTATAACAATCATATTCCCTAAAAAAACAGCATTTAAAAGTTCTAAAGTTATTTGTACTCATTACTCTAACGTCTAACATAATTTCATAAAGAAAGTCATATTTAAAAATTCAATCAATGTAAACACAAATTAAATTAAAAATGTCAATGGATTATAAATCTTAAAATGTACAAAAAATTAAATACAAATTAATTTAAAGAATTAAACAAACACACTTTACATTTAGTCATGTATTTTTTGTTTATTTCTTATTTCTTGCATGTACAACATTTGCTATAGTGGAGTCCATTGATGGTATGAAGTAGGACAGGACCCTTCAGATACTAGACGCTGGAGACTTGGACGAGGATCTCCATCTGGCCAGGATGAAGTGGAGTTCGGAGTCTGAACGGCAGGATAACAGAAGATAACTAATATATAAAGAGCACAGAAGCGACTGATTGGCTCGCAGAAAGTGGGCAAGAAAAGGATTAGGTCAGAATCTGACGGTGTGGCAAAGTGTAAGTGGTGTAAAGAACAGACTAGTATCCCAAACACCCAGGAATGCAGGTAGATGAATGAATGCATATCTGTTTCATTGAACATACACAAAAGCTTCATAACAAGGATGTAAAACCCATTTTGATCACCAGTGGGCCGAACAAATATGAACCATAGGTCCACATTCAGTCTTCCGAGAAAGAGAGTTTCTGGACTTGGTGCAGTCTTTTGGAAAACTAAGTACACCTCATAATTCAGTAGCTCGTAAAACCACCTTTAGCAGAAACAACTTGAAGCAGTTGTTTTCTGTATGACTATCAGTCTCTCACATCACTGTGGGGGAATTTTGGCCCACTCTTCTTTACAATGTTGCATCAGTTCATTGATGTTTGTGGGCATTTGTTTATGTACACCTCTCTTAAGGTCTTGGCAAAACATTTCAATGAGGTCAAGGTTTAGACTTTGACTCTGCCATTGCAGCACCTTGTTTCTTTTTCAGACATTCAGTTGTAGATGTTATTGCAGTGTCTGGAACCCAGTTTCAGCCAAACTTTAGCTGTCAGACAGACGGCCTCACATTTGACTCTAGAATATTTTGGTATACATAGCAGTTCATGGTCGACTCGGTGACTGCAAGGTGCCCAGGTTGTGTGACTGCAAAACAAGCCCCTCCACCACCGTGCTGACAGCTGGCATGAAGTGTTTGTGCTGATATGCTGTGTTTGGCTTTGTGCATTATGGCCACACATCTCCACTTTGGTGTCATCTGTCCAAAGTACATTGTTCCTGAAGTCTTGTGGTTTGTAGCACAGCTTTGCATCAACCTAAGCTGTGTGGTTGTGTTTGTTTTACAAAGAAGCAGCTTTCTCCTGGAAGTGATGGAAGCGTCATGCGACTGTAACATTTACCATGCTACCCGAGGACTATAGAGTCTTTTGCAGTTTATGAGCATTGCACGATCGGTCTGGACCTTGGAGTGAATTTGCTGGCACATCCACTCTGGGAAGACTGTGGCATTTTTCATAGGACTGTGAAGAATCCTATGAAGATGTCATTTTTTTTTCCACATTGTTGGACTTCCACCCTTTTTTAATTGTAAGCATGTACTATTCTGAAATGTACGAACCATTCAAAAGACGATTAACAGTACAAAATGTTCTGAGAGAATATTTCATCCACAATGAAATTTATAGATTCCACTAAATCTTCAAAAGCACAAAAACTGAATTAAAAAACCCAAATTTTATGTCTATTTGACTCTATTAAAAATTTCAAAATATTTTTTAGATTTTATTGGAAAAAACATTTGATCAGAAAAATGAAAAACAACCATAACAAAAAACACACCAACACTTGTCCCCTTGTCTTTTAGTCTTGAAGAGCTTTGAGCGGTCAGTGAGACTAGAAATGATATATTTAAATCCCAGGAGGGAACATCAGCTCAGGCTGATTTGCTACGTCAGTATCTGTTCGCCTTATAAGTCACTGATCCAACTGAGATCCTGGCTAATTAACAGGGCTGTTCAATTTAAAAAAAAAAAAAAAAAAAAAAAAAAAAAAAAAAACTAAGACAGTTTTGTAAACTGACTGGTCCAAAATTCCTCCCACAAAAATCTCTCTCGAGCAGAAAAGATTTGATAAATGTTGGTAAGGCTGCTAACAGAGAATCACCAAGTTACTAAATTCAAGAATTAAGTGATTCACCAATAAAGATGTGAGAAGTACAACTCCTTGTATCTTTACTGGTTTATGCAAATGAAGAGCAGACTGCATGTCATGAGTAAACAGTACAAAAATACACATAATTCTTACAACTTACAACTTTAAATAAATTCACAGCCAAAACACACCTAATGAAAGAATTAGCACGTCAGCAGCAAAAGAAATCACAAAAAACACAATGCAGTCTTAAAACATCTGTATTAGAAAGTGGAGACAAATGGGAACACAGCTGAACTGAATAATAACTAATGAGACAAAGGGAACACGGGATACCAAAATAAAACAGGAAGAAATTAAACGAGAACAGAAACACAGACTTGAAACTGACACACACACAAAAAAAGGGAAACAAAACATAGAGACAAGACTGACTACACACAGGAGACACAATTTACTAAACACAGGAGACAAAACTGAGATAAATGACTACTCGGTGCACGAAATACATGAATATTCAACAGGCAAGGAATAATCGAATGAAGATTAGAAAGTCAAAAAACTCAAACACTGGGACAACTGACCCAGGGCCACACACAGGGTGTTTTTACTTATTTATTTATTTACTTTTAGAAAGATAATGTTTAGATTTAAAAATACTGGTTTAATGGGGGCCGCATACTTTTGGACATCTTTACCTTTATCATCTTTAAGCTGATGTTGATTCTGCACTTATTTATTTTTTCACCTCCCCCCTTCCTTTTTTATCCAGTGGTTTCACGTACTCCCTCAATCACCACAGGCTTACTCAAGCTACACAAACTTTTGAAGGCCACACTGGCTCAGTTTGGACAGGCCATGCTGGTTTGGCCTGTCCTTCAGGTCATCTGAGGACATTTTTTGTGTCCTTCAGAGAATCCAGACCCTGAAGTGCAGCGCAGCTTATAAAACATCAAGTTTGTTTACACAGCCTTAAAATAGCTAGTGGTCGAGCTCAAACTAAAAACATGACATTTGGGAGATTTTCCCAGGGGCGTGCAATTTGAAATGTTTAAAAATCACTCGGGTTTTATGTAAAAATGAATGATTTGGCAGCACAAACTGTAAAACCGTCACTAACTGGGTGTTATTTGAAGTTGAAGGCCGAGTTTCTTTGCCATGTGGCTGAACTCTGCCTGTACTGACAGAGGTTTGCAGTTAGGACAAGGTACATGTACATATTTACTCAGTGTTTGGGTCATTTGACAGCCCGTGTCCTCCTACACTCTGTCAGAGGTAGGTGATCCAGGCGTTACAGGATTGTGAAAGTGAACGATTCGTGTATTGTTTATCATTTCGGTGTAACCACTGTCAGCATGATATATCATGGTGTTTTGTGCTAAGCGAGGGGCTTGTTTCGGCACACCGAATTCACTCCTTGTGAACTTTTTGCCTGAAAATAAGAAGCTCAGAAGCTCCACTGGTTCAATCACAACATCTGTCTGGTATAAAATAAACTGGAACTTTTGGGGTCGATTTTTTATTTGTGACTTCTCATCACGATGGTTCAGGTTGTGTAACATGCCGCTGATTTCCAAGACTGCAGTTGTAAATATGAACCGTCACGCATCGGGATTCTGCTGGATGGAAACAATGACAAAAAGCAGCACCAAACAAAAGGCGAGGTTTTTATTTAGAGCTTGAAGCTCAGCACCGCTTTGTGCTGCAGAAAATGCACCTCGGGCCTAATACACGTAATTTATTTAAAGCAAAACCCCAGCAAGAAAAGCCTGATTCATACTTATGCAGAGACAAACACACAGAATGTGCTCTGACAGACAAACGTGGTGCAGCTTTATGTGCAAGAATTAGCCAAAGCACGCACCTAACTTTATTTCCCTGACTTCATGGAAAGACAAACTTATTTAAGGCAGATTTTTTCATATGTTTGTCACCACACAGGGTGTTAATGAGCCCTCCCAGGCCAGGTACTGGTTACTAATACCTCACTTTTAACAATGAGCTGCTTTCTTTTGCATGCTGTTTTGTCAATGAACTGATCCTGGAACTGAAGCTTTCGTTACCCGTTTTGCAGCCTGTAATGTAGGACGTCTTCACAGAAGCCGCTCTGCTTGGTCGCTGGTGTTGTTGGTTACAGGAGCCTCTGATGATGTGGGAACCTCAGAGTGGAACTGAAACTGTCTGGAAAGTAAGAACCAAAAGGACTCACTTTGGACACCAAGTTATTTTGCTTTAACTCGCAAGCAGCTGATCTATTTAGTGACTAAAATGGCAGAGTGGGGCAACACATAGGTGTTAAAAAACACACACATACAAAAACCACTGTTCCGTAGTGCCATCTGAGATTGGTTTGGTGTCAGTTGTCTGCCTTATGTTGAATATAGTAAAGCTAAATGTCCCACACCCTGTGCTGTTCAAAGGACATTTGAAAAACAGCAGCAGAGTCTCATGACTCACTTACTCAAAAAGAAAATCCACAAACCGTAATGCTGACCAGAAGGAAGTGTGCATCCACCCCCCAACGAGAGGCTCTTGCAGATGTCGATGGTGATCCTCTGGTCTGAACTGCACTGCTGCACCCTAGTCCTAGATGAAGGATGCAGGTCAACGGAAGGAAAATTATCCCTACACGTAGACTGTATCTGAAAAATGGTGATAGAAATAAACAAATACTATAAACTATAGCTATAAATAAAATTGAATTGAATTGAGAAACTGAATAAAGCTCAGTAGATGGAAAATAGTCACTATACATAGACTGTATATGAAAGATGGTGATGGTTGATTGCTGAAGCTCAGTAGAAGTAAAATAGTCCCTACATATAGACTGTATATGAAAGATGGCAATAGCCAGTGGATGAAGGATTCAGCTCAGTAAAAGGAAAGAGTCCCTAGATATAGACCAAATATGAAAGATAGACAGCACCTGTTAGTGCAGTTCAAATGACAGTACAGAAATCGTAACAATAATCTATAAACTAAATTGTTATTGGAGCCATAAGACTACATTGTGACTTTGTTGCTTTTAACGTTATTTGTTTCATTTCACGATTTACTTTTAAAATATGAGTGAAGGGTGGTGGAGAGCCTTTATAAAATGCAGGGGTACAGAAGGAAAGCTAGTCCACAGTGTCATGTTTTTCACAGTAGTCAGTCACTTGTCTGCACTTTCGTGTCATCAGACGCCTGTCAGCATCCAGTATGCAGTCAGCTTTGGAAAATGCAAGAACTGGCCCTTTAAACAGCTCAGACGGCGAGCTAGTTCTGTGAAATGTCACTTCTGTGAAGTCCAGCAACACAATGATAAACATCCCAGATAATGAATTTATTACCTGTTGCCATGTTTTGTTAGTATGTGCATCACTCATAGTTATTGTGACGTTACAGTGTGCATGGATGTTTACTGCAAATCATGGGACTTTGAGCGAGGGGGAAATATTGTGACAGCTTTGATTGAGGTCCGACTGTTTGCTATCAAATAAAGTTGATTGTTCATGGGAGGCTAAATAGGCCACTGGGAAATGTGCCTGATGTGCGGTCACTTTCATTCGTATAGCACTCATACACCTCAGAAGCAGTCTCAAGGCAATTTAAAGACCCTGACATACAACCCTATTGGTTGGGATGCTGTGTAAAAATGTAAATAAAAACCAGAACGCAGTGATCTGAAAACCTCATAAACCCATACTGTATTCACAATAGAACACAGAAAACACAGAAGAAGATAGTTGAACTGAGATATTTTACTATGTCCTGAAAAATATACGCTCGTTTTGAATTAGATGTCAGTAACACTTCTAAAATGTTCTGACGAGGGGTTACACAAATTCTTACAATTTGGTATGACCACACCCACATCGCAGATAAGTTGTAGTGCAAGCTCAGTTTAATTGCTTGGTGCACAGGAGTTTAGTGCTTCTGCAGCATGACTGAGGAATTCACTGAGCGACTGGGACTGTGCAGGTAGGAGTTTCAGAAGTAAACCTTATGTGTCTTTGAAACTAAAAACAACTTATTCTTCAGCTTGTGCAGCTGGTTTTAAAGCATTTAAAGAAACTAAAATATTGGAAAACAAATGGAAATATGACAAGAATATTGTGCACTAAGTCCCGTTTTTAATTTTTACTATATTTTTCATGTTTGTGAAAGATGTAAAATAAAGTGACTTGAGCTGAAGAGTTTAAATCTGCAATTAAGACCACAAACCCACCAGGAAAGTATTTACTGAAGTCACAGATAAACTGAAAAATAAGGTTATTTTTTCCCATAGACTTCTATGCAATCTGACAGGAGTGGCCCCCTGCTGGCCATTTGAAAGAATGCAGATTCGAGGCACTTTCAGTTTGTATTCCTATGTGAGCAGCGCTGCAGCTTTTTGTTTTTTTTTTGGAGTAACTAGGTCATGATTTATGGAAAAACGTTTTTTTAATGTGTTTTTGTGCTTGAACCTAATGGAACTTGCCTTGTGGTTCTCAAAGGCAGATATCTGCAAAACTGGGTAACTCACACCAAAACAGTCTAGATGGTTACAGGCCAGAGGGAAAAATATGTAAATTTGATATTTTTAGCAGGACTGTGGTGAGGACGATTTTTCCCCAAATGCTGTGTTTCTTTTTCTTTAAAGAAGAAAAAGAAAAAAAGACCAGCCGTGAACTCGATCAGATGGGATGGTATATTCAGATTCATAGCTCGCTTTTCGCTTGAATCTGTGCGATACTGCAAATTACGGTATCAATCTGATGCCAAGTAAATACAGGGCCAGTATTCCTGATACCAGTATTGATACTTTTAACCTATAAAAGGCAGCTCGTTTAGGGAAGAACAGTGTGTCATGATTTATGAGATGAATTATCATCAATTCGCAAATTCTGAACACATTTTAAAGACCACTAAGTCACTGTGATTTTTATTTTCCACAATAATTAGCGAACACAACAAAAACACATCTTTTCAGCTTGTCATGTAATTTGAAACTGGTTTTTTTGTCGAGCCCTTGAACTTAAATCTCTGAAGCACTTTGATATTGATCCAAATATCGATACTATCGATACCAACTTAGTATCAATACTATCGATACTGAAGCTGGTATCGATAGTATTGATATTAGGATACGCCTCTAACCTGTAGGCAACCCGTTGCTTTTTCGTTAGAGCAGAGCTGGTGAAACCTGTGCAGACTGATCTGAGACACTTACAGTATATAAACGATCGTTTGTGAAGCCTCTGTTTTTCTTCCCTGTGATTAAAAAGCACTTCTCGTTTACTTTACATACAAAATCGCTGCAGGTTGGTTGGCTGGCTGGCAAAGCCGAGGGGGAACTTTTTGGCCGCTACGTTGCCATGGCAGGGCGTTGCCTCAAACACGGCAGTTAGATGTGAGCATTTACCCGGGATGTGCCACCTCTAGGGCCGGTTAGAAAGTAAGCTTTGTTTTTAAAACACACCAGGTTTTAAAGCTGCTTGGCTCGGACCCTGAGGGCCTGGCAGCTGAGCTGCAACCCTCTCGTCTTTATGGGGAGATTTTTTAAGAGCCACAGCTTTTCTGTTTCTGGAGCTCTGTTGGTTTTGTTTTTTTCCTGTGAAGTTGTAGCATTTTGAAGACGATGAAGGCTTGATTTGTGTCTGCAGAGCTTGGATTTAATGGCTTTGTGATGTAGAGAGGCTAATTGAGACATCCACAAATTGATTTACAGCAGGTAATTAAAGCAAATGATAGTCCTTTGTAAAGGATGATAGGTCCTTGGCTGACAGCGTGCTTATGAATCTGCAGTTTCTTTTGGAGCTTTTTCTCTGATCATGTCTTGTTTTAAAATTAAAGTCCAGCTTCTGCCTTTTGTTGCTGGGATTAATGCTACAGAGAACAGAGGGGGTCAGCGAGCCAGCAGCCGTTGTGCCTCATTATTAGCGTTCTTCATGACTCAACTCCACCGGTTTATACATTTGGCAGCACCAAAACAGGCCCAGAGAAAGCCTGGGTAACTTTCCACTGTGCCACCGCAGGCTGCTGCAGCTTTTTTTTATTGCGACACGCAGAGGTGGCATTTACACAGCAGTAAACACGCTCCCAAAGTCTGACGACAACTTGTGAACTTTCTCTGTTTAAAAGCTGGATTTTAAAGCTGACGCCCTCTGTCAGCTCCCAGCCCCGTGCAGCGAAAAGACAGCAACTCATCGCCGATTTAATAAAAACTTCAGTTTATTGCTTTGTGATGTTTACCCTGTCCTTCCTGTGAACGGCAGAACAATCCAATCACAGCTGCAGTCGTTAGATTTCATGGATTAATATTTTTCACACCATGAAATTTCCCCTTGTGGGACTAATAAAGGTATCTTATCTTATCTTATCTTATCTTAGTCCTGCTTAATATATATGTAAAACTGAAAAATATTACAGGATTTGACTTTTAAGTTCTTCAGCTTCAATTTTTGACAGCTTTTGGGGGGTAAAATGCAGCTCTGATAACTCGAAGTCTGAAAAGTCAAGAAGAGTCTGTGAGAGCTCATCGACTGTGACAGCAGCAGGGAGAAGCTGAGGAAACTTTACAAAATGAATCAACCAAGTGTTGATTCAAAGTTTCAACCTGAGGTAATTAGTCAGATCAAACTACCGTTTTAAGTTTGTCAAATTAAGGATTAGTTATCACATTCAGCTCGAGTTCAGACTATTTGAGCTTTTATACTTTTTACTTTTCACTTATATTACAAAAGAAAACCCCTTGGGCTTTTTTGCAGTAGATAATCAACATTTGTCCTGACTTATCTGGACACAAACCCACACTTTTTAATGAGAGCATAGCATTGAGTCAGATAAACCTCTGAGATATTGATCTTGTTGGTTAAGTAGCAGAGGGGGCTGTTAATCAGTTTGGTGTTAAAGACATTAATAACAGGTGTACTAGAGGGACAACAATGAGACAACCCTCAAGGCAGCAAAGGTTTTGCAGGTGGAGGCCAGTCACAGATTTTCCCTCTTCATCTGTTTTTTTTTTCACTAGTTTTAAATTCACCTGATCTCACTGTCACTACCAGGCGATACCTGGACCCTAAAGAGCTTGCACAGGTAGTCCAACTCCTCCACGATGGCACATCAATATGTGTCATTGCCAGAAGGTTTGCTTTATCTACCAGCACAGTCTCAAAAGCACGGACAGCTGTGGAGTTCATTGTGCTGCCTGTAACATCGTTCAGCATGACTGGTTTGGTGGTGGGTCAGTGGTGCTCTGGGGAGGCATATCCATGGAGGGACGCACAGACTTCTACAGGCTGGGCAACAACACCCTGACTGCCATTAGGTATCAGGATGGGACTGGGACTCAATGTCAGACCCTACACTGGCGCAGTGGGTCCTGGGTTCCTCACAACCATGCAGGCAGTTCCTGTAGGATTAAGCAACTGATACCAATGACTGGGCTGAGCCATTATGTTTTGGTCCATCTGACACTGCCAGGTTGCAACAAAGACTGTCCAAGATCGGGGGGGAGATTATTCCAGGACACCATCCGTTATCTCATTAGGAGCATGCTCCAATCTTGTCAGTACAAACTAATGTGTACCATTCTGAGTTGCTTCAATAAAATTTTGGCAAAATGGACTATCCTAATTTTTTTCACATTGATTTTCAGATGTCTTTGAATTCGGGCCTCTGTAGGATTCATTCCTAACACCTTACCCACCCTGTCAATACCCACATAGCAAAATTGGTATGGCCCAGATCTGGCCCACATACCGCACAGTGTGCTTACAAATGGCCCACATACCCCAAAGAATGACGGCCCTTTGGTGGCCCACACATGGGCCAGCACAAGGCCAGTTGCAGACACACTGGTGGTCCTGTGCTGGCCCATGTATGGACTACCTCTGGCAAACCTGATCTGGGCCACCAAAGGGCTGTCATTCTTTGCGGTATGTGGGCCATCTGTAAGTGGTGTGCAGCCACGGGCCAGTTGTAGACACACTGCTGGCCCTGTGCTGGCCCAGAACAGTTTCAGCTCTGGCCCCAGATGTCAGCCTAATGTGTACCTTAATCAAGCCATGTAATAACAACATGTGCCGGAACATGCAAAAGTCACATGACGAAACTTTGTTCAGACAGTGAATGGACTGATTCTTATATAGCACTTTTCTAGTCTCCTGGATTACTCAAAGTGCTCTATAAAACATGCCACATTCACCCACTTTCTCTTAACTGAGTGCTTCCTAACTACATTCATACACATTCACACTCTTGACATGCAGACTGGAGGAATTGAACCACTAACCTTCCGATCAGTAGGTGATCTGCTCTACCGCCTGAGCTACAGCCACCCACTGGCAAAGATGAGTAAACCATTACTAGGTTTTGGATAAAGTGTACACTCACAAACCTGTCAAACCTGCATTTGAAATGTTGGCTACCATAGCAGTATAGTATTGCAACACGGCATTTGGGTCTTCTAAATAAAATAGGAAAATAGGAACATAAACAGTGCCATCATTGCCAGACCTGGCCCACTGGTTGACATACACCCTGCCATGACACCAGTCAGTCAGAAGTGCCAGCTTGATGCCGGATCCAGGGAAGACCTGTTTTCTATGGGCCTGGGCCACATACATCAAACCATAATCGGGCCAGATATGGCATGCCATCGCATAAACAGTGGCATCATTGCCAGACCTGGCCCACATCTGGTGGACATACACTCTGCCATGACACCGGTCAGTCAGAAGTGCCAGTTTGGTGCCAGGGATCGAACCAGATTTGGGCCAGACCTGTTTTCTATGAGCCTGGGCCACATAAACCAAACCACAATCGAGCCAGATATGACATGCCATCACATAGACAGTGCCATCTATGCCAGACCTGGCCCATATCTGGATAACATACGTATTATCATGCCAGAAGTCAGCCAGCAGTGCCGGCTTGATACCAGATCCGGGCCAGACCTGCTGGCTGTGTGGGTATCAGTATAGATATCATGCATGATTTCATTTCCCACTGAGATTTGATGTGTTTTCAGAGTGTTTGAGCAGTTTATATCATTACCTTATCGTCCAATAATTAGCCCTGTGAGTTGAGTCTGGGTCTGTTGTACCTGCAGGGACAGAGATGGACTGTTAGCCTTGATTATGAGAGTAAAGAAACAGAAGAAGGAAGAATCTGGCAGAGCCTCAATCTCAGCTCATTGCCAGCACCTTGAGGATAAATGGAAACGAGCCAGAACTCCTCACCAGGTTGGAAACTCACTAATGTTGTGGCAGAATGAGAACACAAGGTTACCTTTTTTCTAAAGACTTGTCTCCTTAAACCACGTGTGACGATAATGAACATTTCAGATCTGGTCTCCATTAAGAGCAAACCTCATATTTGCAATGAAACAATATTATTCAACTCAGCTTGAATGTTTTTTGGTTTCGCAGATGTCAGAATGCGTAAACATCTGCTTCCTTTTGCCTGTCCTCGTGCTTTGACACGTCTCCAAAATATGAAACACAGAATCCGGTCGACTCTTTCAGACATATGAGGTCTCAAATTAGCATCGGGCCACCGACAGACAGAAGGATAAAGGATGTAGATCAAGATATGATTAAAGGTCACAGCCATTGGAAATTACAGGCCTGCTGGAGTCATGTTATTTTCCATGTCAGGCCAGTCACTAGCACCAGTGGCTCGAGAGATGAGTGGCTGGTTAGTGGTGAAAGCCGTGCAGTCGAAGGGGACACGGCAAGCAGCAGCTCTGGTTAATAGCTGTATCCGGGAGCGGATGCTCTGGTAAATTGGTGGCAGATGTTGGCAAGTATGGATGCAGCGTTGGTTTCCATCATGGAAGTGAGGAATTAAAACAGCTTTTCATTTACAGGAAACCAGCAGAAGCTCTTTGTGTTTGCACTTGTACCTATTTCAGAGCCACTAAACCCTTTAACTCATTCCTTCTGACTCCAGGATCTTAAGAGGAACATATTTAGCTATTGATAAGGTTACATTGTTGCCTGTTAACAATGAGCATCACCAGTATTTCAAATAATGAGTCAAACGTATGGAAACATAGATTCTTTGAGCCAAAGATTCAGCTTTTTTTTCTTTCCCACTTTTACACCCTGCCTATGAAGTTGGACTATGGTCTTCGTCTGGATAAAAGAGAAACAGCCTCTTTTACAACACAGCAGATGCTTTATTATAGCAGGGTAATCTTTCAGAAGTAGATACAAGTATTAAAGCTGACATATAAACTCCCTTATGTGCCCTGCTTTTATAAAGCCTGTGGCATTTGAAGAATCAAGGCCATCCGAAGCCACTTTGAAGATACCTGCTGAGGATATAATTATTTCGGAGAAAAAGTCAACCAGACTGCCATTTTTGGAGGATTTCAGTGTTGATTTTAGATGTTTGGAGTTACAATAACAGTACTAACAGTGGAGAATTTTGAATAACTTAAAATCCCAAAGAGCCTCTGTTGACCTTTAAGCCTCATTTCAACATAATAATGATCCCTTCCTGATTATTTAATACAGCTTTGTTTTAGCTCAGTTTTAAACATTGGGGAGTGCCGGTTATCTCTCAATAGGCTAATATATACAGACAGCTTAGTCATGAGAAAAGGTCACAAAAAACAAAATAAAACCATGCATTCTTCAGTACTCATGGGCACTCACTCTTACATTTTCTCATGTAAAGGGGTATTAATTTGTAAGTAATAAATATTTCATGTTAGAAACATGAAATATATGCTTTTCATTGGTAATCGTAGAGTGTCATTTGTCCTGTCTTCCTCCCCTCAACTCCAGTTGAGCTGGATTGTTGCCCCTCCCTGAGCCTGGTTCTGCCGGAGGTCTCGTCGTGGTTTTTCGGTACCACTTTCGCCAAGAGCTTGCTCATAGGAGATCATCTAATTGTTGGGTTTTCTCTCTCTTATCGCAGGGTTTTTACCTTACAATATATAGATTGCCTTTAGGTACTCTTGTTATGATTTAGTACAATATAAATAAATTTAATTCACTATCTTTTGTTCTGAGAAAGCGGAGAGGTGCCAAACATGGCAACCAAGAAAACAAAGCTTTAAAAGACGAGGCATCTGTTGGTGTTTAACCCAAAACATTGTCTTTTATAAACCTAATCATTTTAATGCCAAAACTTTAATAAGAATCATATTTTTTATTTATTAATAAGGTATTTAAAGTAAATCTGTGAGATGTGTATTTGTATCACAAACTTCCAAACCCTCCAAATGTGGGCTTTTTATTTTACCCTTTAAAAAAACTCCATGGAGACCGGTCTGGAGACCAGTCACGTTCAGGGACATAAAAGCAATGCTGGGAAATTTGTGCTGAGGAACACATATGTAATTAAATTCAAGATGGTACAGTTATAGACTACATATTTCTGGATATCTCACGGATGTTTTCGAGATATAAAAGGCAGTGCATCTAAAAATGCATTCAGGTTGCAGTTTGGTGCCTCAGCAGACAAGTGATTGCATTTTTGTACAGTGCAATGTAATGTGTATTACAGTTCCATCAATCCATCTGTAGGGATGGAGGATCACATCGAGCCAAAAGTAGAAAAAACCCCCATATGAGACAGTTTTTAAAGAAATATTAAGTCTAAAATTTTACTTCAGACTTAATTTTTGAAACTTTGGCTATAATGAAAATAAATCAAGAAGGACTGAAGGCTCAATAGGGTCCAAAAGTCTCAACTGGAAATCGCCCCTCTGAATGAGTTTTTCTCATGAATCAGTTCAAAAAGCAGACCAACAAATGGAGCATTTAAGGTGAGGAGGAACAGGAATACAAAAAATGCAGAAGCCTGAAAGAGCACAGGAACAAAGAAAGCGACTGGGTGGTGTGGTCAAGGAAGAGGCGACAGAGCACAGCTGAACATAATCAATATCAACAGACAGGAAGTAGATCGGGAAGGGGAGCAACTAAAGTCGAGACCGAGGAAGGAGCACATAGGAAACACAGAGGGAACACAGACAAACTTACAATAAAAAATGTGGGGCTAAACCTATGTGAGAACAGCAATTAGGCATCCAAACCTAAATGTGAAAAAGGTTGCTTAAAAACAGCGAGAAGTAATGCTCAAAATCACTCAAAGCACCGGTACAACAGTGAAAATGAATCAAAAATACTTCAGTAATAAACAAGAACCAAAAAACTCAGAAGCAACAGAGAAGCCATGGAACCAGACCAGGGACCCTGACAGTTTGTTTCTGTAGCAGGCCCGAAAAATGGCTCTGTTACTTCAAATGGGGTAAAATGTTCTGAACCCTGAGAGGAGTGCGTCATTGACCGTTTTACTTTAATTTAAGTTGAGAAGATTACTGGAACTGGCGTCAAAAGGTTTTCAATCAACAGTGACAGCATTTTTTTCATAAATAACAGCTGCTCTGTCTTTATTCATAACAGTTTAGTCTCCAGCGCTTCACCAAATGAGAAAATTACCTCTTTTCTTTGCCCTGATTTGACCTCCAGAGAGAATATAATTAGGAGTCAGGAAACAGGCTCTTTCTCACTGTATTTACTGCAATTAGACAGAATAATCTGCACATAAAATGAAGAGGGACCCCACACCTTTATGAGGCTTTCTCTCTGGAAAGTGGTCTTTGGATTCCCTATTCTTATCAGCTGGTGTTTTAGCTGGTGTCTGCAAGCCATGTCTGCGTCGTCTGGTAGTTTGTGGTTTGTTTATTGTGCTTTTATAGCTCATTCACTGTGGATTTTATTGTCTTTATAACATGCTTTTACCACTGGAAACTCCTGCCTGCAGAAACAGTGCTGGGAATTTGAATCAAGAAGACTTTAATGAATTTCTAACAGATTACAGAGTGGATTTGCATCGCGGGTGAAGTAATGTTTTGAGTTTAGAAGAATAAACTCACACAACAATATTTCAGCACTCTAATGATGCAGTCTGATATGTTTTATTTTGTAGCTCGGTGTCAGATATCTGTGGGCTGATGAGTCACTCTAAGCTGTTAGTCATTGTTTTTGCGGGATGGGTTGACAGCTGCATGGGGAAAAAAGAAAAAAAAAGTCTGATAATCCTTGAAGAAATACCAGTGGTTTTAAAGAACCAGGTATATTACATTGACAAGATCAGGTATTAAAAACAGACATGATGTTAAAATAGTTCAACTATTGTCATTGAGGAAATGCCCTCTGGGAAGATAAATACATGTGCTTGTTTTAAATAGTGAGCTGTCCGAAGGAATGATGATCCCCGAGGCTGCTCAACTCCTGAATAGTAAAAACTAAGTGAATCATGATCAGTGTTTGTGTCTGAAATTCTTGAAATTTTTATTTTTTCACAATTTACTAAAGTACATTTTAGAGGTGACTAAGTGTTGCCTCAAGATCGCCGGGGTTACAAAAACAAGGACCCAAGTGCAGAAAGTAAGCAAACGAAACACAAACCTTTAGTAGATTGGATGCAAAATGTGAACAAATAGAAATCCAAATAGAAGTCCTGCCTATGTTCAAACTGAGCATCTGACTAAGGAAGACAGATGTGGCATGGTTGGTCTGAGTATTCCAGAGTTTACAAAGAATGGTCTGAAAAAGAGAAAATATCCAGTGAATGTTTTTTCTCCGAGTGAAAATGCCTTGTTGACGTCAGAGGTCAGAGGAGGCCAGACTACTTCTGCTAATAACCAAGGTATGCAGAAGAGCATGTCTGAACACAACGCGTTGAACCTTGAAACAGATGGGCTACAGCGGCAGAAGACCACGACAGGTGACAATGAGTTCACTGTACACAAATGGCCTCCACAGTGAACAGACGTCAATTCAGTACAGCACCTTTGTGATGTAGTGGAATGGGAGATTTACATCATTCAACTTCAACAACTCAGAGACAGCACAAAGCCTGGGACTACGAGAATGTAGATATAACACATTTTCTATGACAAATACACTGATTCATGAACATTATGAACACAAGAATAATGACTACAAGAAGTCTTATTTGTTTCTGGGCACAAAGTTTACTATTGTATTTTGCGTTGATGGACATTTTCATTTACATGACCACAATATTTCATCAGACCAGTCTCATATCCAGTGATTTGTGTTCAGGCGTACAAAGGGAAGTGAATATGATCCTGCCAGATGGGCCATCTTGGAGGGTGATAGCCATTTTTTATGGTTCCATTTGTACATTGGCTGCCATTAGTTGAGGTTAGAGGAAAAACATTCTGGTTAACAGAGACTTTAATGACAAAACCACAGCTTTCAGTTTACTAAAGACCTCATACCTAAACCTGAGACAGTAAGCCCTAGGCTATATTTTGAAATTTCCACTGAAAAACATCTTAGCAACAGAGGCAAAATCACAATGACAAAATTAACAACCTGGGGCTCTCTGGATTGGAGACACTTGAGAGAATTATCAGTATTGTACACACCACCTGTCCAGATTGAGACTTCCAAATAATTAATTGGAGAATTTTTGAGCATTTTTTATGCACAAAATGTTTACGCAGCAGAAACGCAGCCCAGCAGGTTCGTCATCCAACATATAGCAGGCGACATCTTCATCTGTGCAAGGCTTTGCAGCCTTCCAGTAAAAAAGTGCTTGTTATGATACAGATATGGTCTGGTCTAATTTGTTTTCTGGTAAAATATCTGATTGCGTCATGTCATCTGGTTTCACTGGTTATGTTCACTCATTGGCAGCTGTTGTGTGAGGTTGGAGAAAGAAGGCGATACTCACAGTGATAAAACCACAGCCTTCCTCTAACATTAACCAAAACGCTTTCATTGCTTTAACCCTAAGCCACTAACAAGACACCTGGTGATTGTGAAAAGTCAGCCAAATGGGTCTGAAAGTGAAAGGGTTGGATTTTGGTTTCAGTTTTTCTGACACATACTACTATGTCAAAGCCTTGAAACACCACTCATATGTTGGAAAGGAAAATGGAAGATATGTGCAGTATTTTGTTGAAATATGTACAAACATACAGAGAAATACAGCATATTAGGCAAACACTGAGTTTGTACAAAACTACTGAGTCTTCAGGAATAGTTCTCCAGGCTTCTTGAAGGACATTCAAAGCTCTTCTTTGGATGTTTCTGCCTTTTGTTCTGTTCTCTGTCAACATGATCCCACACTGCTTCAATAATAATATTGTCTTCAATAACTCTATCAGTCTATCCATGACTGATAGAGTTCCACTGTGTGTTTTTCTATCCAGGTTTTACATTGTGGATCAAAATCTGATGGTACCTTTCCAAGTTTTCCAACACCGCAGATTGAAATGCAGCCCCAAACCATGACAGAGCCTCCACCGTGATTTACAAATGCCTGTAAACACTCACTGTTGTACCTCTGTCCTGACCTCCCCTGTATGGAGAGGTCAGGAGATAGCAGGCCTGTTGCCATTGGCATACCTCAGCCTTTTCTCTGTTTCCTCTCCCTGTTAAGATTGGCTTCTTGACAGCCACCCTTCCACTGAGGTCATTTTTGATTAATGATGGATCTGTTGAATGTCCAGATGCATCTTTTAGGTCCTGTATCAGTTTTTTTGCTGAAAAATTTCCCTGTTTCTTAAGGTTATTACTTTTAGATACTGGTAATCTGATGTAGATGTTTTTCTAGGCCTGACATTTCTTCCTTTGTTCTCCACATATTCAGTTTCTTCACCTTTTTAAGAAAACACTGTACCCCATGTTGAAATTGGCCAAATTTCTAGCCAATAGCTCTTTGGGAATCACATTGTTGTTACAAGAATATAATTTTATGTCTGTCAAACTGTTATCTTTGGCAGTTTTCATAGACTCAACTAAAGAAGCTGGACTGACAAATGAGTGAAAACACAGTCAGTGTCAAAGAAATAACTTTGAAAGACCATCAGAAAGCCTGGAGAACTATTGCTCAAGACCCTGACAAAGACAAGAAAGTCTGTCTCCTTGAATGCAACATAGAAAGAAATGAATGGTGGCTCAAGACTTTTGCACAGTAGTTTACCGTTCAAGTAAGCTGGAGATAGAAGGAATTAATAATGAAATGGAGATTTCATTGTTTAAAAATTGCTTAATACAATAACAATTGCTTAATATTTTAAGTAATATTAATCATGTCCGCCCACTTTAAATTTATTTAGTTTGCTGTAATCACTGCACGATTTTACTAGGAGGCCTAATCTGTTATCATTAATTGTGACCAGTAATAAAATATAAGTAATACCATGAGCTAGTTTTCACTGATTAGCACACCAACTTAAAATTCCTGCCTGGGACACCAGCCACAATCTTTTCTTTACCCAACCTAGTGGAGTTTTTAGACAATACTGATTTCAGGAAAGTTTTTCAAAACTTCTTGCAAGCATCAGTACATTTTTCTGCATGGGCTATTGGGAGAGAGCACATAATAATCCCTAGTGATATGTATGCATATTGCCAACCCACAACAATCACCATGACTTTTAAAACACACATGATATGCCTACTTGGATGGTTGGTGTTCCAAAGCTTGTGTATTTTGACACGATGTCATGGTTTGGTGCAAACCACTGGAAATAACCAATTTCTGAGTCATGTTGTGGTCTGGAAGCCCCATCTATCCAAATAGCCAGTAAAAGTTGAAATCCACATACAACAGCAAAACCAGTAAAAAAAAAAAGTTGCGTTCCATATCCATATGGGACTGAAACTAGTCTTCTTGGTAAGATGACCACTATAACAACTTTGTTATATCTCAGTGAATAACCCCTGTTTAATGTGCTTATAACACTCAAACACGTGACCATTAAGTGTTCCAATAATTTGTGATGGTAATACCCTTTGTAAAAAGCAACACTCTAATATGGCAGTAGCTTGTTTATCCAATCAAAACATCCACTGCTACAAAAAGCAGTTTGGCAGGTACCATTGTCTAACTGAGCAAAACTATTCATTTCTTTCAAGAAATAGTTTGGAATAGTTTCTTTTTTATCAAGCAGATGAAAAAAACCCAAATGTCAAAGTGCCAAAAACTGTAGTTCCTCTAGTGGCCACTTGAGGCTGGCTCCAAAAAGGAGTGAGTCCCCACAGAGTCCCATGTAAAAATGTTTAACTTGTTTACATCCTGCTGTAAATGTTTGTTTTGGCCTCTATGAATAGTTTTACTATTCATTATAAATGTAGCAATTTATGGTTCATTTTTAAAAAAAAATATAGCATCAGTTTGTCTTTATTGAGGGCATGGCTGCTTTGACTTGTGCTAAAATAAGGAGCTATAGTCCTTGAACCGGACCTCTTGACCATGTTTGTGCTGCCTTTGAGCCCACCTACACAAAGTGAGATCTGCAACTTCTTATTTCAACTTGTAAAATCACAGTTTTTCATCAGGGATGATCTCGATGACATCCTGCAGTTAGGAAATTTATGATGGACATTTATTATCATTATTATTATTATTGTTATTATTATTATGAAATTGATATTATTTCATAGTGGAAGGTGAACTTAAATGTTAAACTGTTTGTATTGTTACGCTTGCCTGGATCACCTGTATCTGAAGAGAGAGAGTGAAAAAAAGTGAGGTTGAGAATATTGCACAGTTTGTAATGTCACACAGTATTCTTAAATGTTGTTCTTATATGCTTAAGTTCTGAACTTTTTTAGTTGAAGTTCATAATTATTCCGTAAACATCTGGGAACTGAGGAGACCAGTTGCTAGACTTTTGGCAGATGAATGCTGGTCCATTCTTGCCTGATATAGGAGTCCAGCTGCTCAACAGTCCTGGTGAGTCTTTGTTTATTTCACGCTGCTCCACATTATTTCAGTTGGTGAAAGGTCTAGACTGCAGGCAGGACAGTTCAGCACCCAGACATTTCTATAATGAAGCCATGCTGCTGTAATAGATGCAGCATGCAGTTTAACATTGTCCTGGTGAAATATGCAAGGCCTTCCCTGAAAAAGACGTTGCCTAGATGGGAGTATATGTTGCTTCAAAACCTGTTTATACCTTTTAACAATTATGGTGCCTTTCCAGATGTGTACGCTGCCCATTTGATAGGCACTGATGCACCCCCATACAATAACTGAGCTGTGACAAGCCTCAGAGGCGTGGTCCTCTGGAGAAAGGATGTGGTGTCCATTTTTTCCAAAGACAATTTTGTATCTGTATTAATCTGACTCAGAACAGTTTTCCACTTTGCCTCAGTGCATTTTAAATGAGCTTTGGCCCAGAGATGACAGCAGCCTTTCAGGATCATGTTTGCACATGGCTTCTTTGCATGATAGAGCTTTAACCTATTTTTGTGGATGGCAGGGCAAAGGGTGTTCACAGGCAATGATTGATAGAAGTGTTCCTGAGTCCTAGCACTGATTTCCACGACAGAATCATCACTAATTTTAAAGCAGAAAACATCAAGATAAATACCAATTTTGAGCTTTGCCTCTTACACACGGATTTCTCCAGATGAGATATTCAGAGCCTCCCCAACTTTACTTCTGAGAAATTTTACATCTCTACTTATGAGAAACTACTCCTGCTAATTAGCCCAACTAGCTACAAAATGTTCCTCCAGCTGTTTCTGTTAAGTACCACTTACTTTTCCAGCCTTTTGTTACCCTTGTCCCAACTTTTGAGACATGTTGCTGCCATCAAATTCAATATGAGATCATTTTTTTCTTAGACTGGTACATTTTCTCACAAATCATTGAATTCTGTATTTATTTTTACATTTTACACAGCATGCTAAGTTTATTGAAACTGAGGTTGTACATTAGACCAAATATTTGGGTTGGAGACCTCTTAAAAAGGCAAGAGGCTTACGAGAATCCCTCCCTAAGAGTGCTGCATGTGAATGTTGCCACACCTGCAGCCCGTAAATAAAATTTCTAGGAAGACATGGTCATGCTTGCTTATTTCTCACTGCGGTCTCATTGTGGTCTTTGTGGAGAACTTGCTACTTGTAATAGAAAAAAAAAAATCCCATCATTGTATCGTGGAATTTAACACTCAATAGGATCTAGTGATTAAAAAAGACCCACAATTTCATTCATATTACTCAGTTCAAGAAAGCTCCATTCAGAAAACATTTCCCAGAAGTCATGTGATCCCAAATTTATGGAAACAGAAAAAACACCTTATTGACAGATTTGTTTGTCTGCGTCAGACTAAATAAAGAGAAGTTTTGCATTCGGCCTCCCACAAAGCCGACAAATAGACTGCCAGACGCTTCTCATGAAATCGTCTGGACCTCTGACCTAACAACCTCCTACCCTGTACTTTAAGCCAGCAGCCTCTGAAAAACCTCTGCACTTATTTATACTGCCGGCTCACACAGCTGAACATTAGTGCTTGTTAAAGGCACTCCTGTGGTGCACTGCCAGCTTGTTAGCAATTTGTTTGGTGGAAGAGTTATCAGGCTGCAAGCTGCACATAAATTTGGAAGGCCTTTTGATCTTCGCTGCATGTAAATCATAATCAGAAGATATTCAAATCCTTGTGGAAGATCTTGACAGTACAGAGAGCTCAGTGTTGAAGCATCAGAGTTTTAACTGTTTGCATCCGAGCGTGCGTCTCATGAATACTGACCTGATTTCCAATAAAACAGCTCATTCTGATAACCAAATAACGACATGTTACCACACAATATGTTAGAATTATTTAAAGCATGTAGGTCGATTATACTGACACTTACTTGGCTTGTTAGTTAAGAACCATTTCCCCCAATGATTGAAATAAAAGTGTCTAATTTAAGGAAAAGCAGGTGTTGGACTTTTCTCAGGTTGGAATGAAACTCCTGGAAGGAAGGATGCTGGCTGGTTAGAAAAATGATTTCTGGCCCACACAGCCTCCGAGCTATTTGAAGTAGGAGCATTTTTCTGCTGTCCCGTAAGCGGCAGCATGCCTAGAGAGATCACGAATCAAAGGAAAAATAAATAAAACCTCCTCATTGAATGAGCTTCAGCTGGAGCAGAGATGAAGTAAGTTTGTTAAAGTGGAAGATCTTGAAGGTAAGTGAGATTATCACGGTGTAAAAGTGAACTGTATTTATTAATGTGAATTGAAAAAGAACAGACAGTTTTTGCAGTTTTCTGAGCATTGTATGGTCTGACCTTGTGCTGAATTTGTTGGGACATCCCCTCCAAAAAACACTCCAGACTCCAGACCTGCAAACTGCCAAAACATCTGCTTTTATAGAGGTGCTCAAACTTGTTAATGATCATTTAAACAAGAACATTTGATTAGCAGCACCTGGCTGCTACTTACCCTCATAATTCCTGTGGATGCTTTAATGGTGGACTGTTCAATGACATGCTGGAAAAAAGCAGATTTTGCATTAAAAACATTTATGTACTTAGTTTTCTAATATTAAGCTTTTGATGTAGCCCTTAAACTAATGATTTAATGTAATTGATATTCTAAGCAAAGTCTTCAACCCCTGCTCAGTTCTTTCAATTTTGAGCAATAGTTCTCCAGGCTTTCTGAAGGTCTTTCAGAATATTTCTTTGGACATTGAGTATTTTTTCAATCATTTTCAGTCCAGTCCTTGTACATGGTTCAAATCATCATTGATACGTATGGAGGAGGTTAGGACAAAGGTACAAGAGTGAGTGTCTACAGCCATCTGTAAAACACGGTAGAGGCTCAATCATTGTTTGGACTGCATTGAGTCAGTGGTGTTGAAAATCTTGTTAAAATTGATAAATTACGAACACTGATCAGATTTTGATCCACGGTGCAATAACATCTGGAAAACATCTGATTGGGAACGGCTTCTATTTTACTGCCAGTGCAGTGAAATCATACCTGGATGGAAAAACACACAGTGGAACTATCAGTCATGGATTGGCCTCCCCAGAGCCCAGACCTCAACATTTTTAAAGCGGTGTGGGATCATGTTGACAGAGAACAGAACAAAAGGCAGAAACATCCAAAGAAGAGCTTTGAATGTCCTTCAAGAAGCCTGGAGAACTATTCCTGAAGACTACTTAAAGAAATGACAAGAAAGCTGCCTAAGAAAGTTCAGACTCTGTTTGCTTCATATGCTGTATTTCTATGTATGTTTGCCATTTTCCTAGCAACATAAAAAGAAATGGGGGGATTCGAAACCTTTGTTCAGTACTCTGCAGTCATTATTTGCTGAATTATATGTTATTGTTTTGAATTATATGCCAAGTTTGGCTACTCAGATTCTGATTATGTAGGACAAGTTTGCAAGCAGAGATTTGGTGTAGTAAAACACAGTATCCATTCATTTTTTCTCTAATACACATAAAAATTCATAGAAACTCTTGAAATCCATCTTTGTTGATGTTTCCACAACATCAGCAGAAAGACAAAAGCCCTTTAGGTACAACCCACAAGAACGCTCGCTGAGTTCGTCCACAAAAATTCTGAGGTTTCATCAACAACAGCAACTACTCAACTCTGCAGCTGAACAAACTGCAACATCACAGTAAAAGTATCCACAAACCCTCAGCGTTGGAGGGGGAACTGACCTGCCACTGAGCTCATGGAACTCATCTGTTTCCCACTCTAGGACATCTCTATTGTTTGCAGAATTTACTGTATAGTTATAAAAACAGTTATTGTGGTTCATATGCTGCCTTGTGCTTGATGCCTGTCATCGCTTTGGCAGAGTCTGGAAGAACAAGAAACACACATAAGGCCATTCATCTTTAACATTCATTGGCAATATAATGATTTCAGCCTCAAAATAGAGAAAAAAATCCCCCCTCAAATGTAAAACAGTCACTATTCATTACATAGAGTATTAACTCTTATGATTCTATATGCCGTTCCCCCAAAACTGGGGATGTTTTGCAAATCTGAATAAAATAAAGCAATCATTTCTAAATTATATGAAATTTAAAAAAAAGATCTGCTCATTTTGATTTTAATGCCAGCAACACATTTCAAGGACGAGTGTGTTGCATTATCTCTGTAAGAGTTAGAGACTGAGAATTTCGTAGAAGATATAAGATTTCATCTGCTCAGCAGTTTGTGGCCTCCATTTTTGTATTTCTTTTTCATATTTGTGGGTGACAGATCTGGACTGACATGGATATATACACGTAGATGCCACATCTGGGCTTGTGGGAAGCATTTGTGCTGCTGCCATCATACTCAGAGGCTCTGACAAGGGGTTTAAACATTTTCCTTGTGCTGCTTTTTGATGCTCTAAAGGAAGAAATTCCCAAACTAGCAATGGGAAATAAATGTCCAACCAATAGAAGCTGTTTTATGAAAAAATTCACCAAAATGTGTTTCATTCAATACAGCACAGTAACTAATACTCCTTTTAAGCTGTGTTAATATTAAATGACTGCCAAGACACCAAATCAGGCTAATGTTAATTTATATCATGTAGAATTTAAAAAGTATACTATTTTGATTAAAGTGTTAGTAAGATGTGAAAATAACCAGTCGGAAGTGTCCGATCAGGTAGGTTTTATTGTTTTAGTAGTTCTGAATAACTGAATAACGTGGCACATGAGTACATCTTAGGCCCCTGAAGGTTTCCCTCCATATCACATATTATGATCTCATCAAGTTGCCAAAGAACCACCTACCAACACAATAATTTGACCAATTTTTGAACCAATAATACCATAAGTCATTATATTGTTTTCATTTCACAACAGAAACATCTAATTCAGCAAATAAGGACTATACAGTACTGAATAAAGGTTTTGAATCCCCCGATTCGTTTTTATGTTGCTAGGAAAATGGCAAACATACATGAAAATATTGCTGAGTTTGAAAGTCAACATTTGGTGTGACCACCTTTATTCTTCAGCACAGTCTGAACTCTCTTAGGCAGCTTTCTTGTCATTTCTTTAAGTAGTCTTCAGGAATAGTTCTCCAGGCTTCTTGAAGGACATTCAAAGCTCTTCTTTGGATGTTTCTGCCTTTTGTTCTGTTCTCTGTCAACATGATCCCACACTGCTTCAATAATGTTGAGGTCCGGGCTCTGGGGAGGCCGATCCATGACTGATAGTTCCACTGTGTGTTTTTCCATCCAGGTATGATTTTACTGCATTGGCAGTGTGTTTGGGATCATTGTCATGGTGAAAAATGAAGCTGTTGCCACCAAAGTGTGGCTCATTGGAAGAAAATACGAATTAATTTCTTGTTTCAAGAGGTAAGAAGTAAGAGGACACAGAGGAGAAGAAACTGAATGACTCGTCTGCAGTTGTGTAAGTGGAATATCTATTTATACTTTTTATGTTACACTGTAGATCAGGGGTGGGCAACTCCAGGCCTCGAGGGCCGGTGTCCTACAGGCTTTAGATGTGTCCTTGATCCAACACAGCTCATTCAAATGGCGAAATTAGCTCCTCAACATGTCTTGAAGTTCTCCAGAGGGCTGGTAACGAACTAATCATGTGATTCAGGTGTGTTGACCCAGGGTGAGATCTAAAACCTGCAGGACACCGGCCCTCGAGGCCTGGAGTTGCCCAACCCTGCTGTAGATATCATGGTTCCAATGAAGATGAGATTGTTATTTATATTTATACCAATTACCACAAGTACAAGTTTAACATTTATGACAGAAACTAACTGTGTGAAAACAGCACTGTTAATTTACCCCCCATGTATACTGGCCAGTTTAGCACCCAGACTCCTACTACAGAGACATGCTGTGTATCTGCTCACATCTATTTTATGTGCTGAAGGTGGATTTATATGAAAGATGTTGCCAGGATGGCTTCATGTGTTACTTGCCATGTCCTCCCTAATACCATCAGAGATGCTGGCTTTGAAGCTGGATGGTCCCCCCTCATCTTCTTTTTAGCCTGGAGGACACATTTCAGGTTTTCCAAAAACAGTTTAAATTTTTGACAGTTTTCTACTTTGCCTATGTCTGTCTTGTGTCTGGATCTTGTTTGTACCTGTTCAGTCCTTTGATGTTTGAGTTTTCCTTGACGCAGCAGTGAACTGTGCTCACTGACGGTGGTTTTCCCGATAAAGATCACCAGCATTCACTGCTGATTTCTGACATTGTCCCATGCATATAGAGATTTCTCCAGAGGCCTGGGAGAGGTTATTACTCAGAGGGGGAAAAATCACTCAGAATTTTGGACTTTAAAAGAATGAATTCTTTAAATTTACAAAAACCTTCAACATTATCCGAGATCAATGTGGTTCATTTACAAGTAAACCTTAAAACGAAAAACCAAACAAAACAAAAAAACCCAAAACTGGGAGAATTTGCTTGTTTTGCAAAGTTGGATTAATTTTAGCAATTTAGCAATTTCCACTTCACATAATCAAAGTGGAAATTGTAATTAAATTACACTTTGCAATGAGCTTTAATAATCAGCAAGCACTTCTGGTTTCAGCCCATTATCAAAAGCTTTGAAAGAGTTGAAAAGACAGTCTGTAAACTGGAAGGAAATACAGTAAAGAGATGTTTTTTAAACTCAGACGATATCTGTGTTTTCTTTCCTCCTCTCAAGTGTTTCATCTGAAACTGAGCCTTCCACAAAGGGTTCCAAATGCTAAACTGTTTTGTCATAAAATAGCCATAATACAGTGTCATGGCATATCCACGGAATCCCAAATAGGAAGACTGCAGTCTTCCTATTTGGGATTCCATAAGCGGCATTGCTCTTCAAGACTACTGTGAGAAAATCGCTTGTATCTGTGTTTGCTGATCGTGGCATCCGATGGACTTGTGGAATTTTTGATGCCATGTTTGAGATACCAGAGATAGCTCCCAGAAAAAATGTTCACAGTTTCAAGACGGAGAATAAAACGAACCACGAGCAACTTAAGCCCATCTCTGCATAAGCCTGTTGGACGCTCATGCAGCGATATCAAACAGCCAGCGGTCTGTGAGCGTCTCTTCTCCAGCCAGCACTGACAAAAAGAAGGAAGTAAATTTATGAGTAATATGATGGAGAGCGTCTTATTTTTCTTCTCCCACTTCATTCCTCAGATATCTAACGCTTCACTGCCCATCAGCATCAGAGCTGAGCAATTCATGGGAGTAACTCTTCGGGGGTTGTCTGTATGTGGAAATAAAGCCAGAAGGAATGTCAGAGGGATGAGTAACAAGGTGGTTAGAAACAAACAACGCAAAGAGTACGCAGTGGAATAAAACTGTAAAGAAAATGTGACCTCAGAGATATAATTGTTAAGTCTCTTTGAAGTTTCTGCTTATTTTTGGGCTGAGATTTTGATTTCTGTTTTGTTTTCGTTATGTTTGAGCATTAGGTCCTTTTGTATTTGGTGTATAATGAGTTTTGAATGCCTGCCAGGATGACCACACTGTCCCAGCATCAGTTCCCCCCAATTTCTTGTCTTTCTGTGCTTATGACCAATGTTCCCTCTAAGCTCCGCACGTGCGCAATTGCGCACTGCTGGCACGGTCTCTGCGCACACAGAAAATCTGCGTTGCGCACAAAAAAAATCTAACCTGAATTGAAATTAAAATTAAAACTAACAATTCTGTTTTGCAGTGTTAGTCAGTAAGTGACTGGCTGCTCCTGTATGGGATTAGAACGATGCCACCTTATCCTATAGTCTAGCCAATAATGCGATTCACATTCGTATATACGCAGCCAATCAACGTCGTTGACAGGCTATGACAGCGCCCTTATGTGCCGACACCGGTGTTTTAGCTAGCAAAGCGGCGTGGCTGATGTGCAGTGAAGCCACGTTAATGTCAACATGTACAACCATTGGAGATGTGAGCAGGACAGACGGAACAATTGACGGAAAAAGTGTGGACTTTATACCAGTTTTTAAATTGTGTTGATAGGCCACGTAAAACCAGAGTTATGATAAAAATATCTGCAATGTTTGGTTTTCTTCCTGAATACTAGCGTTGTTTATATTTACTGCGGGAAGAAACGGTAAAAACGGCGTTTTATAAGGAAAACGCTCGAAAGCACTCTCCGCCTGTGAGCAAAAACAAAACCAAAACCCCCCACCCTTTCCTATTGGTCGAAAAAAGTACCGTGTCGACCAATCAAAAAATGATATGGCAACGTGGCATCTAGTTGTTAAGTTTTAGGAGTGACAGCGGTGTTCTGAGATGTGAGAGATTTGCGACATTTAGCGCAAATCTTGTGTAGTTAGTGTGTAGTGTAGTCAATAGTTTTGTTGTGTGTGTCAGAACAATGAGGCGGCTGCTGAATGTTACAGGTGTTACAGCAGTGATACATCTCCTGTTGTCAGGCCTGCAGGTATCAGGCTGTTGTTCTCCTTTATCTTATAGTGGACAGAAATAATTTTTGGAGTGGCACAAATAATTTGTGTGGCATCAGATTTGATGCAGAACAGCTGAATGTTCTGTAAATAGTTTGAAATGTTTATTTAAAAAAACGCCTTGGCTGCATTAAAAAAAAAAAAAAATAGCTGCAAAAAACTTTGTTGTTTGCCAAACTGAGTTACTTTTTTGAAGTAGTAACTATATAATTAATTGCCCAGCATTGGTCATTATATACTGTATTTTGCAGACAGAGAGTTACAGGACTCTCCCAGACCACAGATTCATACTCATAATACAAGTCAGAGCTTTATGAAAAAAAAAGAAAGAAAGAAAGTTGTGTTTTCAAAATTGGAGTTCAAGTTATTTTTACTTCCAATAGTGTTAACATAGCTACTACACAGGTCATGAACAGGATTTTTTAAATTTTCATTGTAAGTGGGCTAAAGAAGTTAATTAAAAGTAGTCTAACATAAATGTAAATGCTGTAATTTGATTATTTTAATAAACCATGTAACTTGGATGGATTAGATGCTGGCATGACCACAGTGCACACGTCTGATGTCGCTCACAGTGGTCCAAGGGACTGCTCAGGGAGTTTGTGCGTTCGCTCAGACACATGAAATATTTGAGGGAACATTGCTTATGACATTGTCCTCTGTCTTCATGTTTTGTGTTTGTCTCTTGGGGTTGTTTCCTCTTTTACTTTGATCAAATGTTTTCTCTAGTGTCTTGTTCGTGTTTTAAATTCTTCGCTCTCTGATTGTCTTGATTACTTTCTTCTGTGTCTTGTTTCCAGTCAGCCCTCGGTGTATAAATAGACGTGGGTGTGGTCAAACAGTCCAAACAATTACCACCTGTCTAATTTTCCTAACCACTTTTCCTTGACCTCACTGGAAAACATAATGAAGTGAAGGAAAGGTGTGAAGGACAATGAGTAAGGACTTAGGAAAAGACAGCATGGTCCTCAGAGAGTTTCACTTACGCTAGACTGCTTTGTCTTACAGCAGATGTACATCTTCGCTCATATAAGGCATTTAAACAAGAAGCACCAGTAAAAGAAGTCTCTTCATTACAAAGATTCACATTTTAAAGATACAGGAACATATTACCTGTGAAATGAAACCTTATTGTCTTATATTTTCTGCTGGACAGTGATCCTTTGTAGTTACATTCCCATTGCCTGTTTAGGATTTTAGGAATTCCCTCCACCCATCAATTAGTGTCCCAGCTGACCCAAAATAAAAACTCAATTGCTGATAATCCTAAAGTCTGGCAATACAACAAGAGGTATAATTGAACTAAAGAAAAATTCAAGAAATTACACAGCAAGTAATTTTAATTAGTAACTAAGTGCATTTACATTAAGTAACTAATTACTGTGTAAGTAATTTTATGATGTGAATAACTTCCTTTATCTGTCAGGAAAGAGACAAATGACTGCTGTTTAGTCTTTTTACACCATTTCTATGTATTTTTTTATGATAGATTTTCAGATCTTACACCTCTGTGGTGTTCCCAGCCATCCAAGAGCCCTAATATCTAGTATCCTGGGTCTACTTTGGGGTCTCCTCTCCATACAGCTTGCTTTAAACACCTCACCTAAGAGACATCCACAAGGCTCAAGATGTCCAAGCTAACTGAACTGGCTCATTTTGATGTGGAGTAGTTTCTCTTCCCTCACCTAGAGAGTGGGCTGAGTTTAAAAACGAAGGAAAGGAGGTAAGGTGCTTTGTGGATTGGGAAGCAGTTGGGGCTCTTCAATAAAGTCTAATATTGTTATTGGTTGGATAAACTAATAGTGCTATTAAAAATAATCTCCCATGGAATATATAAATTATCCAGCTCATTGTCAATCAATTTACAAGGTTTTCAGGACTGTTCAGGACAAAATTGGGCCTCGACATGAAAAATAGTTTTTGGAAATCAGATTCAAAGCACTTTGTCATCCTTAGATTATTCCAAAAAGAATCGTTACACTACATTTATCACACAAAGTATACAGGAAGAAGCAGGTCAGAATTAGACCCAGCCTCTGATGCCACAGTTGCGCCCTTGAATGAGGTACTTAACTTCCAATTAGCTCTGAGGCTGCAGCAGGCTGTGGTTGTAAACCAGGCAGCTCCCAGTAGCTGACAGTGGGAGTCTGTGGTTGCGTTGGGTAGCTCCCAGATGATATTGTGCGCAGCTTTATGGTACTTAATCACGGCATTGTTGAGAGAGAGAGAGTGAATGTACCCTGGATAAATAACGGGTTGGATAAAAACCTCATCGCTGACCAGGGAAGTGGAAGATTTGTTTTCATGTATTTATTCAGATGAGCTTCAGTCCATCATCCTCTTGTGTGACTAACTGAGCATGCTGGGAAATGTTTTCGTCAGCAGGTCTACTTTCCAACTGCTTTCCAAACCTTGAAGTTTTGATGACTCATTCCCGGCCAACATAAAACCGTCTGGAAAATGAACCCAGAGTTTTTTGGTAAGCGATGAAATGAGTGTCTTTTTATGATTTCAGAGGGCAGAATGAAAACACACCAAGGTGCTGCTCAGCTCCAAAAATTCCATTTCCACTGAACTCTGCTCCTTTGTGTCTGTCAGACTTGGATTTTATTAGACTGGGAACAGTAAAACCAACGTCACTTTCAGTGCTGCAGGCCTAAACCTCGTCAGGTTCAACTTTTTTTTTTGCCTCCTGTCAGCGCACAGTGAAAACGTCACAGATTTTACAGCAGTGACTAACGGATATGAAAGCTATAACTATTTATTTGTGATGGTGGGAAATGACGCATCCAACATGGAAACCTACACTGTTTTGGTAGTTTTGGTTATCATTCCTGTTGGTTTTGATAAATGACTCACTAACGTCATTGTTGAAATCACTTGCAGGATTTAAACAAAGTTTTGTTAGTGTATCCAGGAAAAACAGGGGTAAATTTCCCCTGATTTCAAATTGAGATTAATGATCGCTCTATTCGTTAAGACGTCTTGGTCACAAAGAAGCTATTGTTTCTGCAGCGGTTAGATTTACTGTCAGGGCGATCTGAATGTGACATCTGATGCTTTTAAAATAAATTATATATGTTACAGAAGAGCATCGCATCCAAAGTAAAACAGACTAGTAGAGCAGCAGTTTGCCTGTAATCATACGTCTTCACTATCAAAGCATTTTGCCGAAAGTTGTCAGTCCATCCAGTATTTTCCAAAGTGTAGAGAAATACAGGCTGTAAACAAAGCTCACGTTGCAGCCACCAGTGCATCATTATTTTTCTTGTTTCCTGTGAGAAAGTTCATACAAATAAGACTTTTAATGTGACACTTTCCAAAACACTGGGACACTTGTGTGGTTACACAACCTCCCGCATTTGTTTTAGTTTCTGAATGCAGTTGCAAGAAAAACCTTGTTTGGAATTATGGTAGTAATACCAAAAGTATTTGTATATCCATCCATTCATCCACCCATCCATTTTCTGCTGTTTATCCGGGTCTGGGTCATGAGGCTAGCAGTCTAAGAAAAGATGCCCAGATGCCTCCCTCTTACCAACCATCTCTACTAACTCTTCCCGGACACAGTGAGACTTTCCCAGGCCCGCCGAGAGATGGAAATTGTCTCCTGGTTCTGCATGGGGGTCTTCTCCCAGAAGGACATGCTTGAAACACTTCACCTGTAGCCATCCTAATTAGTTGCCTCAACCACCTCCGGGAGGGTTAGCACCTCAACTCTGAGTTCCTCCAGAGTGACCAAACTCTTCACCCTTGGAGAACCCGTGGTCCTGCTCACCTATGGTCACAGGTGAGTATGGGTGTCTTTAGCCCCCAGGTGAGGGTTGATCAAGTGGTTGAGCCACCTTCAAACATTTCTTCAACACAACAGACGACTGCAGAAGTGCCTTTCAGTCTCCGTGTCTCATGACCCTGAAATACTTAAATTCCTCCACTCCACCTTTCAGACTTTTAGGCACCAATAGGCTGCAAACTGCCTGGGGCAATTTAGCAACTGAATTTAAGAGTACAGCATCATCTGCTAAAAATGTGATCCTGAGACCACCGAACTCGACACCCTCAGCCACCTGGCTGCACCTTAAAATATTGTCCATAAAAATCATGAACAGAACTGGGAACTGATCTGATGTACTTAATGGACTGGCACTACTGTGCTTACTGTATATAAAGCTTCTGTACTCTATTTGAGCACTCAAAGTGCTCAAACTTTATTACTCATTCAGTCATTCATAGAAGTGCTTTTAATCTTACATTCACATCTCCAGTGGATGCATCATTACAAATCAGGTTTCAATACCTTACTCAAGAACCCGTTGACTGGAGGAGCCACCATTCAAACTACTAACCTTCCAGTTAATAGATTTGCTCCACCTTCTGAGCCACAGCTGCCCTAAATCAGGCCAAACACCAAGATACTCCATATACAGGAATGGGTTTCTTGCAACCTTTCCATATTTTTGCATAAACCTGTCAGGGTTGTTACTTTTGTTTAAAGTACCCTATTACACAATACTTTTGAAAAACAAGTAGTGCTCCCTGTAAATTACAGAGTAATTTGTGTGAAGGTTCCCTTGGCCTCCAGTGCTGATGTGCTGTTTCTACCCACCTCTACCGGGTCTTTCCCCTGCTGGCCGATTTGTGGCTCATTGTTGCTGTAGCTTGGGAAGTAGAGCAGGTCACTTACTAATCAGATTGGTGCATCAATCCCTGACTGCTCTCAGCTGCATGCCAAATATCCTTAGATACTAACCCTAAGTTGCTCTCCAATGCATCCATTGAATGTTACATCGAAAGCACTTACACAAAAAAAGTGTTTTTGTGAATGAGGCAAGTCAAATAAAGTCTTTTAAGACCTCAGAGTAGAAAAGCAGTAAACCAGTCTATTCACCATTCATTGGCAGTTACTCACCAGCAAACTGGTAGATTCCCTTACATATGCTAGTGGGGTTTTTTTCTAGTTGCCTTTAATTCAATTCAATTCAGTTTTATTTATACAGTGCCAAATCACAACAACAGTTGCCTTAAGGCACTTTACATTGTAAGGTAGACCTTACAATAATACATACAGAGAAAAACCCCAAAATCAAGTGCCAGCGACAGTGGGAAGGAAAAACTCCCTTTTAACAGGAAGAAACCTCCGGGAGAACCAGGCTCAGGGAGGGGCGGGGCCATCTGCTGCGACCGGTTGTGGTGAGAGAAGGAAAACAGGATGAAAGGCATGCTGTGGAAGAGAGAAAGAGATTAATAACAAGTATGATTCAGTGCAGAGAGGTCTATTAACACATGATTGAGAACAGTGAGTGAAGAATGGTAAATGGCCTGTATTTATATAGCACTTTTACTAGTCCCTAAGGACCCCAAAGCGCTTTACACAACCAGTCATCCACCCATTCACACACACATTCACACACTGGTGATGGCAAGCTACGTTGTAGCCACAGCCATCCTGGGGCGCACTGACAGAGGCGAGGCAGCCGGACACTAGCGCCACCGGGCCCTCTGACCACCACCAGTAGGCAACGGGTGAAGTGTCTTGCCCAAGGACACAATGACCGAGACCGTCTAAGCCGGGGCTCGAACCGGCAACCTTCCGATTACAAGGCGAACTCCCAACTCTTGAGCCACGATCGCCCACAATACGAAGAAATACTCAATGCATCATGGGAATCCCCCGGCAGCCTACGTCTATTGCAGCATAACTAAGGAACCTGATCCACCTGGTCCAGCCCTAACTATATGCTTTAGCAAAAAGAAAAGTTTTTAGCCTAAACTTAAAAGGAGAGATAGTGTCTGTCTCCCAATTCCAAACTGGAAGCTAGTTGCACAGAAGAGGGGCCTGAAAACTGAAGGCTTTCCCTCCCATTCTACTTTTAAATACTCTAGGAACAACAAGTAAGCCTGCAGTGTGAGAAGAAGTGCTCTAATGGGGTGATATGGTAATATAATGTCATTAAGATAAGATGGGGTTTGATTATTCAAGACCTTGTATGTGAGGAGCAGGATTTGAATTAAATTCTGGATTTAACAGGGAGCCAATGAAGGGAAGCCACTATAGGAGAAATATGCTCTTTCTTTCTAGTCCCTTTGTTTCAATGGCTCTCTTTATAGGAATTCCCTGCTTTCTATCCTTACATCCAAATCTCCTCCCTTTCTCTGGATTACCCTCTTTTGTAAAAAGCAGATTAGCTGATCTGTCTTCTGAAGAAATTTGGACCTCTGAATTCCTCGTTTTCCCACTTGAGCCCTTTTGTAATGCCGCATTCCAGATACCTCGGAGCTCAGATGTGGAAACGAGTTAGGGCGTTCTGGAAAAAGCAAGGAAAAACAGGATTTGTTTTGTTCTTAGCAAGGTAAAGCAGTTCAGGTATCCCTAGCAGTACAGCACAATACTTGCTTTTAGAGCTTAAAACCACCACTGCAGCACATTCATGGATAGAGCCTGATCAGTGCTCTGTGTGTGGTTTATTTAGTGAGTCACAAATATGCAACAGCGGCAGTACAGATTAGTTTTACAGTTTCACTACTGTTTATGTTCAGTACCGCCATCTTGGAGTGTTAACCACTTTGCCAGTGGCAAATTCGAGTTGAGTGGGCGTTCCAGATTCAAACTCCAGCTGGGAACTTGGAAATTCTGACTTCCAACTTATTCGGGAATGCAGCATAAATAAACTTTTTCATTTGGGTCCAGTGTTTAAGTTGTTGTACTGCTTGTTACATTACTTTGGGTTACCCTGCAAAATGGCCAAAACATAACTGGTTTTTGTTGTTTTCATTTCCAAATAATTGGAAATAGCACACAGGTTTAGCCTCAGAGGCCTGGGATCAGGTCAAACTTCCAGTCAGTCACCCTCCCCCTTGCGCACATGCATGTTTTTAGGAAAACCTTCTGGGATAAAGCCCTATTGTTTTGCAATTAAAAAAACAAAACAAACTCCGCTGACGTTACAGCTCTATAAGTTGTTATATTATCATGTCATAAATATGCAAAGAATGCGTAAATATGCTGGCTTTCTTGTGTTGGAAAAGAGTCCACAAACCCTGGCTACAGATTCAAAACAACACTGTCCCGCTTTGACCCTTAATGCAGCCTGACTCACAGCCGAAGTGAATGGAGAAGAGTTTGGTAACCGGGGCCTGTCAGTGAAGGACGCACTCAAACAAACCCTCCCCATCTGAAAAACCCTCAGAGAGCTTCTTTCGCACGCGAAGGTGCCGCTCCAGCCCCCTCGTCCCGACATTCTCAGGTGGTGAATTCAGAGCGAGCGTGTGGGCGTGTGTGCGGCCGCCCCTCGAGTTTTGGGGGGCCGACGGTCCAGACTGTTACTACACACAGACACACACACACACACACACAAACACACACACACACACACACACACATGCACACACACACACACACACACACACAGACACACACACACACACACACACACACAGTGACTCGGCTCGTCTAGCCTCTTTACTCATCTGGCATTGATTAACGTTACCACTTCCCCCCCACACACACACACACTCACAGAAACATGAGTTGTGGTCTGTTACTGAGTAAATTGGGTTGGGATATACACACATAACACACACATATGTGCACACACACACCAAACACAGAGTCATGTGACAGCGGCATCCCATGAACTCGATCACCCCTTCAAAATAAAAGCTGGTTTTGGGACTCTGTCTCTTGTTTTCTTGCTTTTTTGGAGGGGAAAACTTTTTCAGGACTTTCCAGGTGTGGCTTGTTAAACCGCAATTTAAGAGTAATTAGTAATCTGAAACCTCTGGCAAGCCATAGAAGAACTACAGATACTAACAATGTCATTTCAACCAGTTAAAGTGACGAATGCATCCGAATTGTTGTGCACAACATTGTTTCTTGCAAGATATCCTGCTGGATATTAACCAAACAACACATTTCAACAATTCTAGTAGAAACAAATGCAACGAATGAAACAAAAGAGCTTTTAAATAGATCAAATTGTTTCTGTCTTTTGCCCTTAATGACCTCCCCTGTTCCCTCAATAACCACAAGTTTTGACACCTTGGTACGTGTCAATAAAGTTGTGGTTTGATGATGATAAGAGTAGATTCTGGGGTTTTCCAATGGTAGCCCACCCTCACTAGCTTCTGATGCAAACCCAGTCATTTTGTTCTATAAGCTGGCCTGAAATATGAAAGAAACCTCTCAGCTTAGAGACGATTTCAAGGGTTACTCCTAGTCAGCTTTCAGGGGATAAAGGATTCAGTCCTAAAGAGAAAGCGGCTCAGCATTTCTACAAGCTCTGACCACACCGGAGACATACTTTGACACTCTGCACCAGGTCAAAAAAATCTGTCTTGTTAAATATGATATATGTTTCACATTCCTGTAATGATCTTTGTGGGACTGGTGGGTGGGACTCTGCCAAACCTCCTCTCTACTTCTCTGAAAAAGGCAGCGTGAGTGCCGAGAAATTAGCCATCTCTCCGGGGAAATTCATACTGTCTTTTATCTTTTTTATTCCTTTCCCTGTTAAAAAAAAACAAAAAAAGCAGTTCCAGCTCATTCTTTCCTTGGCTGCCGCACCGCTGTTGTTACCGAGAGCTCTGTTAGCTCAAAATCATCTGATGAACAATGAGCTAGTGAATCATACATAAAATTTCCCACTTTGGCGGAGCTCCAGTCACTCAACAGTTTGGGCCTTAATGGTGTTTTTTTGTAAAGGGAAAAGCCTGACAAAGTCCAGACCTTTTTTTTTTACGTCCTCACCTGCTTGATTCTTAGCGTGTACAGGAGAATTATGCAGATGCTGTCTCATCACAGGCTCATAAAGCTAAGAGTTAATCAACCATCACATTGTGCAGTTCAAAGCCACCCTGTGAACTCTCTCCTCCTCTTTTGGTGTGAGTCAGGTCTGTTAGTTTTAGCTAAAACAAGCATCGGCAGCTGCTTAGTGTCACATTTGTATGTTGCAGGTGGAAGCTTCCTTCAGGGGAATAAGAGAGCAAAGGGGTTAGACATGCCTGAGACATTTTTTTATCTAAAAAACTGTTAAAAATATACATTTGGATCAGTGTATGAAAACTATGCAAACACCTGCTCAGGTTTGTTTTCAGTTATTCAAATGGGATATTTGAGCAGGCGGGAACGAAATAAACAACACGTCCTCCAGTTCAACTATTCATTCAAAGAACCTCACACAGAATCTAACCATTTGAATATTGTGTGCAATTTTAAAACCAGTACAAGGAGATGGACAACTACCTGTATCAGTACATAAAATATCTAGATCCTTACACACTATAAACTAATCATGTAAAATTTCCAGGTTAAGTCTTGAAGAATAAACATTTGATTTTCTGATCAGCCCTGTGCACTGAAAACAACAATAATGATTGATTTCTTCAGCCTGAACCAGGAAGTAAACCACCAGGAAGCTGTCCTGCATGAAGCTTTTATTATGAGCATCTTCTTCCTCTTTTTTTTCAGCTGCTTCCTTTAGGGGGTCGCCACAGCTGCCATCTGCCTCCATTTCACCCGATCCCAGCATCCTCATGTGTCACACCAACCTTTTGCATGTCCTCTATTACTACATCCATGAATCTCCTCAGTGGTCTTCCTCTTTTCCCCCTGCCCGGCATTTTTGTGTTCATCAGCCTTTTTTCCAGTGCATCCACTATCCCTCTTCCACGCATGTCCACACCACCCCAGGCTGAGCTGTCTCTCTGATGTACTCATTTCTAATTTTGCCTATTCTCCCAGTGAAAATCTGAGCATCTTCAACTCAGTCCCCTATCTTTTTGTCAGTGCTGCCGTCTCCAAACCTTGCAACATAGCAGGTCTCGCTAATGTCTTGTAAATCTTCCCTTTATCCTTTCTGCTGTCACAAATCACCCCTGACACTCGTCTTTGCCCACTCCACCCTGCCTGCGCTCTCTTCTTCACCTCTCTTGTGCACTGTCCGTGGCTTTGGATGGTTGACCCCAGGTATTTAAACTCATCCACCTTCACTGTTACACCTCTCTCTCTCTCTCTTTCACACAAATGTATTCTGTTTTGTCTCTACTGACTTTCATTCCTCTTCTCTCCAGAGGATACTTCTACCTCTCCAGGCTCTTCTTCACCTGCTCCCTACTCTCACTACAGATCACTCAATTAGCAGCATGCAAAGAACTATGTAATAGGTTTTGCTGGGTATCAAAAAGCCAAGAAGCCAAGAAGATGGCAGTATAATCTGTCATGTTTGTTTGTTTTGTTGTACTTCTTCATGTTCCTGTTTCCTCCTGTCTTCTGTGTTTTTCTGACTCTTTCAGTTGTCATTTAGTTACCTTTGACGTAAGTTTTTTCATGTCTTATTTCATGTCTTATGTCTTATCGTGTCTTCTTTCATGTCTTATTGTGCCCTTTCCCTCCTTTCTGCATTAACTGCCATTCCTTTGTTGTTCCCACTTGTGTCACATTTCCCATGCAGCCCTCTGTGTGCTGTATATCTAGCCATTTCTTTCTCTTTGTCTTTGTCAAAACGTCTGTTTTGCCTCCTCTATCGATCACCCTGTGTTATTGTGCTTCCTGGTTAATCTTGAATGAATGTTACCCTTGAGAATATTAGCTTCAAGATATAGTTTATCTTACGCGGTGTTCCACAGGGATCCATTCTAGAACCATTACTGTTTACTGATTGACTTCTACAAGTTACCACAAGGTCAGCTGTTATCAGAAGCAGAATGACTGTTATGATAAGTATGCCGATGACGTGATAACTGGATGGCTAATGCCTTTCTGCAGTTACATCCTGATAAGATGGAACTCCTGATCGCTGGAGCTAAAACTGAAAGTCTGGAAAAACTCTAAACTGTCCTAAAAATGCCACATGGATAAAGAATCTGACTGTGCTGAGGTTGTTACACTAGAACTGATTTTAATGTTACATACTGGGGACATACTAGTAAACAATGAACTAGCTTATCTTCGACTCCATCACCACCTCCACCTTTTATGCTCCAAAGAACATACTGTCTCGATCAGAGTTTAAAGCCAACTGAAAAGATTCCTGTTTAGCCTTTCAGCAGTTGAATTCCTGATCTTTAGGATCCTTTTTACCTTACTTCTGAGTTTTCAGTGGATATTTGTAGGTTTGATTAATTTTACTGGACTACTCTAAGAATTAATTATCTTTTCATTATACTTTTGCTGCTTTTATTAGTTTTTATGCATGGACTACTGTCCTATTTAAGGTTGACTTTTGTTGTTTTTATTGGCATTTAATATTTTGTAATTATTATTTTTTATTTACTTGCATCTGTCCATTGATTTAACATTTCATTATCAACAGAGGCTTATTTGGTAGCATTTTTGAGGGCTTTTCTTTTTGTTTCTCTGTATACATTTGTGTCCTCTTCTGAATAAACCCTGACTCTGCCTGTCTGTGATTTTCATGTTGTGATTCTGAAAAATGCTTTTAAGATGATTTTCAGATGAGAGTTTGGCTTCAGGCCTCGTCAGTTTCAAAGCAGCCGTCAGTAAAAATGACCATTCGGTCGCTGAACAGCTGCAGTCAGAGTTTGGTTTGCATTGCCGGCAGTAGTCAGACCTGTTCCCCGTGGGTGACTCTGCCAGGACTGCCCTTTATCACCAGTTCTGTTCATAACTTTCAGAATTTCTCGGCACACCTTTTTGGTGACCTCAGCATCACCTCTCTGCTTTTTGTGGACAGTGTGGTTATTCTGGTTTTATCAGTTGGTGACCTTTAGCTCACACTTGGGAACGAGAAGTCGCACCTCCAAGTTTGAGGCCCTGGTTTTCAGCGGGAAAAGGGCGGAGTGCCCACTCTGGGTCAGAGATGAGCTCCGTTTCCAGGAGAAGGAGTTTGGTTATCTCTGGTTATTATTTATATGTGAGGGAAGATGTGAGCAGGTGATTAGGAGATAGCAGTAATATGGATGATCCAGTAGTGAAGAGGGTCCTGAGCGTGAAAGCAAAGCTTTCTACCCTACCCTCACCTCTGGTCAGATACTCTGGGTACTGACTGAAACACTGGGATTGGGGATACAAGCAGTGTAAATGAGCATCCTCTGAAGAGGGTCTTGTTTCTAAATTGGAGAAAGGGAGCGGTCATTCAAGACGAGCTCAGAGTGGAGGTGGTCTAAGCATCTGGTCAGGATGCCTCCGGGATGCCTTCCACTCCAGGTGTTCTAAGCATGTCAATCTGGGAGGAAGCGATGGAGCATACCCAGGAGAAACAGGAGGAATAACATCTCTTGGTTTGACTTGAGAACTAGAGGAGGGTCCGAGGTTCTGTGCTTAGATTGTTCCCGTGACCCGATGGATGGATGGAAATTCAGAACAAAGTATTAATCAAATTAGCAGTAATTTGATGATTTAATAAGACGCATTCAGTCTGTCTGTTACAAGGTGGCTTAGGTGTGCTTGTGTATGTGTTTTGTCTGAAGGCAGTTCATTTCAGTTAACAAGGGTCACATGGTTTCAATTTGCAGCTTTTATTGGCTGATAAACACACAGATGTGATAAATTTACTCTGACACTCAGGCTCTGTGTGTGTGTTTAGATATTTAACAGTGTAACATGAGCACACTCCTGTTTCTATAAAGATAATAAGATTAAATTACTTTTCCCGTATTGAAATTCCCTCATTTGACTGCTCGCATCTCTTTCTTTATCTCTCATCTTTTGCTTTTTCTTCCGCCCTCTCCCTCTCCATTCCCCCCTCTTCTTTAAATTCAGTGTTATTGATGAAAACTAAACTGACTTGAATGTGATCGCGCACTCCGAGAGTCTGTTTCAGTGCAACAGCACACACTGCAGGCCAGTGTTGGCATTACACTTCCAAAGGGTTCATTTTCTGGCAGTTTTCTTGCTGTCAGGCTTTTAAAAACTGAGAATTAAAGTCATTTAAATTCAAATATTATGTTTTAGACATTTCATATTTAATAGCTGTTTGATTCAGGAGCAAGTGATGCTGAGAAAAAAAAGTTACTGGGGGAGAAAACCGAAGAAATTAAGTGAAGTGATATGATTATCCCAGCTGAGAGGCAGGAGGCAGAGTCACCCTAGACCTGGTGCCAGTCTATCACAGATCATATAATTAAAAATATAGATATTTATTCTGAGTTGTTGTAGTTTTGATCATTTATGAACCTTTATTGCTGTTGCTTACAAGTAGGATGCTGCAAACCTAAAGAAACCAGGTCTCCGTACATGTGGTAAGAACTTGTTTGGATTTGGGTTTTTTGTTTATTTTATTTTCCTCATGTTTCAACTCACCAAAACGTCCGCCCGGTTACCAGAAGTTACCAGAAGTTACCAGAAGTCCGTGGTGACTCAAATCTAAAAACGAAGGCCAGACATTTGTATTCAAACCATCAGCAGCTTAGAGGAATAACAACAATAATCTGGCATTGTGGGTCGGAGCTGAAAGTGAAAGCGGCCGGACCACACACACACACACACACACCCTCAGCTCCTTCCTGCAGCGAGTCCAAGTCAAGCTTTGGATGGAGCTGATGGCTGTTACCCGAAAGCATGAGTCATCGGGGACGACAGATCGAAGTAAAAACAAACATACTGAAGTTCTTCCACTCTGACGCATCCTGCTGCTGCTGGTCAGACACAAAACAGCAGCTTTGCCACATCAAGGCTTCGGTGGCTGTTGGGCTCAAGCCGCTTTTAGGGCCTCACGGCCGCCAGGGAGCTGGTTTCTTCTTGCAGGATATCTTTGCCATGCTACTGTCATGCCATTCGGACAAGCCTCTAGTTTCATGTGGTGATCATTAAACTGATATTTATGTTGCAAATGGGATGAAAAATCTTTAATTTTGTGTTTTAAATTAATCTGAGGTTCATCCAAAAAAACAGGCCCTCAAACGCTGTTTTCTCTAAATTATATCTTTTAAATATAACCATACGTAGGCTTTTATTTATTATCAATAACGTGTGTAGATTTCTTCAGTGAAAAGACTGCAACCTTAAGGTTTGGGTTAAACATAAACACAGTTTACTTAATGTATGGAAAATGTTTCCTATGTTTTGTTTGGAAAAATGCACATTTTTAGTAGATACTGTTGACAGGTTGCAGTCACGCATAAGCCCCAACACAGTACTCCAGTACAGTACTTTGTGTGAGTGTACTCGGACTTGATTTGTAATTTCTTTATCTTTAAAAAGAAAGAAAGAAAATGGGCTGAAGGTAAGGAGTGCAGTTTCACATTTCAGCCACCAGAGGGAGTTTATCTTCAGCACATTGACGCACCAGAAAGCAACAGTGTCACAAAGTATCAAGTTTATTAATGTACTTTTAGAAAACATCAGCAAATAAAAGAGATTTTACTAAAACAGGATAAAATCAATAAAGTTTGCTGGAGCAGAAAACTGGAGCTTTGATGATGGGAAAACAGACAGAAATGCACAACTCTGGGCTGGAAATTTACTCAGATTTTTTCCTCCCTGCTGATTCATAACTGTCACGTGTTAGTCAGACTCCAACCTGTAGTTAGTTGTTTATTACTTTGAGCTTAAAATATGACAACAACCACAATGGAAAATCACCAGCAGTAAGCACTCATGTAGATGTTTATCTTCGTCTGCTAGGCTCATTTGACCTCTCAGCTTCTTTGGCAGGATGATGCAAAAACTGCCTGACAACATAGAGACTCAAAACAGCTGTAAAAGTTTTAGAAATAAGAAGCTCGTGAAGAATGTGAGATCTGAGGCCAAATTCTTGAAACACTGAGAAAAACGACTCAGTACTCAGGAACAAAATGTTACCAACGCTAAAATAAAGGTTATTTAAATGTGTTGCCATTTATTTTGTGCGTCACTCACGAGAATTGTTAATAACATGGACTCAGCGAGTTGTTTCTGCAAGAGAATCTTTATGCTGGCCCCAAGGTGCACAACACAGCGAGAAAATGGAAAACACAAGATGTACACTGCTCTGCCAAGAAAGAAAAGTCTGCCTGGATTTAAGAGCTTTCCACTGGATTACTACTGCAGTCATTAATATATTTCTGCTGGCAAAAGCTTATTTAACGCTAACAGATGCTGTGAGAACTTCTTTCTTTTGTTAAACAACCATGTTGGAGGATGTATCAAGGGGATGCGGAGAAGATGTTACACTTTTTTTTAACATCGAAGGCCATTTCTGAAACTGCAAAAACTGGACAGTGATAAAAATCATGAAATGTAACCAGAGAAAAATCTTTAATGATCACGTAAATATTTAGTGAAATCAAATCATTAAAAAAGATGATAGTAGAGCTCATGGCAAAGTTTAATAACAAAGTTAAGCGTGCTTCCACAGGCAGTGTGAAGAGAAAATCAGGGGATTGCCATTAAAAGGCTGTACAGCCTTAAGGAAACCACCGATCAGTGAAGCTAACTGAGAAAAGAAAAGGACAGGGAGCAAGCAGACTGGGCTCAGGAGCAATGGAAAAAGGTCATGTTATCTGGCGAGCGCATATTTAGCCTGCTCCAGAGGGATGGGTGCTAGGGCTGTGCCATATTTACACTAGAGGCACAACACAGGCACGTCTCACAGTGAGAGAGGCCTCTGAGTAAAAAAGAAAGCTACTTCAACAACCACCAACAAAATACAGTACATTGCAAAATATGGAGGAAAGTTGAGGCAAAAAATACATGGTTGAAGACACGTGAGGAGCAGATGCTAGCAATCAAAAGGAAACAAAGTCAACCTAGCATGGCTGGCGCTAGCTCCACTCTATAAGATTGGAAGAGCTCCTGAAGATTTCCAAGCTTCAGTTATGTTAGCACTGTTAAGCTAATTATTTAAGCTATTTCCAAGCTATTTCCCTGCCTGGGCTACTTTTGTACCTAGGTCTGACTAAGGTTGTGGCACAGCATATAAGGCTACTATTGGACTATAATGCAACTGCAGCTTGGTGCTGGCACATTAGCTAATCAACCATCAGTAACAGTAGCTCAATGGAAAAGAAGGAAAATGCCCTTTGTTTTGCTTGCACTCATAAATGCTGCTGTCTGAGATCAAATGTTATTCAGACACAAATATCATTGTCACAAATGTCCTTTAAAAATTACATTTTGAGGTTATATTAATCATCAGTGGGATTAAGTAGCATGCCTAGTGCCAACAGTAGAGACCTGTGAGGGGAGTCTTATGATGTGAGGTTGGTTCAGTCGGTCAGGTCTACGTTTATCAATGATTTATGCTCAAACGGTGAGGCCAGCTGACTGCCTGAATGTGCTGAATGACCAGGTTCTGCCTGCCCTGATGGCGCAGGCATCTTCCCAGATGACAATGGCAACATTCATTGGGTTCAAATAGTGAAAGAGTGGTTCAAAGAGCATGAGACATCATTTTCACACATGTATTGGTCACAACAGAGTCCAGACCTTAACCCCATCTTTGAGATGTGTTGAACCCTTTATGCAGCCATGTGAGCGCACTCACGATCAATACACGGTCATGGAGAGAAATGAAGGCAAATCTGGAGGGAAATAAGTGTAGCAATGCACAAGCTTATCAAAAATGATGCCACAGCGATTGCATGCCTGCATCAAAGCTAAAGGTAGAGCAACAAAACATCAGAGTGTGTGACTCTTTTTGTTAGGGCCTTAAAAGATATATTATAGGTAATATATAAAACATCGTCAACAAAACATATACTCATATGAAACCTTGAAAAAACAAATGATATTCTGGAAAACAACATAAAAAAATGGAAAAACAATATTTTAGAAAAAATTTATTGCTTTTGAATAACTTTTCAGTTTTTTTAGTTTATGTTTTCGGCTGCTTTTAAAACTGTTTTTGTTCTTTTTGCAGTTTTTTCTGTTCTTTCTGTTTCATCTTTGCTCTCCTTTTTTATTGTAGTTGAGCTCATCTTGTTTTTTCTTTCATTACTTTATGTTTTGTGTTTTCTGCTTTATTTTTCTGTTTGGCACCTTGGGGCCACCATAAATTCAGGATACCACAGTCAGTCATAGCATGAAAATGCCTGCTTGTAATTTATGCAACGTCGCTGCATTAAAGTGGAGCTTTTAACGAGGGAACAATGTAAACACAGGTCTACCGAACACAAACCACATCTTAGTTTCTTTTGGTTGTTCACATTCCTGAGAAGGGCTCACATTTCAGACAGTTGTGCTTTGCTCACATTTAGTGGTGCCAAAGTGCAAAGTTGCTCAGTGCAATTTTTAAAATCGGCTACTTCTAAAAATGTTAAACTTCCCTTCTCACATCTTTGTTGTTTTATGCGTGCAACAAAGCTACAAAGCTCTCAAGTCTGCAACTTGAGTGACACTTTTGTCGCTATTTTCCATTTTCCCCCCTTTATTCCTCCTCTTTGGCTTTCAAAGGTTCCTCAGATTGAAGCGCTTCATCAGAGCCAACGGAGTCGCCGTCGCCGCTGTCGGCGTCCTCGTCTTTGTCCTCCTGCTCGTTGGTCACGTATTCGCCCTTATGTCTGGACAAGCACCACAAAAGCACGCCGATGACGCAGATCATTAACAACAGCACTACACTTACGATTCCTGTGAAGGCAGAGAGAAATATCATAGCAGAGCCCCCAAAGATGCATTTAAAGCATCACTTTCATTGCAGTTCAACATAGAATTCAATATCCTGCCTATAGAGTCTGCTGTGTCTCTATTTTTACTTTTCACTTATAAAGCAAAGTTCATGTATTTCATGAACTGATATCTCTAATGAACTGACATAAAAACCTGATATATATTATTAGCTGACATTCACATTTACTGAACATAATAATTATAACAAGAAAGAAAAACTAATAAGATAAAAACTTCTTTTAAAAATCCAAATGTAGAAACTTTAACACATTAAAGAATACTTCAATTTTATATCCCACTATTAGTAAAAACTTCATTAACTGAAACAAAAATTTCTGGAGAATACGTGACCTGTAAAAACGTTTCTTTTAACAAATTAGCACCAAATTTAATCAATTACTAAAATTATAGATTAAAGAGGTAATTACATTTTCACATATGTTCTTCTATTTCCTTATTTATCCCTTAGATTTAAGAATTTACTTTAAATAATCTACATCTACAGTTTAGTCTTTAAAATTTTCATTTTATATTTGAAGCTTATTACAGTAGCTTGCCTCCACCAGTGTGTGAATGTGAGAGTGAATGAATAGTGGAATTGTAAAGCGCTTTGGGTGCCTTGAAAAGCGGTATATGAAATCCAATCCATTATTATCATTATTATTATTATTATTATTATTATATTGGTTGATGATTATTTTATCACATTCCAGACTACATATGATTTGGTCGTTGGAAATAAGATTTGAAAATCTTTAATCCATACAGAACAAGTAAGTAAACAGAACATCTTTTTCATTCATGTTAACTGAAATAAAATTCAGCAGATTCACACTCATTGTTGAACATCATAAGAAAAGAAGTCACTTCTCACCACCAATCAAAGCGGCAAAATCTCCAGTGTCATAGGTTTCTGTAAAGACATGAAAATTAAGTCAAACTTGGGTGAAGTTTGATATCTAAATCAAATGATATACAGTAGAGGTTAAAAACAAACTTCTGTGTCAGATTCATCTTGGAGAAAAGCTCCAGGGGTCCTGATAAAAGTCAGTGACAAAGGCAAAGTGAAATTTTGAGTCATTCTCTCAATCTACAGCCTCCTCGCTCATGTACTGTCACAAGCAGCAGCTCACAATATTAAGTTATCTGGATGACACAAACAGCTGTTTGTGTTTACATTTTCCCTCAGCTCAGAGTCCAGCCATGTGTGGCATTCAAACAACGGCCGTCTATTTTAGAGCCTCAGTGTGTGTAGAAGCAACATGACTGCAAGGCCAAAAAGAAACGTTACACACCATATTTTAGGAAACAAGTGAGCAAAATCAAGAAATTTATATCAGTTTATGAGGTTTATGGTACCTAAAAGTTTCATATTTTAAGAAAACCAAAGCCAAATTTAAAGGATAATCATGATGAAATTTTAATGAGAAGTTGTTGTTTTAAGTTTGGTGATAATAAAAATTCTATTCTTTCACTTTTAACTTTCCAAAGATTTACCAAGAAAAAAAGCTTGCTGTAAGTTCCTAGAAAAGCATTTTAACTCATTAACAGCAATACAACTGTTGTGTATAGGTGGGTTTGTTCAGAAATAACTATTTTTTGCTGTTCATGTACACAAATAGCCACTTTTTTTCTTGTCACTATGCATAAATTTGTAACATATTTCAATAGGTAACAGTATCCGCTTCAAAAACTAACCTTTAATCGATTAACAATAATGCTTTTGAGGAACCTAATAAAAAGTAAAATTACTGTTCAGAAACACAAGCCAATATCTTAAGAACATAACTTTCAGATACTGTTGATCTGCTATAGATAGTTTTAAGAGCTGATATGTCTTTTCTTTTGTCCTCCACTTGTTTAGTTCCTCAAATTTTTTAAGGACACACTGCACACCATGCTGAGATATGCCAAGTTTTCAACTAAAGCTCTTTGGGAATCACCTTGTTGGTGCAAAAATATTATTTTATGTCTGTAACTGTGTTAACTTTGGTATTTAATAAATTAAATTAAAGAAATTTGAACAAATGATGTATTTTTGTGACAGGCTGCTAGTAACAAAGTGCCTAAAGATGCTATTTGAAATTCATTATTTGCTAAGTTGTCTGATATTTGTAGACACAACACTGGATCATCCCTTGAGTTAAGTGCCTTTTTTGTGCTTGAATGGTTCATAGGTCAGCGTTAAGTGGCTCAAACAAGCAATCATTCCTCTGAAAATGGTACAAGGACTGGGCTGAAAATGAGTGAAAAAGCAGCCAATATCCACAGAAAAAACTTCAGAAGGCCTAAAGATCTATTGCTCAAGAGGACTTTATAACATTACTGGAAATTCTGGCTCCTTGGAAGCAAAAATATAAAGAAATGTTTCTCAAGACTTTTGCACTGCAGGTTATTTTGCAATGACATGTTACAGTTTGTTTCTATTTGTAGGCTTCTGATTGGCCAGTGTTTCTGTATCGCCACCTGTTGCTTTGGCATCTTGACAGTGCTTAACATCATTTTTTGCATTTCACGTCGATAGACCTTTCAAACTGAAATTGAAAGATCAAAGTTTTTTGAAAGATACCTGTGTACATGATGACATAGACTTATTAACAGCAGAATACACCAATTTGTTGTTCATATGTGTTAAATCTGTATATCTGATGTGTCTAATACTAATAAAGTATTCTTGCATCATCTAAAAAGAAGCAGAGAAAAGTTTAACAACACTTGTCTGTTGCAGTTCAATATAAAAGTTATTTCTAGGCTGCGTTGGTCTCGCCAGGCCCTGCTGTGGAAACGAGGACTGGTATGAGCGTTTTAGGCCCTTATCTCCACAGCGACAGACCCCCCGAGGCGTCACGCTCGCTCCTTCCCATGCTCCACTCTGACATCGGGCTGATAAGACACTCCCTGCTAACGCACACTAACACCTCGGCTGGTTCACTGTGTTTGCAGGGTGTTTGTCCCACAAACTGGGTGTTGAATTTTAGTATCCTATCATCTAAATCTATTAAAAAAATGCTTATGCATGTGATAAGATTTTTGGTGCTGGTTTAAATTTGTCATTCAAGCAAAAATAATGGTGCAGTTACACAATTTATAAGGCAATTATTTTGTGACTAATAACTACTGGGGCAATCAGTTGCTTTTCCAGTGTCCCATTGAGTTCTGCACATGGACTCCAGCTCCAGATGGTAGTCTGTGCTGAGATCATGACCAATACAGATCCTAATGAAAAAAATCTTTGATAGGCATTAGTCACTGTGATTTTAGTGGTCTTCTTCGATAATCAGACATTGGACACAGACATGTACAGTGCTCATATACAGAATAGTCTTGAATCATCACATTTACAAATACACGATAATCTATACAGTACCTGACATTAAACTGAAAATAAAAAAATCAGCACTTTGTCATAACACTCTGGATCCTCCTGTAGGTCATCTTTGTCAACCGTGATAAATCAGTACGCCCACCAGTGCACAGGAGAAATAACAGCTGTAGCTAAACCGGCAAACTGCTCTTTCAAGATGTCAACAAATCCTCAAGACTGATGTGTAGCACAGATCAACTCTTTTTTATTGGTTTTTGATTTATTCATAAGAAAATAACTATACAAATGCGAATATTTTATTATAACTGTAATCCTGTGTAGCAGAATTAGATTAATATAAAATATAAATCAACTAATCTCTTTATGAACGCTGTTAAGATTTTGAATAAACACATATACAAACTTATCAAACAAATTAAAAGAATTTCAATAAAAGTCTACAAAAATATTTAAGCAGCAACAACAGACAGCAGATAGATGAGTGATGTTTCCCTGTGGTCTACTTGTGCTATATTCTTGTTTAATGAACAAATGTTATGGTGAAATAAAATAAAAGACAATTCACACATTTTCCAGGCACATACCCTTGGGTCCTATCTTGGTCACAAGGTCTGAAAAAGGAGAGGGGCTTGTTCCTGACAAAGGGGGCACCGTTGCGTGAGTGTTCATGCTGAAGTCACCTGTGAAGAAACAGCATGATTTATGAATAAAATTCTTCTTGCAGTTAAACTTAAGATAATTTAATTTAGAGCTAGTGCAGCTAATTTCCTACAAAGTTTCCTCTTAATTAGCTGCATTTTCGCTGTAAATATTTTAGTTATTTTACGCTGGACCATCTGCTGATGTAATCTCTCCAGCATGGCTCCGGCCTGGGGCCTCCTCACGTAGGACGTTCCCACTCTACTCTGAGCCCTTTATTAAAGACCGAGCTCCTCACTGTCTCTCTAAAGTTGATCCCAGCTACACTTTGGAGGAATCTCATTTCAGCTGCTTGTATGTGGGATCTCATTCTTTAGGTCACAACCCACAGCTCGTGATGATTGGTGATATGTTTTTACACTTTTATTGTGTTATTAATTCTCATTAAAATCTATTTATTTAGCTTTAAGCAACAAAGGCCACAGAAACTATTCTGTTAGGCTTAGGTGTTAAAAACTACTTGTTCAGGAGGTAAGGAGTAGTTTTAAAGTTTTGCTGACTGTCAAGAAAAAAAGGACATAAACATGGGTAAACATCATGGATACAGTTTATATGGCCCCCTGGACTGTGGCAGGCCTGTGGCTAATCCCTGGTCAATCCTTGCTGTGATCAGGGACTTAAGTTTATGCAGCCACAGCTGGTAAAATCCCAAGTTTAATGATGGTAAGCTGGTTTTAATGAGTATTGTATCAACCAGTCATATTAGTGATAATAGACGCTAATGCATTTACCGCTTCCTATATTTGTGCATTTTAATGTCTTGTCAGGGATTTAAATGCTCTGAACATTGACATAGATATGTGTTTCCAGCAAATATAAACTAGACATTGTTGAGACGAGCATGAGAGAAATGGCTACAGGCCTTACATAATACTTTGTTTTGCTTCCACCCACTGAGTCTGCCTCTAATGACACTTTACAGATGTGCACTTGTAATCAAGATCAAGTTTGAAGATGCAGTGCAGTCTGGGAACTTTTGTAAGTTGAGTAATCATTGGCCAGAACTTTGTGATGACGATGGACGTAGCAGCTGCTTAATGGACTGATACTTATGGAAAGGAGTGTTTTACTACCAACCCCATTCACCATCCAAACACCTTCATTCAGTACTTTATTCTGTGCTTTTCTAACTATCATGGGTACTCAAACACTCTGATAGATGCATTGGGAGGAACTGGGGGTTCGGTGTCTTGCTTAAGGACACTTTGACACACATGCTGTAGGAGCTTGGTATCCAATCACTGACTACCTGATGGATGGATGGATGGATGGATGGATGGATGGATGGATGGATGGATGGATGGATGGATGGATGGATGGATGGATGGATGGATGGATGGATGGATGGCCCACTCTACCTCCTGAGCCATGGCTGCCTCCTCAACGTTGATGAGTTTAGTATAATGATGATGATCAACAAATTTCTGTCTATTAAAAAAAGTGACTCAGGTTGTTGAATCAAGAGTTCAGGTTTAGAGATGCCTCAGCATCCTCTGAACGTGGGTATTGATTTTGTTGACTGCAAAGCCAATGACCAGTGTTCATCTGTTTTTGTTCAATTTACCTTGTGCTTGTTTGTTTCCCTGACACCAAAAAAGCAACATTGGTACCAGGTCAGACTTTCATTTACTAGCCTGACATCTTTACAGTCTTATCAGTGCACACATTAAGCTTGTCCCACCACAAACAACACCCTAACTTGGATCCTAACATATTGGAAACTCAATACACAAAGGTGCCTGAAATAATGTTCAGTTTTCATTTTATCCCATGACCTCATGTGAATCCTTGAGGCTTACGATCAGCAAATTTTTAAAGAAATTATTATGAAGAGCATATCCAGGAAATTAGCTGGAAACCCAAACCAACAGTTGTATTACCCTTCCTTTTAAAGTGATTAGTGTTAACTTATTGTATCTTGATCCCCCTCAGGAACTTTTTTCTCAGAGCCAGATTTGAATTCTCTGCCAGATGCTTTGTGTCTGCAAGCGAGAAATCCAGTCAGCATCTCCAATTGTGTCAGGGTTTTTCTGACCCCGTGAACATTTCATTTGCAAAATGCTCCATTTTAGCACATTTCACCACACAATAGAGCCTTTCAAGGGAAATCCAGTTTTTTCTGACTCATGAACTCGAGGTGTCGCACTAAAATGCATCCAAAGCATCGACGTTTGCCTCCGTAACAAGAGTCACGCTTCGGGTAAACAGCTGCAGAGCATTAAAGTGTAATGCACAAATATGACACTTTAATCACCAGGTTATTTGAGTTTAATGCTCTTTAAACATCCCTAACTGAGGTGACTAAGGTTTTTATTTGTTTCCACTAAAGCCGAACTTTAGTTTCACACATGCAACTTTTAAAATAAGTGAGAACAGATTGTTGACCACTGACTATAACCTGAAATCAAAGTGCCCAACAGTTTGTTTGCAGAGCAGCTCGTTCTGCTCAAAGCAACACAAAACCACAACAAGGATTTTGATATAAAGAGAAAAAGAAGCTCACCAGTTTCTGAGAGTCAGCAGGCAGCTCTTCTTACGCCGACAGAGTGTACGCTGGACAACACACACAATTCAAAACACACTGAAAAACACACAAACACACACACGGATGGGTGTGGTGTCAGTCCCCAGGGCCGAGATCTGTTCCCCCTCTGGCCAATAGCGGAGCTGGCTCCACCTCTCTGATCCTAAACAGCCTGCAGATGTCTGAGTGCATGCAGCTGACAACGCCTCTTGCATCATCTGTTAACACACAGAGGAGCACTTAAGTGTGTGTGTGTATCTGTGTTTGTGTTGTTTGGCCCTTGTGCATGTCCTGTGCTGAATAATCCTTACCTTCAGCCTGGTATTAATGTGAGCCGTCTTCTTTTAGACAAATAAAGATGGTTTCTTAACAAGAAAAGGGTGCACAGCCTCAGAAACAGGGCTAGAGTAAAAGTCCATGTACAATCTACGTGGAATGTCCTCCTTATAGCTAATTGATGGACCTGAAGGTACATTTACCTTTTCAAATGTGAAAAAGGTACCTGTATGTTCTAAATCTGTAATACAAGGGTGAATATTTGTATTCAGCCAGATAAAAGAATAAATGAGGTATTGATTTTACTTACTAGGTCCTGGTGACACTGTTTCTTAGCTTCTCATATTTCAAATTTTCATGGTTTGTCTTCATCTCTCATGTTAGTTTTTTGCCTTCCTGTTTTACTTTGAAAGTTAGTCTTGCTTTGGTTTGACTTCCTGCTTTTGTTCTTTTCCCTCCTTTGTGTATGTCAGGTTGTTTTGTTGCCTTCCTGTGTCCTTTACTTGTGGTCTTGTTTTGTACTTTTGGAGTTTGTCTTTCTTGGTTGCCTTCAGTTCTTATACTAAGCTATATATCTAGCACTTTTTTGTTGTATGTTTCATTTCATTTTTCTTTTGTGGAGTTTGCATGTTTTCCCTGTGCCTGCATGGACTTCCTCCCATAGTCCAAATACATGCATATTGAATTAATTATGGATTCAGAGCAGGAATTGATGGTTGTCTCCATCTGCACTGTAATAGACTTGCACAGCACACTTTCATCCTGCTGTGTCACATAATGCCACCAATGCTATTCAAGGTGTATAACTACCCCTGTCAATATTGACCATCAAAAAATCTTTGTTAGGAAGTTGAAGAAGTGGTGGAGTTAAAAGGCATTTCAGCCATTAGTACCTCTGACCTTCATTTATGTTCACTTGTTGGTTAGGTTCAGATACTAAAAAGTACTTGGTTATGTCTGTTTGGTATTACAATACACCATTAGACCAGAAATCTTGGACAATCTTGCCATCTTGCTAATGCCACAACCCAAAATCAAAAATGAGCCCCAATAGTGGCTGTTATGCTACAGTCACACTTGCAAAATCAGTTGCTGGGATAGCATGACCAATATTATCACTGATCACAATGAATTTGGGAACTTGTTGCCTTTGAAGTGGTTGCTTTGAAGACAACTACTAACAGTTAGTTGCCATCTTCAAAGAGACTTTGGTGTGCCAACACTGTATAAAATGAAGTCAGTCCGCTGTCAGTTTGTGATTGAATGGGGTCAAGTTGCCAATCGGTTTGTGGTAATGCAGCGATTAACTGTGATAAACTGGTTAAATCTGAACTCTGTCGCTGTCTGCATATACAGAAATTAACTACTTACATTTACAGTCCAGCCACAACCTCAAAAATCCGAAACAGAAATTCTTGCATAGTTTCTGCAGGACAGTTATTTAACTGCAACATGACATAGGCCTTCACAATTCTAATTTTTTTTTATTCGAATATACCCAGAATACAACCAGTTGGCAACCAAATCCCCTATTCCACCGTGTTTTTCTTGGTACCAAGGATGTTGCTATTCGATTTTTACTCTAGTAAGACAAAACGGCATCAGTCGATGTCTAGAGGATAATAAAGGGAATGATTACTTTGATGTATTTTTCTTTTAAGCTCACACTTGTGACAAATGAGTTTTGATGGCTGTTCTTGAAGGAGCACGTGCAGATCACCAGAATTTCTTGAACTGTTATAACTGTGAACCGCTAATCAAAAGAGGTTGTGGACTGCACCTGACTCTCCTTCATATTTGTATCTTATTTTATTATTTGAAGTATTTCCATTAAACTTTAAGAAATGTTGGAGTTGTTTAGTGATCCATCCATGTTCTGATGACCTGTCATGTACCTCATCTGACCGTAAATAGATGAGCCATTAAGAAAATGAATGGATGCTTTAAAAAACTGTCATAAAGATGAAACATGCTGATTAAGGTGCACTCTAAAGAGAACTATCCATTGATGCCACTTAATTTTTATGACTCACACTGAGTCATATTTGTGCTGCAAATGTGAAGTTACAGGAATAAAATACTAAACATTTCTGTGCCTCAGAAAAGACGAACCACTGGACCGTTTAGTGTATTTATTTAAATTTCACTATGTTTTAGTTCAGTATTGGTCTTAATAAGTCTTAAAAAAGCTTCTTACATTTCCTTAAAAAAAAAACGTCTTCTAAAAAAATGTGCTAAAAGGACAAACTGAACTTCAGTTGGTCCTGAATTGCCTCTTTGCTAAACAGGAAAGACCTGCAGGCCAGGGACGTTTGAAACACTAAAAGAGCACTGTTAAACTAAACGGCTACAGCTATTTTGTTGTCAGGGCTCTCTGAATACTTTTTTGTTATTGTCACCGTGCTCACTTTGGCGTAACACAGATATTCTAGGAGTAAAACCACAGAGAAAAACAACATATGAGACCTTTAATGGTTGAGCAACTCTGCAGAACTGCTATGTAAATATTATTGCAGTGCGTCTCTGAATTCTTCTGACAGCCACCCAAGATAAGAATAAACAGCCTTCTTTGTCCCCTCGCTACAGAAATATTGACTGACTCAGTCACAAACTGACCATTTAATTAAATTCATATCACCGACGTCCAAACAACCCAACATTCAACATTTCATGATGCATATCAGACAAACTCTTCTGTTGCACTGTTTAACTGATCATTTCTACATCTATAATGATTTAGATTTGCTTCTTATACTGAATACATGTAAACCTACAGAGAGCTACAGCAACTACAAGCTAACATTTAAAGTCAGTTAAAAGTAATTTTAATTACTTGCCTGCCAGCAATACGTATTAGTCATTTTAACCATTTTGACCTCGATGTAATTTTTACCAAAACATCAAATAAACGTAAATGTAAATAAAATGTAAAACATGGAAAATCTACAGTTTTATTAAACACTCAAACTATTGAAAGAGGCAATGTGACGTCTAAATTGAAACTCACAAGCCCTTTTTAATGTCTTTATGAGCCAATTAAAAGTTGAGTTTTAACATTTGATAGCCGTTTAGACCTTTAAGAAGGATAGATTGTTTGAATTTGATTAACTTAATAGCCATTTTTCAGATTTAGAGATTTTGAGAGCAAATGAATAAAATAAGAATTTGACGGAAAACTACCAGCATTTTTTTTCTAACAAGAAAAAACAAATCGACAATATCAGGGGTTTAGCAAAGTAGCAGCTACAGTAGCACAAAGCACCAAAAAAAAATCTTTGCATTGCCAATCAAATAAGATTTAAGGCTCCTACTGTCTTTGTGAGCATGTTTGATGGTATACACAGTTTCATAAATGAAATCGTTTTAAGAATATGCTTAATGTTGATTAGCATTTCAGCAACTTTCTCAGGATTTAGTGGCAACTGATGACTTTTGACCGAATAAACTCATTAAAGTGTCTCCAAAAGATGACTATAGCAACTTTAGACAAACCTAAAATTTACTTTTAAAATTTGATAGTCATTTTTTAATTCCTTTTAACTTGCCAGCCACTTTATCAGTTTAGAGGCTTTTTCAAATTTTAAAAATGTAAGGGATGATTCAGAAGACAAATGTTAAAAGAACAAGACTATAAAATCCTTTTTAGGTGCTTTTCAACACCTGTGAAGTCTCTAATTAATTTGAGTTTAACATCGGAGGAGCTAGAAGATTTTAAATTCTTTAGCCAAACTGAAGCTTTTACAAGCCAATGTAATTTTTTTTTTGTGTGCTTAAATTGTCGCATTCAGTATTTGATATTTTATATTTATCTCCAAATCACTATGTTGCGAATTTTAACAAGCCCACAAACCAATTACAAAATATGATAGTATGTAAGATTAAAACAAACCAATAGTGTCCTTCAGATTGTTGATTGATTCCTATTGCTACGAAACTTTTTCAGTTTCAGCGCCTTATTCAATTTTCAGGAATGGATTGAGCTCGGCAAACAAATCCCAAACCTATCTGCTGTTTAGGTGCTTTTAATATGAAGCCCAACTTACCAGGTACTTTTTCCCCAACTGCTATACGGTTAAAGTTAACAAACGAGGTGTTAGAATAGCTCATACTCATAAGCCATTTTAAAAACTTTTACTAGCTAACTTTTCCCCCCCTCATGCCTCACTTCCCACTTTTAAAGTTTCAATATCTGCAATATTTTTCCCCTTTACACGATTATTTGACTCCTAAAATAGCTGAGTTAGCTAACTGTAAGTCAACTTTCTCAATTTAGTGACTATCCAGAATCTCACATGCAAAATCTTAAACGACTGTTAGTGTCTTAGTAACTGACTAGCCCACAATGCAAACTGCAAACATTTTCAAAATGTGATATTCAGATAGATTTTTTAAACCATGGATGCATTCTTGTGGCTGCTAGACTGAACTGACTTATTAGTTACTTTCTTAGTTTAGTATTCTCTAAAGATTTTTAAGATTCATCGCTGTCCGAACAAAGCTAATCACTAGCTATTCAGGTGCTTTTAATATAAAGCTCAGCTTACAATATATATTTCCAAAATATGATACTGTGAAGTACTGAGCTGCAAGCCACTATCAAAATGAAGCCCTTCAGACAGTTTGTAGTTTGAAAAAGTTCTTTTAAAAGCCATATTGAAGAACTTTGTGTTTGTCATCATTTGTCTGACATACTATTTATACTACTACTAAAGTAACCAAATACTGCTATTTATTTAATGCCCCTAATGATCAATTTCGGTTTAACAAAGGACCCACAAGTCATTTTGAAACTTTTACTAGCAAGTTAGTTAATTTATTATATGACATCAAACCTTAAAGTTGCTTTCAATATTTGATAGTCAAATAACTGCCTAAAGGGGGCGCTTTAGTTAGTTATTTGACTCCTAAAGCGGTTAACTTGATATGGTCATTCAGGGTTTTACATGCAAAGTCCCAAACTGACGGTTGTGGCTGTAAGATTGATTTAATAGTCCACGATGTAGGAAATAAACAACTTTTATAATTTCACTGCTAGAACGGCAGCCGAATGTAGCAGCCATTCTCCAAAACCTGTAACATATACAAAGCCTTTACTTATACAAAGTGATGGGAAATGATAAAGAGTACAGGAATAAAAGTGTAACATGTATTGATTGGTAAATGGTTGGCTTTGGTGGCCAAACATATAGTGAAACACTTTTAAGATTTGATCTGCTTGAGCTACTTTAGTTCCTGCTTTTGTACCAATCTTTGCCGCCATTTTGAAGACTTTACATGCCATCTAGAAATTAAAACACAAACGAGGCTGATTTCAGACACTAGACTGGAGCTTTTTACCAGCCACCAGCCATGTAATGGTGGCTGGTGGCTGGGTTGTGTTTCCTCCACCCTGCGCTGCTGTGAGGGCATCGACAGTTTGTGCGTTGCTAGGCTTCTGCTTCTTTATAATGTACTGTGGCTCCGCTTTGTCTTCCCGCCCGCTGCCACCTCCTTAGTCATGCTCGTCCTTGAAGAACTCGTGGCAACAGACGGTAACTACGGAGATGAATGTCATGAACTCCTGAAAGTTGCACTCGGCGTCGCCGTCGGTGTCCAGGCTGTCCATCAGGCTGTCCAGCGCAGCCTGGTCGTTAACATGCTGCAGGGAGGGAGGACGGGTTCAGCTCGGGACAACAAAACTCCAAACTGGTGCTTAACAGTTTATATCATATTCTTTTAAATCTCACAATATATATATGTATATTTTACAAATTTCCCATCTCACCGCCATCAGATCTGGGAGCTCGTCATGAAGCAGGTCCTTCAGCTCGCTCTTCTTCAGTTTATGTTTGTCTCCTTCTCTCTCCGAATACTTCTGAAACACAGCGAGGATGGTGGCCATCGAGGTCTCCAGGTCAGTCATTGTCACCTGTCTGTTTAACCTTGAAAAGTAAAGTAAATAAAAGCGTTAATCTTAAGATCATTTTGGGAGATTCAAAGAAAGTTAAATCACTTTTATTTATCTTTTTTGAAATTATATTTTTGAAATTCAATCAAAATATGAAGTCGCTGAATTATTTTCTAATATATTCTGATGAACTTAAAAGTATTGATTTATGATTCCTGAAAAAAACATGAGTAAAAGTACTTAAATAACACTAATTCACATAATACCCAGGGTTGTTCTTTTTAGCATTTCTAGAATTTGGGAGTGGACCACATTTATTGACATGTGGAAAGTACAAGGATTGGCTCTGTATGACTTTATTTGACATCTTTTTTTCTGGCCATTTAGCAAAGAAAGGCGGCCATTATGCTTGAGTAAATGGACCACAGTTAAAGCCTGTGTAGGTCCTCAGTTGCCCAGGTTCATGGTAGCCTTAAGCGCTTGAAATCAAGGCAGATGAACTTCATTTTTGGGTTGTGTGAATCAAAAAGAAGTCAACTTGCCTTCATTTTAAGCCCTTAACTCAACCATAGTTAACAAAACCACTTTTTTTACTCCCATGCTGATGATTTTCCTCTGCAGTTATAAAATAATCCGATTCCATAATTAACTGACAGACTTAAATTAATTAGTTTTACCAGCATTACAGAGCAAAAAATGCCCCGCTTTAGTCTTAAATGCCAGGTAGTATTGATACAGTAATGAGTCCTTCTTGATTTTGCTGCCTTAAATGCAGATTTTCTTTTTGTGTTTAACAAGTCCTTGAAAAAAGTCATGAAACTTAGTAGAAATAGCTTTTGTCTCTTTGCTACGACATAAAATACAAAAAAACAAAGACTTACTGTTGTGCGAGTGCAGGCAGAAGTCCAGAGAGTAGAGGCTGAGGATGGGCTGCAGTTTTTATACTGGACCAGTATGTGGGTGGGGGTGTGAAGAGGTGCAGGTCTGAGGTCAGCCAGCCTGTCATTCAAAGTGCTGACCAATCCCAAGTGTCCACCTCTCCTCACTCCACTGCAGCCCTGCAGTAACCAGCACTGACTCTGCAAACTTTAAAATAAGAGAGCAGATTAATTTCGTGGCCTATTTTCATGACTTCTTATGTCGTCACTCAGTAATCTCCACACTGCCCTTCTGTATGTCCTCCTTGTCTGAGGTCTTCCTCTTTTTTTCATACTGTACCTGACAACTCAGTCTTCAACTTCCTTTGTCCAGTAGATCCACTATCCCTCCTCTAACATGTCCAAACCATCGCAGCCTTGCCTCTCTAACTTTGTGTCCAAACTGCTCAACCTGAGCTGTCCCTCTGATGTACTCGTTTCTAATCCTGTCCATCCTGGTCACTCCCACTTAAATATTAACATTTCCTGTTTTTTTCCAGTGCCACTATCTCAAAGCCATGAATCATAGCTGTTCTCACTATCTTGTACACTTTGCCTTTCACTGTCGCTGCAAACCTTCTGCCTCAAATCATCGCTGACACTCGTCGCCACCCACTCCAACCTGCACGCGCTCTCTTCTGCACTGTCTGTTGTTTTGGATGGTTGAGGTATTTAAAGTCATCCATGTGCACTACCTCTGCTCCTTTCGGCTTTCCCTTTACATGATTAAACTTTTCATCGATCTTCTCTTCAGAGCATACCTCCACCTCTCCAAGATCACTTCAACCTGCTTCGACCCTTTGACTACAGATCGCAGTGTCATCTGTAAACTTCAATGCATATGCCATTTATACAGCATTACCACCTGATTGAAGATGCAAAATGTCTTGCCTTTTCCCTGTGACCTTGGCGTTATCTCAGGAATATAGTGTGGTGTTAATAACGCCAAGGTCATGGGTTCAATTCCTATACTGGCCATAAAATGGATAATTGCAAAGCCTGTATCATACTTACGGGGGGATCGTGGCTCAAGAGTTGGGAGTTTGCCTTGTAATTGGAAGGTTGCCGGTTCGAGCCCCGGCTTGGACAGTCTCTGTCATTGTGTCCTTGGGCAAGACACTTCACCCGTTGCCTACTGGTGGTGGTCAGAGGGCCTGGTGGCGCCAGTGTCCGGCTGCCTCGCCTCTGTCAGTGCGCCCCAGGATGGCTGTGGCTACAACGTAGCTTGTCATCACCAGTGTGTGAATGGATGGATGACTGGTTGTGTAAAGCGCTTTGGGGTCCTTAGGGACTAGTAAAGCGCTATACAAATACTTACCATTTAGCGCAACAGGCATTATACTTAGGTTTTGCATATTCATTGTCAGATATCTTGATGCATTCTCAATCATCCAGGTAACTAAATCCCAAATAGTTGATTCCGTTCATCTGGACGCAGCCTTTTCATCCAAGTGACTTCTTTAGTCAACTAAAGAAGCCTCAAAATGCCAGAAACCAACAAGTGACAAATTTATTTAGTCAACTAAAGAAGTCACTCGGATAAGTGGCAAAGGAACATTTCTCCCACTGAAAATGTCAGATAATGATTTCACCACCAGCACAGATGTGGTGGAGAGTTTCTGACTCTAATTAGCTGAGATGAAGACTGGCTGACAGCTAGGAGCTACACCCAGTGTTATGGCTCAACAGTCAACTTTAAGCCTTGACAGAATTCAAATGAACAAGTAATAAAATTTAATTCACCTCTCATTAACTTGTCATGAAACTCAGTCACTGAATACTGTTTGGTGGAGAATAAAACTGCTTCAAGCTTGGTACATGGCAGCCGGTTAGCTCAGCTGGTTAACTCCAAGGTCCAAACCTCATACTGGCAAGTGAGAAGGAAGAACATGTGGTATTGTGCGGTTAAGTGTATATCCAAGAAGTTTGTGCTTCAGTTTTGGTGAGTGAAAGTAGCCCATCGCTTAGCACTAATTTGTTAATTACTTTGCTAGCTAAGCTTGCTAGAGTTTGCTGATAATGTAGCACTCTATCTTCTAAACATGGCAACTCTGGCTCCAAACAAAACAGCATGGCAGTGGCTAGAAAACTGTTAAAGCCTCAAAATGCCAGAAACCAACAGGTGACATCTCTGTGACCTGGTCCAGTCCTGGTGTTTATATGTGTTTAAATGGTTAAACACACAAAAACCTTTAATTATTTGAGTTATTAATATGACATGTTGGTTAAACCGAGGAGCGTAAAACTGAAATTTATTTACCAAACACCTCAGGACTAATTAAGATTAACTGAGATAAACAGACAAAGTGCCAAACCTCTCCCTCTGTGGCCCTCTCTCTGTTCATAATGGCTCGTATAGCATCCATCTATGTTCTCCTTTCTGCCTCTTTTCGCTGTGTTTGGGCATCTGCTGGGTGACAAAGGCCTGTTTCACAGGAAGCGGCTGGCTGTGCATGTTAATGAAGACGCTCTTTTCACTGCTTAAGTTGGCCAGACGTGTGCCCTCTGCAGCCCAATGAGGGCTCACAAACAGCACATCTGCTCCAGCCAAATAAGCTGAAGTTGATGCTGAAGTCTCGGTGCCAACATTTTACCCCTAAATGCTATAAACAAACATTTCAGGGGTGTACAGAAAACAAATAATTAGTCAGCATCTACACTTTCAGTGCATTGATTTTGGATGTTCAGCCAGGTGGGACTTATTTATTATTGCCTGGTAATAAATAAGGTTTAATACCACAGCTTAGAGTATCTCCATGTCACCTAATGGACAGGGCATTTGACTTCAGTTCAAAAGTCTGATGGTTTATGTCCCTTTGTGGTTGATGCAAAATGATTCTGTTCACACAGGCATACAGATCAGTTTGTCTCTAGGCAGAGGGTGCTGGGGTTGGGAAGCTGTTAGCTATATTCAAGGCTGAGATTTCTGTTTTCTTTACAAATAAAATAACCAAAAACTAATTTGTTTTTTAATGATGACTTCAGTTCAAGTGGGGACAAATGCTAGACAAACCCACCACTTTCCAGGTGGTTCAGCTAAAACATAAAACAAAAACCAAAAAAACAAAAACCTCCGATACAGTTTTTTTTGAAGGAGAAACTGTCTGCTGAGCAAGGAATGGCAGATTGATTTTGGATGTTGTCAGGTAGGACTATGCCCCATTATAAATAAGGTGCAGCTGAACTGTGTGAGCATATGGCTTAATGGAGAAGGTGTCTGGCCAGGGGACTTTAAAGTCAACTTTTGACGCCCTTTGTGGTACTTCAAAATGACCTGGTGATTCTGGCATCTTCCATATTTGGTCAAGTTAGAAAAAAATCTGTTTTTCTCACTGCATGTTTGGGCTGGATAATTCAGATGGTTAGAGCCTGGTGCTACTAATGCCAACGTAATGGGCATGGGCTCAAGCCACATACTGGCCACTTATGATTAAGGCTGTTAGAGATAACATAATTGCCTTACCCATATGGAAAAGATATATATAAATCTTATAAAGTTTGTATCTGTCTTGTGTTAAACTTGTATGAAAAGCATAGAAGAGTGAAAACAGATATAAGATCCCTTGAAAAATTATATAAATGAAACTTGTATGTTTTGGATACTTACAATATATGAAAGTAATGAGAAAGTGGCTACTTTCATGAGTAAATCATATAAGCCTTATATGATTCACTATATGAAGTAGGCCACATCTTATGCAAGTCTTTTATAAGTTTTTACTATTTCTTTTCCATATGGGTAATGATAACATAGTTATCGTATTAAGTCTTACTAGGTTGACTACCTTACCACTCCTGCTCAGTTTTCAGCCCCAACATCTTCTTCTCTCCAGAGCATAACTTGACCTCAACCATTCAATTAAAGTTTACAAATAAAACAACACAAATCTAAATAGTTCTCGAGTAATGCCCATTGGTTTCGAGATTGACTTGGATCTCTCTGCAGATTCTTCATTTGCATGCAACCAAACATGACCGGTCAGTATCAGCAATCACTAGCACTTTGGCTTTTGAGTCCTAAGCAGAAACCAGAAAGCTTACAGTAGCAGCAACTTTGTCCAGAGCCTACATATGACAATAAAGTTAGCATTTGAATCTTGACTCTTGCATATTTTTTCATTGCAGTTGTAGAAAACTAGTCAATCTTACTCTTTCAGTGATGAGGATGTGCACATCCTGGACAGGGCGGAACGCTGGTTTGAGCGGGGATTCAACGAGGGAATGTACATGTAAAGGACAAAGGGTACATCTTTCACCATATTATAATGCTGTGATTGCAGCCATTCCCCACTCTTTGTGAATGCTACTTATAACCATTGACCAGTGGTAGTGCCATTTTGCATATTAAGGGCAATGAAACTGAACTCACAGCCCATTGTCTGTCAGTGGTACTAGTTTTGGCCATTATGCCAATGTACTGTTTATAAGGTTGGGGAAACCTGCAGTCAGCTAAGACTGAAGAAGTCATTTGCATCAGTGACGAAACATTGTGTTTACATGAACTGCATCAGCTTTCTCGGATTTCCTCACCACGATGACTGAGAATGCATGAAGACTTTTAATTGGCTTGAAAGGCACCAATAGCATAAGGATACAGTGGACAGGTTCAGTTTAATGGGATAATTGTGGCTAACACTGTGCATGACCACGTGGCCTAATGGACAAGGCGTCTGACTTCGGATCAGAAGACTGAGGGTTCGAGTCCCTCCGTGGTTGCATCAATTGCTTTCCTCTTACATAAAGATGTTCAGGTTGGTTAGAAGCCACAGTAGGCTTAGGGCTCATGGTTTTAATTGGCATTTACAGTGATTACTTCGTAGTGAGGGCACATATTTGATCACCTGCAATTGAAAACACCATCCCTTTTCCCTTTGGGCTTTGCTGTCATGGTGGTGTGTCCATTGGGGTCACCATTGTTGTTACACTCCACCGGTGCCCACTACATTTGCGACAATTCCTCCCTGAGGAGCTGCTGTCTTGCCTGCTGTTATGCTCATGCGTTTGTCTTGTTATTGGTGGGTCTGCTGCTTCTTTGTTCTCCTGATGGTACTTTACCACCCCTGTAGGGTTCTTCTGCTTTTTTCAGCTGACTGACAGCTCCGTATCCACTATTCCTCTGCCCATGTCCAAACCATGCCAACTTCAGCACCCATCAAAGTGTGAAGAAAAATTTAAAAATAATTAAAAGAGGTTAAGAATAGAACGAAGGTAGCAACAAGCATTAAACTAACTAACAAACAAGCATTAACTAGTAGAGAAGGCGAGGTTAAATAAATAGGTTTTTAACCACGATTTGAAGGATTGAATGGAATCGGACTCACGGATGGCAATAGGGAGGTTATTCCACAGATCAGGTGCAGCTAAGGCAAACAAGCGGTCACCTCTAGTCTTCAGCCGGGATCTCGGCTGTACCAAAAGTGACTGGGAAGATGATCTTAGTGCTGTAGCAGGGGTGTATAATCTAAGTAGTTCAATGAGGTAACTTGGCGCTAAATAATAATAATAATAATTCTAAAGGTGAGCAGCAGGACTTTGAATTGAATACGATACTTAACAGGAAGCCAATGCAGGTCGGCAAGGACAGGGGTAATAGAGGCACACCGCCCGGTACCAGTAAGGAGACGAGCCGCCGCGTTCTGAACAATTTGCAGTCTATGGAGAAGAGTAGAGTTAAGACCAAAGTAAACGGAGTTGCAATAATCCAACCTAGATGTCACGAAGGTGTGGATAAGCTTTTCCAGGTCCCTGTGCGGGACATAATGTCTGGCCTTGCAAATAAGACGCAACTGATGAAAGCAAGATTTGACAACAGTAGACACTTGTTTGTCGAATTTAAAAGAGCTATCCAGTAACACACCCAGGTCACTAACAGTGTCGGTAAGAAACTGGCAAAGGAACCAAAGGCGTCACGGTGTTGGCCACGAGGGATATTACTGTCAAACACGAGGATTTCAGTTTTCCTGTCATTTAAGATAAGAGAGTTACCTGAGAGCCAATCTTTGACCTCACGCATACACTCACGAAAACATTGCAAAGACACAATCAAGCTTATCTAAATCTGAATTTTTGCTGTGTGTCACTGGGCCAGTTAGCTCAGGTGGTTAGAGCATGGTGCTAAAAGACCAAGGTCATGGGATCAACCCCCATACTGGCAATAAGGTAGTTAAGTTGACACCAACTTAATTGCCTTAAGTTAAAATTAACTTATGACAATGTCTACAACCCACTTGCTTAACTGTAACGACCTAAAGCATTTTATTTCTCTACATGATAAGTTTTGACTCTTTCCTCGACGTAAAAGTGCTGCCTTTTATTAATTGACTGCCCGCCCTGCAGGTTTTCAGGCCAGTTAGCTCAGATGGTTAGCGAATGGTGTCCAAAAGACTAAGTTCATGGGTTCACCTCAAATACTGGCAATAACTTAACTGCCTTAGTGATAAAGTAGTTAAGTTAGCATGAAATTAACCATATTGATGATGGCTTAAGTTAGCTGTACCTGTTGTGCTCACTCTGCTTTTCCCTGCCATGTCTCCCAAACACTGTGAAGAATTTCCAATCTTGTCCATCTCTTCAACTCCATCACCTTCAGCTCTTCCTCTTGTCTCTTCTATAAGTTGTTTTAGATAGTTGATGCAAGGTATTTAAATTGATCTACTTTCACCTTTCCACCTCTCTCTCATTCACAAAGATGTATTCTTTCTTGCTTGTATTCACATTCATTCCTCTCTTCTCCTTACCAGGATCACTGAGAATGCATGAAGACCTTTTGGTTATTTAATTGGTTTACAAATAAAATAACAAAAACTTTGTTGATTCTTGAGGCCTACATAGTTGTTGAGTGTAATGTGGGGGAAAAAAGCATCCCCACTAGGCATACTGGCTGGTTAGCTCAAATGCTTGGTGCTAATAGCATTAAGGTCATAGGTTCAACCCCCATACTAGCCACTTATAATTACAGCTGTTGGTGGTAATTGCTTTAATATTAAGATAGCTCAATCTTATTAAGTTGACTGCTTTACTAGTCTTGCTCAGTCTGCTTTCATTGCCCTGCCAACATGAAATGCTTCTGATAGCTGTGACAAATTTCATTAATTGTATCAGGTCACGATTCTAATAACCAAAGCAGGTTTTCGGATCAGCACTGGATGCGTCTTTGCAAGCATCTTTACCAATCAGCTAATTTGAGACCTTGGCAATCTGCCAGCAAAGCAAGCAATCACAAGGAGGTTTTCACCTAAACAACCCGTCTCTAGGCCTGTGTGAATGGTGCCTAAGTGCTAAATAGTGATGTCCCTGGGTGTGGTGTGCTCGATTAAGGAAAATAGGGAGGCAGTCAAGAACAAGGTGTACAGCTGGAAGGACGTCGAGCCGAGCATCAGGCTGAAGCAATTACTGGATTTTAAATTGATTCCCATATAAATTTCTACAAGGACAAACATGATTTCTCAGTTTCAACAATCAATTGCATTTTGATGTTTTAGTGCCTTTTCTCACGCGTGTTTTAGAATGGCTACAAAAATTCATATTTTAAGCGGTTTTGTCGTAAGCCAGTTGGCTGAGATGGTTAAGGCTTGGTGCTAATCACATCAATGTCATGGGTTCAAACCCCATCCTGGCTATAAGGAGAAGTAAGTTCCGGTCGAGATCATAAGGGCTGAACTCTCCTCCTTATTATTCTATGTTGCTTCGTTAGCAAACTGTTTCCAAAAAGTGTATGTCATGCATGTTGTCTAATTAGCTAGAATTTCACTCATTAAAACTCCAGCACTTTGGTTAAATCCTGCTTCATGAACGCCTACACATCCACAGCTCACTGTAAGGCGAAAATGAGGCAACTTGTTCTGCCAAAGCTGTGAGTCACTTATCAGGCTAACACAACATTGTGTGTTCCCTTATCCTATTCCTACATGTCTTCATATCAAGATCATTTCTTTTACCACTAAGTGAGAAGCGTTTGTATTCAAGGCTAGTCAGTGTGAAGTGCTTAGTGTAATGCTGGAAAACATGATATATTTTAATACCATCCCATGGTGTCTCATCCAGTTCATCCAGATCTCGTTTCCACAACAGATCTCGTTGGTATCTTCCTTCTCAACACTTTTAAGGCTGTCATACATCAATACAGTGCTTTTCCTTTCCACTCACACCGCTGTTCTGGCTATATACCCTGTACATAACCATTTTATATTGTCTAATATTATACTGTTATCTTACTTTGCAAAATCAGCTGCTGTGATTGTGCTCAAAGGTAGATTGGGAAACCCTGGGTTAACTTATTAATTTGATAACCACCTTCGTGTGACCACCTGTCCTGATTGCCAATGTCAGGGTAAGGGAATCTGAAGCTGCATATAAAAACTCGCTTAAAAATATTTTTAGTTAAGTTTTAGATTCTTAAAGTTATTTCAGCCTCATATGCATTCAAATATTCACATTTTCTCCAAGATCCAGCTGGAACAGACATTTTTCAGATTTACAGCATAGTCAATAATCGATCATTGGTCAGTGTTCTGTGTCTAAAGCTAATTCTTATTAAAATAATGATTGCTTCAGTAACATACAGTAAATGTTTGCAGTGCAGGGAAAACTGTCCACAGAGTTGCAGTGTTAGAAATATAAACACTATCATTTTTATTCTAAGCTGATAAGAAACTACTTGTTATTAATTTAATGCTAACTTAACTGCCTTACGGCTGAGGTAGTTAAGTTGTTGCCAGTATGGGGGTTGACCGCTTCATCAGTACTATGCTCTAACCATGTGAGCTAACTGGCCCACAGAAGCATATGCATTAAAGTAGATTAATTTTCCCACCATTGCACTTGTGACTGCAAGTTACCTGTGGTCTCCCAATCTAGCCATGACTGTGTTCAGATGAAAGGGGTGGTGCTGATGGTGTCTGAGCAGTTACAAATATGAATACGTGTGTTTGCAGCATAAAACTATAATATTAGAAATACACAAAGAGGTTACACATAGTACACTATGAGAGCAGAAGGTTCAACAGCAAACCATAGTCTTGAGTAGGTTAGGTCTGCAGCACACATTACTACGGCGATTATATTGCTGGATGAAGGTAACCAACCTTTTAGTACTGAAAACCTTGCCTTGTGGTGCATATTCCTGCTGCTACATCTTTTTATAGTAATTAGTTAAAAGATCAGTTCAATCATCTAGACTAGAAATCTAAAACCTCTAAATGGCTCCAAGTTGTCTAGGCGTCTGCGTTTGGATCTGGTGGTTGAGGGTTTAAGTCCCATCATGTGCAACTAGTCTTGGTCTCCAGGTTAAACTGTGGGATTGCCTCTTGAGAGAAGCTGTTTGCTAAAAACATCTCTTTTGCTCAGCAATATATAAATCTTCTGTTAAGAATTTTGTTCTTGAACATTACGTGATTTCTTGCATGCAACCAACTGTGATTGGTCCATAGCACTCAGACTCAAGTGAAAACCACAAAGCTTATGGTACCAACAGGCTTGTCCCAGGCTTTCATATCTTCATATCAAGGTCATAATTTCATTGCATTCCAGCAATGATCTCTGCAAAAATTGCTTACCTGCATCCAACCAAGCATGACTAGTTGGATAGCACTTGGATAGCAAGTTTAAAACAGAAAGCTGATAGTGCCAACAAAACTTGCACCATGCATACACATCTTTATATGAAGATATGTCAGAAGTGCAAAACAGTCCAGAACATTAGATGTGTAACTGATGGTAGTTTTGTGTTCTGCCAGTTAGGCCAACAGTTCCAGACAATGGGTAACCATTTCTAAGGTTACATTCCTACAATGATCTCCCAGCAACAACAGATTGTTAGTGCTACAAGGAACCAAAGCTCAGACAAACCAGACAGATTACAGCACCAAACTATGAAAACCTCTAATACCTGTAAAGCAAAGCAGGGTTTCATCTTATCCTGTCCAGGTCAATTCAAGGTCAACCAAGGTTTTCGGTACTATCAAGATGTTTTCCTTCTTACTGGAGTATATTGCTATGGTAACTTGTGCTATAGAGCTAACCTGCCTCAGGTCAGGTAATGTTCTAGATTAACTCTCATTTAGTTATATTTTCATAAGTTTTGAAGCTTTTCTCCCGAAGACCTCACCAATGGCCAAACGTAATCGATAAAAAATTAAATTACTATCTACTACAGAAATGTATGTTTTTGACAGTTGCTTGACAAAAGGATAGTTTTGATTATTGGTATTTTCTTTTAGCCAGGATTACATTTGAAATAAGTTGTAATCTCTTGTTTTTGGTTATGTGGATTAAAGTGTGAAATAACCTTTTTAATATCTCACTTTGGGTTCAAAGCCAGCAGCAGTTCTTCAAAGATGTATTCCAGCATTTCAGTCCTGTTTTTGATCCCTAAACAGGTAGTTTACCTGCATTAAATCAAAGCTTGTACAGTGATTTTGGTGGTCAATGCTGGAAAAAGTTACATTTTTACCTGGACCCATGAGGCCAGTTAGCTCCGATGGCTCTAGTATAAAAATAAGCAGACTGGTAAACTATCCACAAAATGATTGCATAGATAATTAAACAATAACTGCTAGCATTTAACTAACTAAGATCTTGTAGTTTCTGCTCATGTGGGCTACACTGCCTAAGTACAAATATTGTTTTGTGAGCCCTGTAAATCAGTTAAGCACTTCGTCTGTGAAGGTTCTCAGTCATCCAGGTCATCGTAGTCAAAGGAGTTTGCAAAGAAAAGCGTCTGGACTTCTTTAAGTTGCTTGAAGACGTTTCACCTCTCATCCGAGAAGCTTCTTCAGTTCTAAGGTCAAATGGCTGAGAGTCCCAGATTTAAACCCAGTGGGAGTATCCCCCCAAGGAGGGACAAAGGACCCCCTGGTGATCCTCTAATCACATGAGCCAAGGTGTGAAAGCGGGTGTGGTACCTAATCAGCCAGGGTTTCGGGTGAGCTCATTGTGAAACCTGGCCCCACCTTGTCGTGTGAATTCCTGAGGTCAGATGGCCCAGGATGTGAGTGGGCGTTAAGGCGTCTGGGGAGGGAACTCAAAACTGGATTATAGATGGCAGACAGTTGGTGTCGTAAACCACCGCCTCTGTTCAAAGATGGTCGCTCACAGTGGACATAGATGGCCTCTTTCACTCCTCTTTCAAACCATCTGTCCTCTCTGTCCAAAATGTGAACATTGGCATCCTCGAAAGAGTGACCTTTATCCTTAAGATGCAGATGGACTGCTGAGTCTTGTCCCGTGGAGATGGCTCTTCTATGTTGTGCCATGCGCTTGTGAAGTGGCTGTTTGGTCTCTCCAATGTAGAGGTCTGGGCATTCCTCGCTGCACTGTACAGCATACACCACGTTGTTCAGTCTGTGTCTTGGAGTTTTGTCTTTCGGGTGAACCAGTTTCTGTCTGAGTGTGTTGCTGGGTCTGAAGTACACTGGGATGTCGTGCTTGGAGAAAACTCTCCTGAGTTTCTCTGATACACCGCTACATAGGGATGACAACGTTGTTGCGTCTGTCTTTCTTATCCTCCCTCGCTGGTGTCTGATCTTCTTTTCTGTGCATCTTTGCTGACTTTATGAACGCCCAGTTAGGATAACTGCATGTTTTCAGTGCTTCCTTTACATGTGTGTGTTCCTTCTTTTTTCCCTCAGGCTTAGAGGGAACATGTTCTGCCCGGTGGTGTAGGGTCCTAATTACTCCAAGTTTGTGTTCCAGAGGGTGATGGGAGTCAAAGAGGAGGTACTGGTCTGTGTGTGTGGGCTTCCGGTAAACTTCAATGCTGAGGTTGCCATTCTCTTCAATGTGCACGGCGCAGTCCAGGAAAGGCAAACAGTTATCCTGGGCCATCTGACCTCAGGAATTCACATGACAAGGTGGGGCCAGGTTTCACAATGAGCTCACCCGAAACCCTGGCTGATTAGGTACCACACCCGCTTTCACACCTTGGCTCATGTGATTAGAGGATCACCAGGGGGTCCTTTGTCCCTCCTTGGGGGGATACTCCCACTGGGTTTAAATCTGGGACTCTCGGCCATTTGACCTTAGAACTGAAGAAGCTTCTCGGATGAGAGGTGAAACGTCTTCAAGCAACTTAAAGAAGTCCAGACGCTTTTCTTTGCAAACTCCTTTGACTAGTTAAGCACTTCTGCTTTCACAAGTGCGGACTTCCATGTAGCTGATGTATCTTTTTTTTTATCACCATGCAGACTTAGATTACAAAGCAACAACTACACATGCACCACAGGTGGAGGGTCTCCAGCTGTCCATTTCTGTGTCTGCAGCCATGTGTAATGGGGGCTTTTGTCTGTTCAACCAAAGTTATAATCCTTCTACATTAGAGCACATGGTCAATCACATCTGGAGCTCTTGCTTTAGAGTCAGGATTATCTATTAAAGGGTGGTCCTTGAATTCAAACCAAAAAAATGCTTCTACACGAATTTTTCTTTAATTTAAAGAAAACAAGATTCAGAAATTGTAAAGAAAAACAACAAAATAAAATATGCAACATCCTTCAGTTCACACTTTTAATGGATTGTTTGAATAGTCCTGTGAGATTACAGCGTAATATTCAAGGTCACTGGATGGAGTAGGCTGAGTCACATTTTTCTCCTTTTAGCTGTAAAACAAACCTTCACACAGGCATTTGTAATCACCATGAAAAAACAGGTGTGATTTGTGCAGATGATATTATGAGGCAGTCATCTCTACAATGTGCTGAATTCCCCAGATGACTTCCTCCAGCGCCCGATCTGACCTCTGACCTCCCTTCACTCTTTGTGTTTCCAGTGTCGGAGAACAGAGCCGTTTATTACATGATAAACCGTGTCTTTGTTTGATGATAAATACACTCCTCACGCGGACGTCTACAGACTGTTTCATTGTTCGCTTCAAACACTGAAACTCTGTGCAAAGAAGCTAGCCGAGAATCGGCCAAACATGCTGGAAACCAGACTCACAGGGTCTGGCGAGGGAGCACCATCAATCATGTCTCTCTCTGTCTTCATTTTTTTAAATCTGTCTGCCTTTTGCTGTCAGAGTGAGATGTCCTCCTGAGACCTACCAAGTCATAATGTTGAGCAATCTGTGGTTTTGACTCATACTTTAGATCAAGAAAATCAAAATGCAAGCCTGTTTTCATCCCACTCACTGGATATTTTTCTGAAATACTTGGGCTCAGTTATTTCAGGGAGTAGAAGGTTATGTCTATGCAGATTCACAGTACTCGAAGTCATGGTTCATTAGCCTGGAAAGAAAGCGACTGGACTTCTTTAAATTTGCTGATGACATTTCACATCTCATCCAAGAGGCTTCTTCATGGAGCGTCCCAGGTATAGGGTGTAGCGAGTAGTCGTGCACCAACAACAGCCAACTTCTGAAACCTTGTCTGGTTTTGTTGGTTAGTCCGAAGGTGCTAGTAAGTAAACTAATATATAAGGTGTCTGACTTTGGGGTTGTCCCTTGGTGGCTGTGCATCATTCAGATGCTAAGTGTGTCTTTGTGTTTGAGGAGAAGCAGCTGAACATGAATGTGGTTCACTTCCTGAACAATGAGTACCTTTCCAGTCATGTCTTGGGAACAGCTACTAAGCAAGATCAGCTATTGTTCACTCTTCTAGCTTTACATACAATATCATTACAACAATCAACAATCTTTATTTATAGAGCACATTTAAAAACCAGCGGTATACCAAAGTGCTTAACATAAGAGACAGAGAAGTAACACGAGTATTATAAGGCCTTAGCAAAGTATCAAATATACTCACAGGTCAATGCCACTAATACACAGGGGTAATATAAAATTCATTAATAATTAATAATCCACAAGAAGGTGGAACTCGATAAGTCAACCCAAGGCTTCCCAATTTAGCTACGAGCTAAACAACACCTTACCCTACACCCATCCACGACGGGTCAGTTATTTGTTGAAAGTGTTGCTGTTTGCTTGCTTTTGTAGGCCAGTTAGCTCAGCTGGTTAGAGCATTGGCTAGAAACTGTAGGATCATCCACTTTCACAAGGGGAGAAAAAAAATAATCAATAATCCTCTCTATTAGTAATAGGCTACTAACAGAATCATAGTTTTTCAAGCCACAGTGCTGATCTCACTGCTTTTATTTACAACCCTTGTGTAAAATTTCAATAAAAACTGAATGGAACAATATTTAAATCTCAAAAATTCATATTTTATTCACAAGAAAATATGAAAACTATCATTTTTAAACTGAGAAAATGTACTGTTTTAAAACTAATATTAGCTCATATTAAATGTAATGGCAGCAACATGTCGAGATCATGTTCCCCACTGTGTAGCATCCCCTCTTCTATTAACAACAGTCTGTAAAAGCAGTCTGGGATGAATGTTGTTAATACTTACCTTAACTTGTATGGAGTTAAATGAGGGCCAGACAAAGGTTTTGTAAATTGGAAAGCAAAAATATATAATTCAACACTGAAATATAAAATTTTATTATTAAACTTTGGAAAAAAATTTTGTTTTCTTCCTCTTGTCTTCTCCATGTCCTCCTTCATTACATTCATGAATCTTCCTCTTTTCCTTCTGCCTGGCAGCTCCATCTTTAACATCCTTTTACCTCCTTGCAAACAGTTTGTCTCTTGTCTACTCGTCCCTGCCTCTGCTAAATCATTTTGCAATTGTATATATACAGTATGTGCAATTTAAGTATTATAAAAACTACTAATCAGTTTTATGACCTTAAATCTACAACATCACAGTGAGGCATGGGGAGGCCAATTTAGATGTCCATTTAGGTTTTCATATACGGGTCCTCGCCCAAGCAAAGAGTTAGCCTTTATTCAGTCATATGCGTGCCCAGATAATCCGTCATTTGGTAGTTTTATATGTTTTATTTTACATTTATTTACGATCTAAGACATTAAATCCAGGAATGAAGGCGTTAAACGTCCTCCCTGTGATGATTTACACATGTAGACGACCAGTTGAAAGCATGTCAGATACTGTAATGCATTCTTCGGCTGCTGACACTGTTTTTATCCCAGTGCCTGATCTATAGAATAAGAACAAACCCTCAGCAGACCAGCCTCTTTCTCTCTGTCTCTCTCCGGTGTTGTGTCTCTTTAGCAGCATTTTTCCTCCCAGGAGACAGCGTTGTGTAAAAAGCTGAGGAGTCTATGGTCAGCACCTCCCGCCGGGCTTCATCAGGCTGCTGAGTCACAGCCTGGCAGCCAACCAGAACGCGGGATTAACACACAATTAAGCTAAAGGTTTAACTTTTTCCCTGAAGGATATCAGTTATTTGTAGTTTTTAAATTAGTTTTTACTTTCTGGGGTCTGATATGTTTACAGCAGACAGCCTCTGACATCTGAGCTCAAACACCTGCAAAGAACAAGCTGAGATACGCTCGAGCCTAAAAGAATAAAGCCTTAAAGAATGCTGGTCACTGATAATTACACTCAAATCAGACTAAAAGGCTTCATATTGAACTCTAGAGTCACCATAAATCCACCAGCTCATTAAAATGATCTCACTTCAAGTGGTTTTAAGGCATTAGCTCATCTTTTAAAGTGAAATGCATCTGATTATAATGCTCAGTAAATGACACCTTTTGCTATAGTACAAACTTAAAGTAAAGGCTGTAATTCCCAGTGGTCACCTCTGGAGGGCAGTGTGAGCCACAAACATCAGTTTCTTTGATGAGCAATCCAAGCAGCAGGCAGTCAGCTCTCAGTCTGTCAGCTGTATGTAGTTTCCAGTAAACAAGTAAGGAAGTTAAAAAAAACCCTAATGTTTCTCACTTGGTTTCAGTAAACTCTGCGTCATTTAAAAGTCACTATGTGGCTTTTTTGCATCAGTTCAGAGATGTTTTCTGAAACTTTACAGTTTTTTAAAAGCAGTTTTACTTTTTATTTTCTTCTGTGTTCTTCTGTCTTTCTGTGATTTTGCAGCTCATTTGTGTCCCTTTGTCTTTTTATCTTGCTTTTTTTGCTGTTGTATTTCTCTTTGTGGTTACATCTCTTTTTTCCATTTTAAATTCATTTCAGATTGTTTTGTGTCTTTATGTTTTTATATTATTCCTGTAAAGCACTTTGTAACAGATTCCTGTCTTAAAACGTGCTATTTAAATAAATGTTACTTTTACTTACTTACTTTCTTGGGTTTGTTTTTTGTGCCCCATTTCTCCATCTCCTTGTGACTGTTTTACATCTTTTTATGGTCATTAAAAGTTTTATTTTGGAATATATGGCTGTCGTTTTGCACTTTTTGTGGTCATTTTGTGTCTTTGGGATTGATTGTGTCTCCTTTTGGCAGTTGTTTTCTATTTCTCGGGGTTGACTGTTTCATTCTTTGTGATATTTGATAACTTGCTGTAGTCATTTTCTACCATTTTAGGGTCTTTCAGCAGTTGTTTTGCATCGGTCTTTTTTTCTGGGTTGTTTTGCAGCTTTTTGTGGCTAGTTTTATTTTTGTCTGAGTCTTTTTTTTTTTGTCTTTTTGTGTGGTTTTTTGTAACGGTGGCGTAACATTTTTCTTACATTTGCTTTTTATGGTATCTTTTTATGTTACCTTTTGATATCTTTGGAGATTGTGATCCTTTTCCATCCTTTTGATGTAATTCTGGTTTCTTTTTTTTTTATCATTTTAGCATCAGTCTGATCCTTTGAAGTGATTTTGTATCTGTTCTTTCACAATGTAAATCTTTGCCATCATTTTTGGGTTTTTCTTGAATTTTTTTTTTTTTTTTTTTGAGCTTTTTGTGGCTTTTGTGATGGATTTGTGTTTTCTCTTTCTCTTTGCATAATTTTTGATAATTTTGGCATAATCTTCTCTTTGTGGTTGTCATCTTTCTTTTTGTAATTCTTCCGGATCATTTTCGGTCTGTTTTCGTTCTTTAGTGTAGCGTTTGTTGTTGTTGTTGTTTATCCCTTTGTTGTATCTTTTTGAGTCATTTTATGTCCTTTGGGGATTTGCTTGTGCCACTCTGTGTTTTCTGGTCTTTTCATGGCTGTTTTATTCCTCTGTAATTGTTTTGCATCTCTTTGTGGTCATTATGTGTTTTTTTTGTAAATGTTAAGCATGATTGCTATGTTTTTGTGGTTGTTTTGCATCATTTAGGGATCATTTTGTAGCAAGCTGTCATTAGTTTGGCCCTTTGTGGAGTCATTTTGCGTTGTTGAAGGATCATTACACACATTTGAGGTTTGTTACTAATCTTTTTTGTGGAGTTTTTGGATTCTTGTGGAGGTTATTGTGCACCATCTGTCACGTATAATTTTCCCTGGCTGTTGTTCGCCTTCTTGGTGTGCATTTGTCTGTTTTTGTTCTGTGGTTGTTTTATGGATCTCTGGCTATGAAATTGGAAGTGAAGAAACTTGTGACGGTAGAACAGGTAAAAGTTGTGGCCTCAAGGTGGTGCTAGAAGACAGTCATTCATCATTCGTCCTCATGAAAATGTCTTTCTTGTGAACATTTTGTTGATAAATCGCTGATAGGAGGTTTAACATGACATGCACTGATGGATTTGTAGTAGTAAAAACACCGAGAGATGATTTAAATAAACTACAAAAACTGGTGGAATAGACACACTGTGCATCAAACAAACACATTGTGTATCAAACGTGTATCATCGTGTATCTATAATAAGCTATAGAGACGGCTTGTTGCACGCTGAGGTTTGTCCAGCTCTTCATGGAAAGCTATCCTGTCCATGCTGATCCTGTTTTCTGGCTGCTGCTGTGTTGAGGTGGCGTGGTAATCTGGACAGATCCTCAGTCAGTCCCATCTGGCTCATTTTGTTGTTCACACAGCGGCGGGCAAAGTGTCATAAACACAGATAAGGCTGGGAGGAAAATGTTTTGTGAGGGTCAGGGCTGCTGCGAGTGCTGGGCATTACGCTGAGTTATGGCTGCAATCAAGCCACTCAGGTGATTTGTGAAGGTCGCCTGGAGCGCAGAGGAAATGATTTTTCCTTCATGTCTCTGCAACACTCTGTAGCTACAAAATGACATTTCACAAAAACAAGTCAGCTTTACATTCAGTTTCTACATCTGATCTGAAAAATGTTGTTATAACAAGCACCATCCATATTAAAGACACTTCAAGTCTTACCGTAGCCATTTTTCTCTTTGTAGTAATTTTTCTGACTCTGTGTGCAAACTATACATCACCTTGAGGTCTATTGCACCAATTTCAAGATAGCAGACACATTTTGGCCTGATCCAGTTTTCTTTCAGGCACTTACAATTCAAATATGGCAAATGTTTTACGTCAAAGTCAGAGTTAGAGATACAGCTGTAACATTTGAATAAACTACTTGAATAAACTGTTATTAAAAAAAATTCTAGTCCATATGTAGCAGCTATAGGATTGCTTCTACTGGCTGGAAAACAGCAGATGAATTAACATTGTGCTAATTAGATATCTTTATGTAAACTGTCAGTTTTCATATTCAAAGTCAACTTCTGCATCTCCTTGCCCCTTCAAGTTAACTCACATGAAAAACACAAACTAAACACCTGAATTTTTAGCTGAAACCAAAACCTCATGCATATTGTCTAATTAGCTACAAAACAAGGTTAATAGAATTTCACTCAGTGAAAGTGCAGCACAAACAACTTGGATCCTCTGTACCATACAGCAAGCTGTAATTTTAGTCATTAAATTGGCTCCAAAAGGCACCAACAGCACAAATACACAGCGGAGAGGTTCAGTTTTATGACTCATATTAGTGGAAGTGGGGCTAAGTGGGGACACCTGTTAGAGAAAGCCACCAGTACCCAGGTGGATGAGGTAAAGACTAATTTACCTCTGATTAGTTGTTGTGAAGGGTGAACTCTCCATGCTGAGTGAATAATGGTGGGTTGATTTTGGATATTCAGTCAGCTGCAGTGAAAGAACTTTAGGCGTGAGACCACGTGGCCTAACGGATAAGGCGTCTGACTTCGGATCAGAAGATTGAGGGTTCGAGTCCCTTCGTGGTTGTTGCCGAGAGTTATTGTTGAGACCCACTAGTCTCTAGGGGAGGATATGAAAGCTGGGTTCAACTGGTGGTGGTTAGCAAACTAAATCTGCCAGTAAGCTTGTCCCATGGCTCCTCTTCTTTCTGTCCACACACCCTTTGCAGGCAATTTTATCAGGTCTTTCAACCTGACCAAGTCTCTCATCCACTTCTGTTTGTCTTTGTTTAATCTGATTTCCAGAAGAATTCAGTTCAACTAATTATATATATTCGTTGTATATAATTTACATGCCCCTCGTATGTGGAGTTCCTCAGGCCTCAATCTTTGGTCCTCTTCAGTTTTCATTATACATGCCACTCTTGGTTCATCTACTAAAAACATCCGCCTCTCTACCTGAGTGAATGATTCACTACCAACAATAATTGATTGGTTGTCTTCCAGTTTTCTTCCTCTCGGCGCTGGCAAAAGTGAAATTCTGGTGTTCCACCCTGAAAACCTCTCTACTTAGGTCAGTCGTTACATCAGCACCCTCTACAGCAAAATGAAATTATAACTGACCAGCATTTGAAGTTCGAATCTCTCATCTCAAAGCAGCATCTCAAATCTTGTTTCTCTGCAGAGATTAAACCTTTATTGTTGTTTAATAGTTCGGAGCTTTCAGTGGCAGTTTGCAAATTTGCTTGGCAGAATGCAGAAGCTAGGCTCCTAGTGCCAGTGCTCATGCCTATTCATAATTCCCTTCACTGGCTTCTGGTGAAATTCAGAATTCATTTAAAAACATTTAGTAACATATAAAGGCCGACCTTTTCAGGCTCCAGACATTATAACAGTAAGATCAAGGTCCTCTAAAGTGAGGCGATCACGCCTGCAATCCAAAGCAAAGATTCCTATGAAAACTTAATTTTTCACATGGCTCGTAATGCCAGACAAATATTTGTCTTTAGGACCAAAGTTCGTAAAAGCACTGTTATGATGTCTATTTCAACTGAGCTCTCCCTTAGAAACACAAGGATTTACTTCACTTTCTCCAGAGGCTCCCTAATTCTGCCTAATTCTTCCTGTGGCCGTCCCTGGACGACTTATTTAGTAATCCATCTATGCTTTTAGTGCAGTCCTATATGATGTAAACTTCCACTCATAAAAAAACACCTGTCATTTAACTAATACAGAAGCTGTGCAAGTCATGCCTATCAAACCATTTTTATTATGGAGATTTAATAATATTTTGCTCATGTGCGCAATTATAATCACTTAATGCTGAGCTGCTTTAAATTTCAGTTAATCATTTGAATCAGATGTGAAGAAGGACTCTGGAACCAGAGTTTGATAGGATATTAGATTTCATTATCATTTGTACACGAGCTTCGATGCAGTAATGATGAGCTCATCCATCTGTTTGTGTGACTTTGTAATTTTCTTTGTAATTTTCTGTCTTTGGGGTCATTTGTTGTTTGTTTTCTGGTGTCTGAGACCAGTGTTTGCTCTTGAAGCCAGAAAAACCAAACTGGGACAAAGTTTATGTTATATACAGACAAGAAGGGGTGGTTCTTTGTTTTATATTTCTAGGGAAAAAACTTGCTGTACTTTGAGTGGACAACTAAAGAGAAATGCAGTATGAGTACTCTAGTAAACTAGAGTTTCTTTTAATTTTTAAAGTGCTCTAGAGCAGTAGGTCTCCAGGCTTTCTGGAGATCTTTCAAAGTGTTTCTTTAGACACTGGATGCTTCTTCACTCATTTTCAGCCCAGTCCTTGCATCTGACCATTTTCAGAGGAATGTTTCTCGTTTGTAGTCACTGACATATGAATCATTCAAGCATAAAAAGGCTCCTCAAAGAATGAGCCAGACGACAACACATAACAGACAACTTAGCAAAGAACCAAATTTAAATTGTACTTTGCAGCCTGCCACAAAACACTTTATTTGTTCCCATATCTTTAGTTGAATCTATGAAAAATACCAAAGAAAACACCATTTTAGAGATAAAAAATTGTATTTTTGCACCAACAAGGTGATGCGGAAAGAACTTTTCAGATATTATAATGGTGTACAGCTAGCTTTGAGGAAACTGGACAGGTTTCCACCATGCTATATAATCTGGAAAGAATTTGACTGGCAGTAGCTTCATCTTTCAGATCCCAAACTGTTAAAAGCAAACTGGGTGAATTTTTCTCATTGTCCTTCTTTTTTTTTTCTAATAAAGTACAGATGTACAGGTTTTTTTTTTAATTACATGTATTTGCTTGTGTGAGACTATGAAATGGATTTACATCCATTTCATAGTCTCACGCAAGCTTTACAGACGACATTATATTATACATAAGTGAAAAACACACATTTGTAGTTCATTAGAATCACCTCAGCTGACTGAAGGTCATGTTTTTTCTTTGCTGTGAGACAATATGCAGGACTTGAACCCTTTTTGCCACCATGGTGACTTCAAACGTGCCAGCCTGCTGGGGTGCAGCTGCAGAGTGGCCATCTCATGTCGCATCTTCTCCTCTCTAATCCCATAATCCTCTCCTACCTCCACTCTCCCCCCCCCCCCCCAAACCCCGATCGGATTAGAGGCTCCTGGATCAGAGTGGTGTATCCAACACACACACACACACACACACACACACACACACACACACACACACACACACACACACACACACACACACACACACTACCTGATGGCCTACATATTTACTTCCTTCCCGTTTGGGATAATTGAACAGTTGACAACAATAAACAGGCTTCCAAGCCGAACATGGCAGACTGTGGACTGAATAGAAGTGCAGTTGGGAGCAGCAGCACATCCATTGTAAGCTGTTTAGTCTCACACTGATCCGTTAAATCGTATTTTTCTCAGAAAATCTGACGAAAGGAAGCACTGTCATCATCCCCAAGATCATTTCTTCATTACTAAGTCCAAAAAAGCTTTAAAAAAAAAGCCTGATAGTGTAACGTAAAGTGTTCTGGTTTAAAAATGTAGAACATTTCAGAGAAATTGTGGTTACTTTTTATTGCAATTTGAATTTTTAATGAGATAAAATAGGTGTAGAAACACTACAGATGCCTTGCATTGCAAGCGGGAGCGTCTAATATATTTTGAATGAGTGCTGTTCAATTTTTTGTACTAAATATCTGACACTAAATCACATATAAGGAGGTATTTTGGAGTTTCTTACAGACTTTTGCATTATTGTACTTTATCATATTTATTTATCACCTGTACAAGAACATTAATCTCCTAAGAGAGGAGATCCACTGTACCAGATTTAGGTACTAGCTAATTTCTATCTGCAGTCCCTGGGCAATCAAACAGGCGTCAGATTATTTATTAGTCCATTACTTTGTACCAGATCACCTCTATCTATGTCTGTGCATTGTACCTGTAGAGTTTACAAACTAAGTTTGCTAACCAGGCTTGCTTGCATTGAGTGATAATTTGCACTCCACTTGATTCGTATAACGTAACTTCTTCTTCTTTACACAGCAGTGGCCAAAATGCTAACAATGAACCTCCAAACGGGTAATAATAAACCAGTTGGTGACATCATGGTAAATAGACATTAATTTAAAGCTAAATCTCCCCTTAATTATAATGCTTATAGTGCCAGGTAAACCTCTATACATCATAGTATACCAGAGTTATTTAGGGGGAGGACTGATATAATTGGTTTGCTTCAACTAGAATGGTTTGCCAGAGCTCAAGGCTATAGATGAACAAATGCTGATGTCAGGCTTTTAAACACTGGCTTTTTTTCTTAAATACTTTTGTTAATTAAGCTGCACTTTATGAAGTGTTGTTTCATTTTGCTTAGTAGGCTCCAGTCAATCTTTAGTAACTTATTTTATGGCTCAGAGAACTGCAAGAAGTCGAGTAATCCCACAACCCTTCAAAAAAAAGACACAAAATGATGCCAAAGGTTGTTTATTTAAATCTGTCCTGTTGATATTTTTTTCTTTCATCACTGGTCATTTGTTGTTTAGAAAATGATACATGGCTGGATTAACATACTTTGAGGACTGGGGGCAAAATGTTGCAAAACCTTTCCTTTTCGCAAAGACAAATAAAAGGATATCATTTAAATAAACAAACCGATGAAGGAAATGGGTTTAACTGATGTAAAAGAAAAGAATTTCTGTCGAATCCTGGCGGCGTCATCAGAGCCGTTTTTAGCTCGTTAGTTAATTAAAAGAATCAGATCACTCAGCTGGTGGAAGTCCTGCCACAGTCTGGAGAAAAGCTTCGCCTTCCCCGGCCTGGTTTTCCCATCTCAATCCCAGACAAGGTTTCTGACCTCAGACAACTGTGACAAAAAGAACAACCTCATGAAGCTCACGTGGTTATTTCTCTAATTAGTGTTTTCTACCTTCTCGACCTTTAGCTTTTCTCTAAATTCTTAGGTTTTTATTCAAACTTTCCTGAAAACATCAATATAATGAAACAGATCCCTGTACTGAGACAAGGCTGTATCTGATATAGTTCTGCTTTTGGGAAGCTTCAGAGCGTGGCACATTACACTGCTGTGACTAAAATGGATGCAGCATTGTTGTGCTTTGCTTCTTTTGCATGAAATTTGATATATTTGAAGTTATGAGTTTATAGAATAGATTCAAAAACATTGTTCTCACAGACTCATTGTACCATTCACTTTACAGTTTTGATTAGATGGAGGTAAAATCTCTTTTCTGCTGGGGGTTTTCAGATTTACTGGTACTGGGGGATACATCTGCTGTAACCAATTTTCAATGATCCACAGGGCCCAAGGTTGTGTCATAAAGGAGAAACTCTTTCCAGAATGTAAACGCTGTACATATCCACCAAGACTGCATGCAGTGTTTGGTAAAATTTCATCTTGAAACCTTAAACTAAATTTGACCGACAAAGACAAAGACAAGTGACATGTCAGTCACAAGGTGGGCTTTCCCTAAATCAGGGGTGTCGAACTCCAGGCCTCGAGGGCCGGTGTCCTGCAGGTTTTAGATAACACCCTGGGTCAACACACCTGAATCAAATGATTAGTTCATTACCAGGCTTCTGGATAACTGCAAGACACGTTGAGGAGGTAATTTAGCCATTTGAATCAGCTGTGTTGGATCAAGGACACATCTAAAACCTGCAGGACACCGACCCTCGAGGCCTGGAGTTCGACACCTGTGCCCTAAAGCATAGCCTGCCTTATTTTCTGTTTCACTCTGACGGTGTCACAATTTGCTAAATTAATTTGGTATATTGTAATTAGAAAGACTATCGCAGCTGCAGATATCACAACCTCTGCAGAAAAGTGTTTACTGAGTTCATAAATCAAGCAAGAGGGGTAATTTTCTCAAGGACCTTTAGTAATCCAAAGAGGGCATTAGAAGAAACACATGTTTATGGCACTTAAGCTTTTTTTATTATAATGGGGTTATATCCATTTACGTAGGTATTTATTATTATTATTGGTTGACTCGTGGGCTGGAACAGGGAATGGCAGAATGGTGAAAAAATATAACACTTTTCACTTCAGCTCTTCTCTGGCTTCGCTGACTGATGAACCAACAACAGCATGAACAAGAGTAACCCACAGATCAGCTGAAGTTGGAGGCAGTGTCTAATGTATATTCAGTGTTGGGAAGGTTACTTTTCAAATGGATTCCACTACAGATCACAGAATACATGCTCCAAAATGGATTTTGTAACGTATTCCGTTACGTTACTCAATGACAGTAACGTATTCTGAATACTTTGGATTGCTTAATATATTATCATGCTTTTTACAACTGCATGAATGTACTATTGCTGTGTGATTTATTACTATTACTGAAGGTTACTCGCCATACCAATACCAACTAGATGTTTAAATCTTAATATAAAATGAGTAACAGTAGGGTGTCCACCAGCGTGGAAACCCACGCCGTAACATATGAAACGGGAAAAGACCGCCGTGTGATCCATTTATTTCAACAAAGTAACTGTGTTCTGAATACCACCTTTTAAAATGGTAACTGTAACGGAATACAGTTACTCATATTTTGTATTTTAAATACGTAACGCCGGTAAATATACTCCGTTACTCCCCAACACTGTATATTGGATACTGCCTCAGACTGTAGGTGCCATGTTTACATGCTATAGGTGTGTACTGATTGGTTCCCTTTCTCTGCTCCACATTTGGTTTAGATGCTCAAGTTGTTCGGGGCTTAGAGCTTAATTCACTCTTTTGCCTTGAATCTATGTAGAGCCTACGATGTACCCTATGCAAGATTCCAATGCTGCTGCCAGCAATTATACTTGTGCATGGTGTCCATGAGATAATCTGCAATTTCTCCACAATAACACACATTTGGTGGGGTTTCACTCTTCAGTTGATCCACTTTCACCCACTCAGTGAAATAAATGGTGGCAAAAGGAGTAGTGGCAATGGGGCTGCCTCAGTGTGATGGGTAGTTACATTTCTCAGGGGGTTCACATCAGGTTACGGTACAGGGTTTCAGATGGTTTTGCAGCTTTGATGTACCTAGAGTTAACTTTATTCAACAGGATGTATCCACGATGTTGGAAGTGAAATCTAGGGCATAAGCATAAGCTGTGGATCCGGAGGTAGAGTTCGTCATCTACTAACCTTGCAGTAAGGTGGGTTGAAGAGTTCTTGGGCAAGATACTGAACTCATAATTGCCAAAGATGCATCTATTGCAGCGTGGGTGTGTGCAGGATAGTAAGTATGAATGTGTGAGTGGAGGATGAGTGCATGTCAAAGTGAAAAAAGCACTATGAGTAGTTGAGTAACAATCCATTTACTGTCACCAGGGGACAGTATCAATATATGTGAAACAACCATGCGGGCTCTACCTGTGAAGAGAAGACAGGAGTCACAGTAGAGAAAGAACTTATTTGTACTGAAAATTGTCCACTGCTGTCCAGAACTCTGCTTATTGCCCTGCTTTGTAGGATCTTTAAAGTTTTTTGTTTGTTTTTTTACCCTCTTTTTGCTTACTTTACTTTACTTTACTTTACTTTACTTTACTTTTACTTAATTTTCACGGGGATGTTTGCTGTTGTTCCCTTTGCTGGTCAGGCCATAGATATCAATCCCGGTCCATAAATCCTGCATTATAAACACATTGGGTTTCCCTTTTCAAATTTGGAGGTCGAAAATTTTTCTGTTTAACAATTTCTATTTTTTTTATCAGAGTATATCATTAGCAGGATGTTGTAAACTGGTTTGAAAGCATGACCTTTCAATTCTGGGTGATGAGAAGCTGATGGGAAGTCTCATGTATTTAACCTCTAACCCAGGGCTCCCTGTCAGGTTTTGTAACCAGATGAGTGAAAAGTCTTCAAAAACCTGAAAAGTTGAGAGCTGAGGGGTAATTTGAACTGTGTTGGTAGATAAAGCAAATAAGAAGCCACAGGGAACTTCCTTAAAAGACATAAAACAGAAACAGCTTAATGAGATTGGAGTTTAATCAGTCTGAGGTGGAATCTCCGCTGTCATTCTAATGAATATAAACCTGCATTGTCTGTTTCCTTTTCGTTGCCCTCTCAGTGCAGATATCTGCGGAGTGACAACGACCACACGCAGCTAATCTTCCCAAAAACAGCTCCTGACAACCACAGCAACATATGGTGAGCGCTAAGCTGCCGTCGGGTCACAACAGCAGAGCTTGAAACTCTGAGAGCGGCGCATACGTCGCTGCCCCGGGTTCTCCGCGGCCGTCAGAGGGGATTACCAAGGAGCTGCACTTCATCGAGCTGAGACTTCTAAGTCAATACAATGACTGACACAATGCAAAGAAGTAATCCTGTTTTTGGAAGGTTTGCGGGTGCCCTTACGTGGCTGGTTTGAAAAATAGGAGGCTTAAGAAACTGTATATTGCAACCTTTAAAGGAAAGACAGTTTAAGCAGTTTGAGGTCAAAGCCAAAACTTTGTCTGGAATAAGTTTGAAGTTCAACGAATCTCTTCATGCTTCCAGCAGCTGAGCACATTTTGACTGAATAGAGACAAAGCAACAATTTCACCCTCTGGAGAAGCTGGAAACAGTGAATGCTGGCTGAGTGACCACAGGGACCTCCCCCAGCTTTATTTTCATGTCCATGCAACAACAGACAGAAATGACATCGTCCTGATCCCCTTTAGTAAAAACTGTGTTGCCAGTGTAAATATAGCTATATACAGCTAAATAATATATTCATAGGTACAGAAAAACATTTGTGCTAAAAGAACAAGAAAAATAAGGAAAAGAAACTTCTTTACAAAGAATGTTTGATAATAATGGCTTCTTGACCTTCCCACTTCCACTTCCCATCCTTCCCACTGAGACCATTTCAGATGAGACTTCAGCGAACAGCAAACTGAAGGTCCAAATGCTTCTCTCAGGTCGTGTGTCAGAGAGCTCGATCCCACACTATGGAAATATGGGATTGCTACTGGTTGCAGAATCTCATCTCGATATTCGATGAAGTCTTTTGCCCAAAACTCAAGTGCAGCCATGTTTTACTGTGTGCCTTTAATCCGTGTGGTTATTTATATTTCTTGGACAGTAGTTGGGTGGAGCACACACCACTTACTTGTATATGTACAATGACAATAAAGAGCTATTCTATTCTATTCTGTATCTCTCTGCACTGAGATTGTCTCCAGTGATGGCAAACATTGGTTTTCCAGTGAGGGAGATGTGGCAAACACCATCATACTGCCTCCACCAAAAGCTCAGCATTTCCGCAACTTCACTGCACTTTGACCCTACGATCTAACTGCTGTAGGCAGAAGTTCCTCCACATGTTCAGGTTCCAGCGCATGTGTTGCAGACGCCAGTGCCACTGGGCCTGACAATGAATAGCAGTCATAGCAGGCTTAAGGGCCCACAAATGTTGAAATATTACAAACATGAAGTATTACCAACTACACCAGTTTAACATGCATGTTTACTGACAGTCTTCATATAAGGGATACAGAAAAGTGTCCATTGCAATTAAGCACAAACTTGTTAGGAGAGTTTTGTACTTTGCAAGCTGCTGTTTGAGGATGCAGAAGAAGTGCTTCTTTTCACACTTCTTCACATTACTGGGGTTGTTGTTTTGTGGTAGTAAGTCATACCAACAGACATGTAATAGTAGAAGTAGAATAAAGAGTCTTAAGTGATCTAAAAAAGATGTATTTGTGATAGATTATAGAGTGATTTTTAGTGTCTGTTAAGTCAGTATGTAGAAGAACAGCCAGCGTTTTAAAGCTGTTAATGTTAAACACCTCTCATCATATCCAGGAGGAGATTTGTTCATCATGTTTTTATCTGTAGACACTGTGACTCGAGTTTCGCTCAGAGTAGCTTACAGCAGACGCCGTGTGACTGACAGGCAGGTTAATCAAGTTGTTTTTAATCTCGCCGAAAATCTCCCCGGCCTTTTCCTATTATCATAATGAGCTCTCTCGTGTTTGTCTCAAGTCCTCACTGCGGCAGCTGTTCGAGCGTTCACATCGGCGCAGCGAGGGATGGAGAGCACTTCCTGTCGCTGAAAGGTCAAGGGTCAATCTGGGAAAAACAGTTGCTGCTGCAGGCTGCTAATTAAATTTTAATTTCAGCTTCAAATCAGTGAATCTGACAGCATTTCCGGCTGTTTGCAGTGAGTTTGTATTTAAAGTCTTCAGGTTTGTTACATTGAGGAGATCTGCAGGTAACAGTGTATGGGTGAGAAAATATAACATGACTTAAACCTGTCACAACAATGACAAACATCATTTGTCAATCAGGTGCTGCAGTTTGAGTGTTTTACCCAAGTGTTCGAGATTTCTGTTTAAATGAGGTGCAGAAAGCCGATGTGTGCCAATGTGAATTCACATGAATGGTCGCAAATAACCATTAAAGACATAATTTAACTCAAATTATCCTCTATATCGTACATTTTTATCTGTTTCGATGTGAAACGAGTCCTCAATTACCCACACTAGCATAAAAACTAATTAATCCAACTTGCTGAAACCCACAGATGGTGTGAGTACACAGAAGGAATCGACCCTATAAACGTGCTTCTCTCAGCTCAGTGAAGCTCAGACATTCAAGAAGGGCCTTTTTTAATAAGGCTGGAAAAGTTGTTAGCAATATGGCACAATTAATTTAGGTGTTTTGACTCAAAGTGGAACATTAAACTTTGCTCCAATGGAACAAGGAAATTAGAAATAAGGAAATTAGCTCCTGTATTGATTTCTTTGTGCTTTTTACTGAGGCTTAGACCCAGTGGTTCAAGTAACCTGAGGGCTACGACTGCAGAAAACGGGGTATATGGACATGTACCTCACCCAGTCACTTTGCTAGAGTCCATTTGGACCTCCTTTCCCTTCAGGACTCCTTTAACCCTTCTTGGCACAGAATCAACAGGTATTGTCCATGCTGACATGACAGCATCACACACTTGTTGCAGATTTGTCTGCTGAACATCTATGATGTGAATCTCCTGTTCCACCAAATCCCAAATGTGCTGTGTTGTATTGAGTTCTAGTGACTGAGGAGGCCATTTGAGTACAGTGAAGTCATTGTCACGTTCAAGAAACCAATCATAATCAGACTTGTTGACTGTTACCTGTGGTGTTTAAGGGCGGCCCCAGTGGCCCAATGGATAAGGCACTGGCCTTCTGTGCCAGGGGTTGTGGGTTCGAGTCCCACCTGGGGTGCTTTCAGCCTGGTGCAGTGGAAGCAGGCTAGGACCATAATCCAGTGGCCAATGGAGCCACTCTCGCCTAGGACTTTCAGATAGCCAGCTTTCTGTTGTGGTTGGAATGGAAATTGTTCATATACACACTTGCTTGGGTGCATTTTAGCCTTCAAATCTCCCTTAATTTCACCAAATCCTATTGGATTGAGATCTGGTGACTGCCGAGGCCGTTTGAGTACAGTGAACTCTCAGCTTTGTGATATGGTGTGTTACCAGAAGATGGTACACTGTGGTCATAAAGGGATGAACATGGTCAGCAAAAACACTCAGGTAGACTATGGTGTTCAAATCATGCTCAGCTGGTGTTAACGGCCCAAAAGCATGCAAAGAAAACACCTTCTACACCACTGCACTACCAGCACCGGCCTGAGCTGTCACACATACTAGACAGAGAGCATGTGCAAATAGTGCACATGAAGATCGTGAGTGACAGGCAGAGCGCTGCAGTGTAAAATTGGTTCGTCCCTTATTCTACCTTAAATGTCCCTCATATTGAATGTTACCTGCAATGCCACTTTCTGACCAACAGATGGCACTCTTACAAATACCAAATCTGATTTGACCGCAGTTTTATCAGACAAGTGCTTGTGTCCAGTCATCGCCTGCCACGCACACCAGATGTGAGGAGAAACGCGATTTGTTTGGTGCCGTTTGGTCCTCATAGCATAATAAGCTGGATAACTGAAGCCCGTATTTACAGGATTTTATTTAATATTTTTCTTTTTTGCTTATTTTTTCAAAGGAAATTCCCATGTGATTGCCAAGCTTGATTTCTTTTTCAGATCCAAATAAACAGATCTGACCAATCAGATCAAAGCATTTGTACCTCAAAATGCGCACCAGCATTAAATATACAATGAAATAGCAAAATAATACTACGTTACCTCAGACACACAGCTAGACGCTTCTCTGAAATGATTTCTCTGCCTCCTCAGATGTGATCCCAACTCTGCCAACAACACGTCAAACTGCCCCACTGACATCCTGAAAATCGATCATGATAAAGCTTCAACACCGGGATCAACCCATCAAATATTCCCTGCTGCTGGTTTCTACTGAGAATTGGATGAACCAGAATCTCAGTTTCTTCTTTTTTTTGTTTAGAAACATCAGGATAAGCTCATCATCGCTTGATTTTGACTTCATTTTGTTCATGGTGCGTCTTTGAGAGGGAATTTTCAACAAAAACACAACATGTTAAATGTGCACCTTCAGTACACGGCAAGTTTGAATCCGTGCTAGGTGTGTAATATCCTTAGTAGTTGAAATGGCAACACAGCCATAGGTGGGAGGGGCTCAAACCAATGTACTCCTACTGTTGGTGCCAAGCCAAGATAAAAGGGAAGGGTTGTGTCTTTGCCAAGATTGAATTGCTAAATTGCTAAGAATTTCGATACCGGATGTGGGATAGGGTGAGATGGAGTCAGACTCATAAAGGGACCATCCAAAAGAAGAAGTAGAGGAAGACTAGTAGTTGAATTAAACAGTTCAATGTAAGAGTTGAGAGTAAATAGTAAGCATCTAATTTTAAAATGAGTGCAGATAATCACATTTGAACCACAGCAATGTTGATGAACGTGATTTTTAATCTCTTTGACGGGCCTTTGGATAAAACATTAGATAAACACAGTTGAGAAACGTTCTCTCTGTGAGGAGACCCTTCTTCTTCAAAGACACTGCTATCCCACTTTGTTCTACGCAATGGGATTCAAACCAGCAACCTTGACAGTGTGAGTGCCATCAGTTCATTAGCTATAATTCCTGCATTCAGACTCATAAATCATGTCGTGCTGCTCGCTCTGCCAGAGTATGCGGCGTTTGGCCCGGAGGTGAAACAGCCATTTAACCTTTATATTGAGCTTTAATTCTCACTTGGCCTTCCCGTCGTTTTCTGTGCTTCACCAGCTTAGTCAATTAAATGAGATTTACACCAGTCCAAACTCATGCTTTAACACACAAACACAAACTTCTGATGAAATTAAAGCCAAGTTCTGGCAGTTATGCTCAAAGTCATCGACCTCGTAAAGCGCTACGTCTCGCCTCCTTGACGGCTTCATCAATCATGGCTGATAATTGTGATTGATGGGGGAGGAGCTCGGGCAAATGAAGGCCAGAAAACATTTAGCCAAGTGCAGCCGGGAGGAGTGAGATTAATGGTGATAAAAGTGACTGAGCGAGGGTGAAGGTGCACCGCGCGGCATTTTAACACCAGTAAATCATTGGCACATTAATGCAGAGATGTCGGTGTAAGTACTGTAAACAAACAAGCAGCCTGTCGGCCTCTGCTGCCCCTGCTTTCCATCTTTTTCTGGGCTGGATTCAAAGGGAAACCTGTTGGTTATTTTCAGAGTAATAAACATAAAAAAGAATAATGTTGCTCAGGAACATACACAGCTTTAAGACTTTCTACTATTAAAAAATAAATAAGGATCCCTTAGAGCAAATGTCTCTTTTTCTAATTATGTTTTAGTTGCTTGTGATTGCAAAAAGAAGAGATTCAAACAGGAGATGTTAACAAGAAGTTATTAAATGAAATTATTTAATGTCCAAATTTGTGGCAACCTGTGCGATCATTACTGGGAGTTGTAAAAGGATTAATTTGATAATATTGGTTAATTAGATAAAAACATGACATCATGATTATTTGTTTCTGTAGATCTTTTAGTTTTCTTCAGAGAAATAAAAACAGTGAATAACTTTTAAATATTGCAGCATCATCCATTAGGATCCAGACTCATAAAAAGGTAACTGTAACATAACTTAATATCAACACTCACAGACGCTTAATTAGGTACACCTTGGTAGTACCAGGTTGGACCCCCTCTTTCCTTCAGATCTGCTTTAATTCTTCATGACACAGATTCAACGAGGTGCTGGAAACATTCCTCAGAGATTTTGGTCCATGCTGATGTGACAGCATCGCACAAATGTTGCAGATTTGTCGGCTGCACATCCATCTGTTCCATCTTCCACCAAATCCTAGAGGTGCTCTATTGGATTGAGATCTGGTGACTGTGGAGGCCATTTGAGTACAGTGAACTCTTTGCCATGTTGAAGAAACCAGTTTGAGATGACATGGTGAGGTATCCTGCTGCAAGCAGCCATCAGATAATGCCATCAGATATTGGTACACTGTGGTCATAAAGGGATGGACTTGGCCGCTGAAAACAGATCATTTTGCCTACAGAACTTGTTACCTGTGGTGTGCAAATGCAGCCCCAGTGGCCTAATGGATAAGGCACTGGCCTTCTAAGCCAGGGATTGTGGGTTCGAGTCCCACCTGGGGTGGCGCAAAGCATTGTAAAGAATATCTGTTAGAACTTTTAGATAGCCAGTTGTAATTGCAGGTTAAGAATTCAAATTTCAGCTTGTCAGCTAGCTTTAAAGCACAATCTTAATTGAAAATTACCAACTAATGGAAATATGTTGAGAAGATCCTGCACTTAGAGTAATTCCAGCTGCTCCAGTACGTGAGGAGTTCGCACAGGTCTAGAATGTGGTTGGTGACAAATGTGTTTTCAGGTGCTGGTTGTAAAAGTAGTTGTAGAAAGTTGCTTCCTGTGGATATTTGAAACTGGTTACAAAGAAATATACAGTGCAGCACCAAAAACATCCTTGCAAGTGATTCCGTCACTAGCAGAGTGGGTCACAGTTGCCTGTAGTTTCTACAGAAAGCACCAAGTTTTTGCAAACACTTACCGATCACTTGCTAAGCAATTGTGAAGCTATGATGGAGGCAAACAAAACCAAAAATGGAAACCATTCGCCTTCAGTTTAAAAGCTGCAGCTTTTAAAATGTGTTGGTTTCATTGGTAAGGCAAAACTTTTACTTTTAAGTGTAGAATGACATCAGTTTCAGTCAAACATTGCCATTTGTCACTCTGTGATCCTATAATTTAATATTGGCATTTAGATGTCTTCAGACCAGGACTGTTATCAAATAGAGGTTGGAGCAGATTGGACAATGTTTTTTTTCGTGTCACGTCAAAACACTGAAGTTGGCTTTGGTACCACCATCATGTTGTTCAATGAAAACTCAAACCTTCAGAATACTTTGGTTACCCAGACTAAATGAGATGTTATTCTGATGGCATGAATTACAATAGAACTTGAAGAGGCTTTTTGTATATTTTTTGGCTACATGTAGTTACCATAAATTCATCCATTCAGGTGTAACTTAGCAAAATACTGATTAAATCAAAAGTGCCAGTACCACTAAACCATCTAAACAATTTCTTCAAATTAATCCAGTTAATTAATAAAGTTTGCTGAAGTCGTAAGAGTTCATTTAACTCACAGTTTTAATGTGGTTCAGGAACGTTTGAGTGTTTATTAGCTCCTTCTTGGCTTCTTTTGTGATTAGTTTGTGCCCTTTCTGCAGTCAGGTTGTTAAAGTCAGCTCTTCTACTGCATCAAACTCCCACTGCTGAGTCACCAACTGACAGCTTTCAAGTCGGACTGTCACTGGGATTTAGACCATGTTCGTACTAAGCCGGGTAATCCATGAATCTTCTTCTCTCTGTTTTGACTCTCTGCCTATTTCATAACAGCATTTCTTTCCACTGTTTAAGTTCATAAATCTGAAAAGGGATGGTTTGACAGGCAATTTAGCGCTTCTGGGGTAACAGGGAGACGTTTGTAGACGCTCCTTCATATCATTGAGAAAAACAATTGTACCATATTTCAGTGTTTTGTTTTTGTTCTTTTTACTTTAAATGATTTTAAATACTGTTTTGATTGTTCCGTGATATTGTTCTTGAGGAACATGTAGCAAAATTTCCTCAACTACAAGCGAATTAATTTTAGTCTGGACCACTACAGTCAACATTAATTTCTATTAATACGTTGCAAAGTGGCTTGCAGAGGCAGCAGCAACCATGGGGAGACTAAAAACCAAAAACCTAAACCAAAAACCAAAAACCTAAAAAAACCTAAAAACCAAAGCAGCCTAAATAACCAGTCCCAAATGAGACCTGCACATTGGATGTGTAGAAGGGTGTCAGTGGAGCTTTCAGATAAGATGATCTGCCATGACTGTCTTGAGCTGGACTTCACAGCTGGACTGAACTAACATTGTATGCCATACACCATATATACAACAACTTCCAGATTGATCATTGCAATATTTTAAAAAGAAGAAGCTTTAAAGTGTCGTGGAACTGTGGCTAAAGTGTGCGAAATGTGTGAAATGTCTCTTTTCATCAATTCTGCTCAAAAACTGCAGAAAAACTGACTTGGCTGCTCAGAATGTTGGTTGCCCATATTTTCTTCTGGCTTGGCAGAGGAGGATAGTAATGCCTGTACTCTATGGGTCAAACTTTACTAAAGTGAGGGAAGCAGAGAGTCTTATTTTAACTCAAAATTATGATTTGTTCTTTTTATACCTAACCAGTCATTCTCGTACTGAAACCTTATTAATGAAAATGAAACTTGTTGTGTAAGTAAATACAAAGGAATGGGAAGAAATGGGAAAAATGAAAGAGGGCCTGCTTTTCCTTATTCTCTGTTAGGTATTTACTGTTCCAGTGGTGGATGTTCAACTCTAAGTGCCAATTTCAGTTTGTTGTTTCTACTTTTGGCTCTGTATGATGTCAGTGAGAGCAGATGTTGATTATATGATGATCTCAGACAAAGAAGCTCTGGCTCTGAGCACAGAAGCCCCACCCACTTAGTGTTCCAACCTTTAGAGATGCAACCAATCAGAAGAAAGTTGACTTCAGGGAAGTGTGGGTTTGTAGGGGGAGGAGCTACAATGGCTTTAAATAGACAGTAGATGACTGATGACTGAGGGTAAAGGCCCAGTATAAGGTTTTTAAAAAGGGTCATTTTGAACTGTGAACCATCCAAACCTGCTCTAGCATACGATTTGATCCCGAGTGGCTTGAAAACTTTTGTCACTCTTCCAAGGTGGGAGCACTATTTCATGTGAACATTAAATTTCATGACCTTTATCAACTTCTGGGACTTTGTCAGGGTAGCTCTTGGCGCAAGTTTGGAAAACTTTCTCGGCTTATGTTGAGCAGCGTTCATGCGACTGAATCAGGTGCCAACATGTAAATCAACATCCATGGGGCCAGTTGTCCTTAATGCATCCCTGGCATTTTAATGTAGTCAGTGATATTTACAGAAACGAGTTCAAACATCTGCTGCGGACGCGTGCAAACAGGATTTTAATGCCAGCTGTGATTTATACCTGCACAATATCAACAGAATTAAAATGTCGCAGGTGCTGAAACCAACAGAGATCACTGACGTACGTTCCAGCTGTAAACGATCAAGTATTAAAGCATTCAAATCACATTTACTTTCTGTGCAGTTTGAACAGCTGAACTGATCTAAAATTAACTGATACAGAGCTCATAAGCTTGGCTGACTCAGTTTAATGCCCACCTTACACTAATGGAGTTAAAGAACTGTGTGGTAATGAACATAATTTATGGATTACAATTAGGAGCTCATCACTCCCGCATTAACTCTTTTATCTTTACTTCTTCCCGGCCTCTTAAACTCTCAAGTGATCCAGTTGGAAAGCTTTGGTTGCCATGGGAAGCCTGGGACAGAGGGGGTTGTGGGTAATTGGTGTTGAACTCAAGTGGACACCGCTGAGGTTTCGAAGATAATGAGTTTACAAAGGAGGCCCCACAGAGAGGAGATGGGAGCGGGTCCAGCTCTATAGTGCTGATTTACATTACCGAGGTGGACTCTCTGGCCGAGCTCTTTATTGATTGATCGCAGAGTGAAGCCCCACATGAGATTTAGCCCCCAGCTGTAAAGTGTCTGCTTTTGCACTGAGGTAAGCGCCTCAGACCATAGAGGAGCACACAGTCAAAGACAAATATTACCTTTTAAAAAGAAATGCAATCTTTAAAGCTGCAGTCATTTTCCCTTTGACAATTTTCAGCCCAGAATCTTCACATAAAGAATCACAAATCAATTTGAAACTTCATTTGGCAGCTGCTGGTAAAGAGAGTTTTATGTCTGTATTAAGTTAAACATGTATTTCATCTTTGAAAGCTACAGGCAGAAATTTTTACTGGGTTTTTATTTTGATCTGAATAGATGGGTAACTGGTATGTTTTTCTTTATTTGTTCAAATGTTATAATATCAAATGTCTCAGTTATTGTTTCTGATTTCAGAGGATTTTTTTTCTAATCTAGCCAGTTTGTTACTCATTGGTCTTTAGCCACATAAGCTATTTTTTTTGTTTTGTTTTGTTTTTTCTCAAAGCAGCAAAATGTGCATATTTTGGGAAATACATACATTTTCTGTTCAGGAATAAATGAGAATAAAAATATCCTCTTATACAGTCATGAAAATGATGCATATGTTTTCCTCTGTACACCACCACATTGGGTTTTACATCAACAATTAAGATGTGGTTAAAGTGCAGATCAGCAGCCTTAATTTGAGGGATTTTAGTATTGCAGAGGATCAGAAGCATTTGGAAAAACTAGTGTCATTTTAAATATAAGGGCTGTTTTTAATACTTGGATTAAGTCCTTGATTGCCTGAACCCATGAATATCACCACATGCTGCTTCCTCTCTTTAGATCCTCATCCATTCCTTTACCACAGCTGCCTTCAGTTGCTATTAACCCTCTATATTTCTATTCATGAAGCCATCTCTTGTAGACCTTGGCAATGATACTCCTTTCTCGTCCAGGGTGGCTTAGTTAGATGTGAAGTTCTTAATCATGGAGATAATTCTGTGATCATTAACTTCAGGTTTCTTCTCCGGACTTTCCCTCATTTTGCACCAACATGTGAGAGTTCCACTGAAAAACTATGAAATGCATATTCAACACTTGGAATGAATCAGGCTGAATCAGCCAAGTTTAATTCATACAAATAAATATAAAATGTTAGCAGTTATATAACGAGGTTCATGGACTATCCACTTGTTAAGTGATGACATATAAACCATGCATCCGGGTCCAAATTACACTGTGTTCATTAAGGTTGTTGCCTTTTTAACATGTTTAATGCTTTGTTTTGAACAAGCCCCTAAAAATAGTATATTTTACTACATATACACTATATATACAGTATATTAATGACTAACCAGGTGTTCTCCTCACTGAAGTTATGTTTGTTTTCAGCATCTTGTTCCTGCCACGCGATGTGTCCCTGACCATCGGGAACCCTCATGTTAACTTTTATTGCAGGTGGGAAAAGTTAGCATTCATCCTCCAGCTTTACTATGCTAATGTGTTTCTATTATCCTAACCATAGCTCTGTAGCTAACCACTAGGTAGCACATCATTTTATGCTAGCTAGCCCAACTTCAGTAACCCTACAAATGTTGCTGCTGTTTAGTTTTCTTCTTCATTTATGTCTGAAGTGATAGCAGAGCTGTATGTTTTAATTTTTAAGAATTCCTCAGTCACAACATGGTGTTTCATCTTTAGATGGAAACTAGCAAGCTAACTCCCTCGAGCTAACTTCTAACTCTGTTAAACTTCATAAATCCTGTTTTTCATTAATGCCCGAATGTTAAACTTTACTGTTACACCTGGTAGTGCAGCCACACTGATCAGTTTATTAAAGATGAAAGAAGTTAGAGAGTTTTTAACTCTCAGTGATGCCGCACTGTTTGTTTGAGATCGGAAACTGAGGAACAGTTTGGACCCGGAAACAGCTAATGATGTCAGACTCAAGAGGTAGATAAGTATATGTTTTTTTAATATACTTATATACTTATAATATAGTTATATTTCATGTAACTATAGAGTTAGCATATATCACAAGTAGTCAATATAAAAGTATTTTTCTATTCATGGAATCAGTTATATCCATGCAGTCCTTACTCTCTGTGATGAGATTTAGTCCCATGTGTCTTTAAGATTGGATTACAAAAAATAAATACATTTATTGGAACTTGTTGGGAACATGTAGCACTGGCAAAGGAAAAAGAAAGTAGGAAATACGCTAGTCTTATGTAAGTGCATGTACTTATAAATTCATGGCCTTTCTGAGCTAAAGTGATAGGACATGTAAAGGTTGATTTAGCGTCCAAACAATCAGCAGCACCTAATGAATTGATTAAAATGAAAGACAGGAACAGTTTTTATCCTTGAAACATTGAAAAGTTTGTTTTTAAAGCATAAATAGCACCTCACCAGTCTGAGCCACAGTCTGAGTAAGCCTCATCACTCAGGACACTCACACACACTTCAAATTTTAAAATATCAGAATTGACACCTTTTCTTCGGTTTCATTTTACAGAAATCTGCTGGTGTTATTTTGTTGGTCACCTGATACGAAGAAAGGTGTTTCTTGAGCCCAAATAACTTTAGTAAGCATTTCTTACAGCCTCTTAACCTTTAAATGAGACAAACAGGAATTAATCTGAATCTTCACTCGACTGCAGGAACATTGATAAATCTGTCAAACAAATACTTAAACATAGCTCTCTTTTATAAATGGGCATTTACAAGGTTATTCTATCTATTTACAGGGGATGCTTCAAAATGAATAGTGAGCTTTAGCTTGAACTGAGCAAGCTGCAAATGATCTGACACATTCAATAACAGCCATCCCTCATTTTCATTTTCCGAGATGAATCTGCATCTCTTGAAGCTGCTGCCAAAGGAGTATGCATCCATTTATGTGGGAAAAACATCATTACCCTCTGTTGCTCATGTTGCATCTTGACTGAGTGTCCTTGAGCGAAAATCCAAATCCCTTCCTGCTTGCTCTCTTTGTGAGTTCCTCTGCATAACAGCAACACAAAATGTGAAACGTGGTTGATGCAGAGGATCTAGGCAGAGAAATGGTAATCATTTACTAACCAGGGATTTGTGGATTTAAAGATTCAAAGGCTTCCCTTTCAAAGTGGCATCATTTCATCATGTTGACAGAGTGGGTTTTGTCTGTATTTAAAATTGCAGATGGAGCTTTCAGTTTGCAATTGGATCAAAAGCAGGAGCGCTTAAAAAAACTGAAAAACAACAGATATTTGTGGGGGGGTTTCAAAATCTGGGTAGTGTCCAAACCTCAAAAGGATTGTTGAAATGCTTTATGGTTTGCTTAAATGCAAATTTACTACCGAGGAATTATTAGTAAATCCTGAAAAATGCTGCCTAAGGACAGAAGAAGCTGCATCGACATTTCAGGTGTGTATTTGTGTTTTTGCCTGAAGATACAGGCCTTTAATCCACGGCCTTTCCACAGCTTCGACGGAGGAAATGATGAATAAGTAATTTCCCGTGAACAGGTTGTGCAGCCTCAAGTGTGGAGTCATCATAAACGGACAGCTGGAAGCAAGAGACACAGAAATGGGTTGTGAAGAAGAAGAAAGGAAGGGAACATAATAGAACGAAGACAGCCTGAAGATGAATTATCTTGATGTCTCTGCAAAAACCTCAAGTTTTATACAGCTGTAAAGAATTCCAGTGCATTTACAAGGCATCTGTTTGCATAGATAATAGAGTTTACTTTGTTTTTATTGTATCTGTGTCTTCTATCGCCTCCTCTCAGGAATAATTAAACAACTTCTACAAACTAAACAAGAAAGCTTAACTGACCTCCAGACCTTATTTATTCAAATGGTAATAGTTAATTTTATCATGAAGAAAAACTGTGAATTTTGCAGACCAATCTATCAACCAAGATCTCCTCCAAGAGATGTTGAGTCTTTTCCATTCAGAGATCTGAGTATAATTGTAGGGAGCACAGAGATCTGCACAATCTGAGGAAATCCAGCCAACACACAGTGGAGAGCTTAGAGAGGAAGTGAGGAAGACAAAGACGTGACTCCGGCCAAGAGCTAAAATGTAGCTAATGTGCAAGTTCAAAAAAGAAAACCAGTAATCAGTCATCTGCCTGTTTTTCTGTTCTCTTCCTCACTACCTTTTCCTCACGCTGTCAATCTCAATACTGTCATCGTTACTCTAGTCCAACTATCTCTTTGCCCGCCTTCTTTGGACAAATCAGCCTCCACTTTGCATCGTTTAAATCTGTGGTCTCTCCCTTTCAGACTCTCCTTTGTGCAACCCACCTCCTCCCCATCTCCACCTCACAGACACCTCTTTACCACCACCAGTGTCTAGATTCTTGGGGGGGTCCTGTCCTAAATCCTGGTTCCATTTAGCCAAAAAGGGTCATCAGAGTCTAATCACCAAATACATTAATTTCTCTATCTCATTAAATCATGTTCAGATTCTTCCAAGAGATCCTTATTGAACTCGAGGCTGATGATTTACCAGCTGATGATAGGCCAGCAAATGGACTGGTCCTCACAGACACAAGAAACTGATGAGAAGAGGTCATAAAAAAGGCTCAAACACATGACCTCCTGAGAACAGTGAAAGAGAAAGGGGGACGTAAAGAGGGAAAGAAGAAGGAATAAGACTGGATATTTCAGTGTTCATGATGGAAAATCACAAATTCATTAGTTTTGTACCAAAATGACCTGCAGTGCAAAAACACAAAGATGAAAATATTTTTATAACAACTGATAAAATCTGCTTATTAACTACCTAAATAACAAATAAACATCCACCGCAGACTGTTTTGTGGTTTTATGTTTATTATGTAGTTTATTCACGCACCAGGAACTGTTGAGTCATATTAGTGAACCAACACAAAGTGAGTCCAGACACTCCATTTACATTTAACTAAGCCACAAGACTCCGTTACAATAACCAAAGCAGTGTTTGCTGCTTAAAACACAAGCAGGAGCTTGGTTCTGTGAGCCCTCCATTGACCCGACCACCAAGTCCAATGCAGTTCATAGATGTTAGCAATTATGTAATTGCGTAAAGGAAATGCAAAAACATATTTTAGCTGTATGTCCAATAAAGAGAGCTAAAGTCGTGGAACAACATCTTGCATGTACTCTTTTCCACGAGCTTCTGCAGCTTGATTTAATTCAGTGATTCTTATTTGTCATGCTGTGGTAAAAGTAAACCTGTGTCCAGGGGTTTTCTACAATCCATTCATTTTCATGACTTTATATATGCTCATTCATTCATAAAATTAGCTAGGTATATTTCCCTATGATTCTAATTTTGTAGTATTTTTTCAAACTTCGGGTGGCAAACTTCAGGTAGTAGAGCAGGTTACCTACTAACCATAAATTTGGTGGTTCAATCCCAGTCTGCTTCAGTCTTCTTGCCAAATATCCTTGGGCAAGGTACTAACCCCATGTTGCTCTCTGATGCATCCATTGGTGTATGAATGCATTTGAATGTTATATAGGAAGCATGTAGAAAAAAAGTGCTGGTGTGAATGTATAAAGTGCTTTGAGTGCTCAGAGTAGGAAAGAACCAGTGCATTTTACATTTTCCGTAATTTAAAAAAATCTATTTTTAGTATATTTATACAAACAGAATTACCACAGCTCTGACTGTCTGGGAACACAACAAATCTTAAGAGAAGCTCTGCTGCCTTTTCTTTTTCTACTTTATGCTCCTGCTTACTACATTTTTTTCCAGGCATTCCTGTGTTTGCATGTGGCATGTGAAATAAACCAAATTCCTGGTGTTCCTTCCCATAACCAACCTGGCTGACAAGCAAACGCTCAGTTATTCTGATGCAAAGTGAGCCATGCTGATAGTGAAGCTCCTCGATAAAGCCATGAATAGAAGCCTCCTTTTCACGTCCCACAGTTCCCATTCAACCCACATGAATAGACGCGTCCAATCCAGCCTCGGTCTCTAATAAGTTCTGAACTACAGGGCAGCAACGGCTGCTCTGAGTGTGTCGTATCCAGAAAACATTTACCTCTTCATGGAACTCCCAGCGTTTAGTGCCAGATTTCTCAGGGGTCGTCTCCTGTGTGGGAAAAATCCCCTCAGTGTTTAATTTTTGCCTTTAATGTTCTTGAAATGTGCAAAACAAACTGTGCTTGTAAAATTCCATTAAATAATATCATGGACTGCAATCAGCAACCTCTGCAAAAAACATGAGGTGCTTTTACTGCCTCCCAAGACAGAAAATACTCTTCAAGAGAAGTATTTACCCTGCTGCAATATATTTATACAAATTAAAGGATAGACATCAGCAGACCTCATGATTGCCTGTTGTTTTTTGTTTTGCTTTTTATTTTTGCTGAGGATGTAGTTTTACCTTTATCTATATTTAACATCCCTGCTGGAAAAATTTGCTTCTAGTGATGACTACAATGATTGCAAAGGTAGATTATCCATCCATCCATCCATCCATCCATCCATCCATCCATCCATCCATCCATCCATCCATCCATCCATCCATTCTTATCCAGTTCAGGGTCACGGATCCTCTAGTGCAGGGGTGGGGAACTCCAGGCCTCAAGAGCCGGTGTCCTGCAGGCTTTAGATGTGTCCTTGATCCAACACAGCTGATTTAAACAGCTAAATGACCTCCTCAACATGTCTCAAGGTTCACCAGAGGCCTGGAAATGAACTAATCATTTGATTCAGGTGTGTTGACCCAGGGTGATATCTAAAACCTGCAGGACACTGGCCCTTGAGGCCTGGAGTTCCCCAGAGCATCTCCCAGTTTTCAGAGGGTGAGAGGCGACATATACCTTGGACAGGTCAAAAGTCTATCACAGGGCTCAAACAGAGAGACAGAAAATCATTAAGATCTACAACCAGTTTAGAATCTAAAACCAATTTAAAATCACCATTTGACCTAACATGAATGGTTTGGACGATAGCAGGAAGCCAGAGTACCCAGAGAGAACCCACATAGATGCAGGGAGAACACAGAATGCCACACAGAAAGGTCCCAGTCTGTATTCAAACCCAGATTACAGCGTTTTATTGGTAGAGACTTCTACTTAAGTAAAGCAAATTACTATAATTTATTTTTTTAATTTTTAAGTTTTTCTACTGTTATTTTTTCTGTAAAAATACTGTAAAAATCTCATGATGCTGTTTTTTTACAGTATTTTTACAGTAATAGTGCAATTTGTCTCTATATATCCAGTAATTTGTATAGTTTCTTTTGTGAAGAAAAATACTTCATTTCTAAGAGATGACTGCCAATTGCACGAAACACTTTTAAAGTTCTAGTTAGCTGAAATCCCACAATGCATTGGTAAATTTGACATTTACAGTATAGTACATTTGATCTAATTATCAGATAAGCTGATGTGGGCTCCCAGAATAAATTGCTGTTAAAAGAACTTACAAAGAATATACAACCAACACAATGTGATTTTTATAGCGATGAGTTACAGCACATACATGTTGGTAAAACGGCCATAGGTCTGAATGGTTGCTGTCTCTCTCTCTCTTTGTCTTAGCCCTGTAACATAGACTGTTTCCAGGGTGTACCCCCTCCCCTCTTGCTGGAGCAAGCTCCATTACCACCACATGGCCGTGGAGCTTGGATAGGGGGTTAAGAAACTTGACGGGTGGATGGATGGTCCTTGGTGCTTCCTTGATGACATTGTGCAATTCAATGAAACACCAAAAGCTATGATTGGCCAAGGAGTTTGTCCAAGTCACAGCGAAAATTTTAGGAATCCAATCCAACATCTCTTATTGTACAAAAACTCTGTGTAGTTCAACTTCTATGTATTTTAGGACCCAAAAGAAACAAGCAACCAAAATAAGATCAGAGTTGATCTGATTTATTCCATGTAAATAGCTGAAGTGTGTTTGCTTTGAAACAGATAGATCTGTGCCGCCATTTAAAGTGTTTCCCAAGGTGATGCACTCTTAGATGGAGAAAGTTTGCCTGGTCAGTGTCAAAAGTAGTACATAAACAGAAACACAACTTTCAATTCAAGGTCATCTTCCAATGCAAATTTCTCACTTTCTAAATCTTTTGGGGCGCACATTTAAATAAAAAAGAAAACACACACACAAAAACAAAGATAAACGTGAATAATTCATCGTTCAAAAAACAGTTCAGATTCAGTCTCCTGTAGTGCATCATGTGTTTTGTCATGTGGAAAAAAATGAAAACTTCAGCCTGTATGATTTAACTGCAGTTATTCACAGTCTGAGACACTGAAAATGTTTTTTAGAAATGCTTTTTGAAATGTGAGGGTCCAAGGTGACTTCAGCCCGCTGAATGGATATCACAGCCTTGCATTGATCTCCAGTCACTTCATAGCTCGCCTTACAGATATCCATCGCACCCCCGTCGGCCCCTGACAGAGCAGAATGAGAAAGCATGCGATGTTTGGTCAGATAAATCACACCGCTTTCATGTTTCTGAAGCTGCTGCAGCATTCATCACGCACAGAGCGATGCTTTCTAAAGTCCTGCAGGTTGTTTCTTTTTCTTTTTGGGGGGATGTGACCAAACTGTGAAATAAGACGTGAATGTGAGAACTGAATAAGATAAGAGCTCATGAATAAAACGCAATGATTCATTCTACCTTCGTGTTCACATGTGAAATGGATTCACGCAATTAGCATGGCGTGCAAAGGTAGAGATATGATGCTTTGAGCTTTGAGTGATAAAGTGAAGGCAGTGGATAGAAATCTGATGGGTTTTTTTTATGAGATTAATTGGGGCATTGCATTTTAATTTCCTCCCTTTCTCCTTCTCCAGCTGTTGATCTAATTAGCGGGCTTGTTGGAGACTTTGGGTGCTGCCTTTAAAAGCTCCCTCAGGCATGACTGCAGGGGGAGCAGAGAGGCAACAGGATACCTCACTGCAGCATGTGGGCGTTTATCACTTCCACTCATCTCCTCTGTTCATAACGAGCTTTGAGAGTCCAGTTTGCTCAGCTTTCTGATCAAAGTCAGACCTTTTTGTGTTTTTTTCCTCAGTCCACTTTATATTCAGACTGGTAAAGGTGCTTGATTTGATCTGTTGTGTGTGATGGTGGATTTAGTCTTAAAAGTAGTCAGTCAGTGGGCTTTGAAATAGTTTAATTTATGACTGGTTAATTTGCCTGCTGACTGACTATAGCTGACAGTATCTCAACCCCACTAGATTCACATTACTGAGGTTTGGGAGACAGAACAAATGCTATATCACTATATAGCATTTATTCTGTCTCCCAATTAGCAAGCTAATGTCTAGGGCAACAGTTTCCATACCAAACTATGCAACATTCAGATTTAAAAAGTTTGAAAATAGTGAAAATGCTCTGTGTGGATAAAAGTCATTGGCCATAACTTTTTGAATTCAAGAGTTTAGAGTACCAGAGGTGTATAAAATCAATTTCTTCCGTCCTAGATATTCCACAATTAGCTGTAGTTGGTTTTATTGCAAAGTGAAAGAATTTAGAAACCACTCATTGCCCCCCAGCATTCACATCAGCACTAAATCTGTGCACCAGGAGCTTCGTGGCATGGGTTTCCATGGCTGAGCTGCCCCTCTGGGTGTATTGCTATTGTCCATTCAGTGTTTGCTTCCAATTAAACAGGGAGCTGCTGGTTTCTTTGTGGCATTATTTCATAATCTCAACCTTTTAGCCTTTTTAGTAGTCTTGCTTTTGTGATTCTTTCTTTTATTTAAAAAAAAAAAAAAACAACAACTTTTTCCTGTAACTATAGTATTAATTTAGAGAATGTCATTACTTTCTTTCATAATCATGACTATTATTTCACCCAGTTTTGTTCTTGTGTACATCCCCCCTTATCTTCACTGTCTATATATCAGAAATGAGACTTTTTCTTCATAATGTTGATTTTGTGTCTTTTTTGTGAGTTCTATTAAAAATATCAGTATTTTTTCCATAATTCTGTTGTTATGTCACTATTTGATCTCTCTTCATATTCTCAGTGTTATCTCATCAGTTTCAAGTCAGTATTCTGACTTTTTCCTTGCTATCTTCACTATTTATCCAGTTATTCAGACTTTGAAATGTGTTTTCTCTTTATCATTTTAATGTTTTTCTCTCTGACTCTTTACATTTTTAACTCATGGTTATGAGTTTTTGTAACAAGTTTGTGATTCTTTTTAAAAAATAATATTGAATATTTATGTCATTATTTAGAATCTTGACTTTTTATGTTACAAGTTGGACTTTTTCCTCAAATATTTGACTATTTTGTAATTATTATTTGTCTATTTCTCATAATCTCATTATTTCTTACTTAATTACTTACTTACTTTACTTATTTCATTATTTTAACATCTTCTAATAAGTTTATAATTTTGACATTTTTAATACCAAGTTTTAAATTAAAAGAAATAATGATTTTATTTTTTATTTCATAATTGCACATTAATCCTAATTTGCATTTATAGTTGTTCTCTATGTTTATGTTCTCTCTACTCTATGGGTTTCTTATTTCAAGATATTGTCCTCTGTTTTTTGAGTCATCGTCAACTCGAGTATAACATCTCTATGTGCTGACCACACGTTTAGCAATGAGGTCAAATCATTTGATTGTTGGGAAGGTTAATTGTGGAGCTGTATTAAAGATGTCATACTGCTTTTTCAGAGAGTGGACGTCACCAACTCTCACAAAGCACTTTTATTCTGCTTTTAATCTGTTATATTTAGTCTTTAGACAAGCTCTGGTTTTGAGGTTTTTCTTTCTGTTGTACTTTTGAACTAAAGCACAGTTAATTTTTTTCTGACTTTTCTGAATGTTGTTAGCAATGTCACCCAGACCCCAGCAGCCACAGAGGGATTTTATCTCGCTGACAATATTCACTCACCAAACCATCTATGAATTGCGGCTCATTAGCAGAGGACCATCCTGCTCTACGAGTCATTAACCCTTCAGCTTTATTTATAGACAGGCCCAGTCAGTGCTGATCATTACTGACTCCTGGGACAGTTTTATTGTGTTAACTGACATTTTATTCCCTATTTATGGAAATAACAACAGGTTCATTTTGTTTACCGAAAATTGAAACATGTGTTGGAACTAAAGAGACGAAACTTGGCTTCCTTTAATGTCACATGTATCATGGACATAGTAACGGTTAGTCAAGTGGCATGCCACATTTATTTATATATTTATATTTAATAATTCTGATTCATTTCATGATTATATATATTATACTTTTTTAAAATTCCACAATTTTTTAATTTTATTCATTTTATTACTAATTTTTTTTTGCCTTTTCTTTGGAATTTTTGTTCAATAAGCTAAACTTTTTATTTATTATTTTTTAAAACGTTTTATTTTCTTTGTACTTTATCATTTCTCTTTATCAGTTCTGTTTATCTTCTATTTTTAACAGTTTGTTTTATAATTTTGACTTTTGATTTTACAGTTTAGAATTTATTTTACTACAATTTAAGCTTTTTGAGGGTTTTATTATTACAAATTTGCCCTTATTTCTTTTGTTTCATTTTATCTAATAATTTATGTGTTTTGTTCCTTTTTACCTCTTAGTTTTGTACTTTTGCCTAAATTTGATTAATTTTATTTTATGTTTAGTATACACTCTGCACATTTTAACTCTAAATTTAAATGTAACTTTTTATTTAATAATGTTTAGATTTTTAATTTCTAAATGCAATATTTATTTGTAGCTTATAGTTTATAGTTTATATTTATTTATAAATATTAGCTTTTATTTCAGATTTTTCCATTATATTTAAGTTTTTACTTTATATTTTATTATTTTACTTTCTTATTTTTAACTATTATTGATACTTTGATTACTTTATTCTATTTCTTCTACTATTGTTTGACAGTTGTTATTTTTATAATCTATTTTTTTAATTAAATTTCTTAATTTTTGTTTCAAACTTTTACCTTGTATTTGTTATTCCATTTTTAATTTCATTTTAGTTGTGAATTTTACATTTCTGTTTTAATATGTGACAAATCAGACGAAAACAATTTTCATAAGACTGCTTTAGTAAAGTAATAGATTATTTTAGTGTAACCATCCAATGTGCGCATGTATGTGCATGTGTTATGGCCCCGCCCCTCGTCCTGACGTCACCAGTCCTATCCAGCGTCTGTCTCCAGTCCTCCGGCAGAGCGGAGCAGAGACGGACGGTTCAAGAGAGTTGAGCTTATATGTCATCGTTAAAAACTTCTCGGACTAGAAACAAGCTCTTACTTTTTCTTCTCAATAATTTCCCGTTTTTAAAAACAAAAAAAAATTGTTTGCTTAAGGCAAATGTCGCTGGAAAAAACGGTGAAAAGCAGAAGAAGAAGCGTCGCGCGGCTCTCCATCAGCTCCACTCTTCACCTTCACTCGGACCGTTCTCTGAGCGCACGGGAATTCCAGCCAGCCGGGAGGTCAGTTCACATTACAATCAATTTTAGAATTCACAGCCTCTGACTCTGTTTCAAAGTACTTAACCGCTCAGTTTAGTGGTTACCTCAGCAGAACTGTGCATGGAGACAAATTCGGCTTTACTCGCATGATGATACACGTTGTATATATTTATTCTCGGTGATTTAAAATGCAGTTGCGCTGCTTCACACTGACTTTTTACTTACATTTATCCCCCATAATGACTTTCTATAGTGTTTTACAAATATTTAATAGCATTTTGTCTGATAAGTTGTTTTAATGGTGTATAGTGCTTATTGTTATTTTATTTCCCCCAACATTTTCATGTTTTCCTTCGTGACCTTTTTGTCTTATTATTTGATATACTGTCTTTAAAGTGGTGGTTCAAAAGGAGAAGTTCAGCAGCAGCACAGTAAAAAGTGACTGGAAATGGCAATTTGGCAATTAGAGCTTATTGTCACGCGTGCACACGCTGTTATGCGCGTGCACGGCCCTCTCCAGCGCCTCTTTAGCCCTGCGAGTAAGGTCATCTGATAATCTCAAAATCCTCTCCCTCTCAGCTTCAAGGTTTAACAGGAGTGTTTTCCATGTTAAACACTTCTGCAAGAGACCTTTTGTCCCGTTTTCCCCTATTCAGGTTCATCTACTTGTCCTCCTCCTCTCTTTTTGCCTCAGCATCCTCCTGACCCATCTTCCTCCTTTTGCACTTCTTTCCTGACTCTTCTCTTGCTGCATTCTCCCTTTTCCCCCTTTCTTTTCCCTCTGGTATTCTCCCCCTCCTGTTCCTTCCCAGCCCTGCTGCATCCTATTTCCCTGCTCTCCTCTCCCACTTGATTTTGACTGCCCACTCTTCATCCATCTCTTTACTCCCTCAAGTCCTCTTTCTCTTCTCCTCCCTATCCTCCTTTGTCCTTTTATTCACCTCTGTCTTATAAACCTTCACTCCCTCTTTGTATCCTCCTCCTCTGTCCTTTCCCTTTCCTTTCCTTCATTATTTCCTGTCTTTTCCTCCCTTTCATTTTCCTCCTCCACTGAATCTCAGTTAACACACCTTGCCACATGAACCAATCACGATCAAACTGACATCACGTTCATGCTTCCCACACCATAAAACATGGCATACTTAGTTTTTATAGTCTGCAAATTGGTCATCATGACCTGGTGGAACGGGTTGCTGCCTTGAAGTTAGATAATCACGTTTTTACACCTGAAGCTCTTCAGGTTGGTGAGGAAAAAAGTCCAAAAGCAACCAATTATATTCTCATTATCTCCTTCCTTTTAAAAATGGAGCTCTGTCACATTAGCACATCCTCTATTATCACTTTAAAATGGGCTAAACTCCTTTCATGGAATTATAAATGCTGCTAATGTCACCATTAGCTCCTTTTGCATTTTCCCTGAATAATAACTTTCCCCCATCACTCAACTCTTAATGCTTTGTAAAGCACCGCTTGGCTGTTTTCCTGCTGGAAATCGAGACATCGGAAGTGAGTTATGGCAATCAAAACACAAATTTAAGCGATTTGCCGCCCCGATGCTGACCTGTTGACGTGTGCAAAGTGCCACTTCTTCTTAAACAGCCTTTTGCTGAAGAACCTCCTTCAGCGCGGAGGAGGAAGTGACACTAAAAGTGAGCACTTAGCGGGCCTCGTTTACCTGGAAATTCATCCCGAGGGGGCGAGAGAGTGGCGATTGTAATATTTTTACGGATGAATTTCTCTGGTGATGAACGGCGGTATTCGAGGGCAGAGCGGTGCTGCAGACTAATGTACTTGACCACATGCCAAGCGGAAGGCTTTTTTATTTATTATTTTATTTCTGCGGGGCAGAAATGAGCAGGTCGGCAGAACGTGGTGCTTCTCTGTGTGCAGACTTAAACAGAAAAGACGTTTTAAATGTTTTCTACAAAATAGAAAAAGTCCCAGAGGGAAGGTTGCCCATGATACTCCTTTATTTGCCTCGTCATCATATTATTTGGAGATTTTTCAATAAAGAGTTGAGCCTTTAATTTGATCATTGATGTTGTGCTGGCTCATTTTAAGCTAAGAGAAGATTAATTTAGATAAATAAAAGATCCCTTTGATGTATTTAGCACACCGTGATATATCAATCAACAGTAGCCTTTGGTCTCATTGGTAGTTCAGTCACTCGCCTTGAAGTTCAGAAAAGCTTAAATTAGGATCCGCCCACTTGGCTTAAGGTTGCTGAAGATCATTGACTTCTTTTCCTGTGTGGATGCCCCCTGATCCATCTAGGGTTAGGGGTAGATTTAGCATTGTCAGGTTTGGAAAAATTTGATTATTTAACATGTGGTTAAATTACAAGATAATCCTACTCTTAAACAGGTGGTTAGAAGCGACTCAGGTAGATGGACAGGTAGGTAAGAAGACAGTTGGGCAGACAGGCTGATAGACCGATAGGTGGGTAGATAGTCAGATGGATAGGCAGGTAGGTATGCAGAAAGAGTGATAAGCAGGTAACTAGGCAGTTAGGTAGACAGATGAACATACAGCTAGGTTTGCATATAGGTTGGTAGGTAGATCGACAGATTGATACATGGGTAGGTAGGTAGAAAAATCACACACACACACCATAAAAAGTAAACAGTTTAAATATACAATTAGTTGCATATATATATACACGATCGAGGCATTACTGTAAATGGACTGACAGGGACATTTCCACCCATACTGGTGGATCAACAACTCAACATCCAGAGTATCTTAATTATTCCCAGTAATAGAATCAGAATCAGTTTTTGCAAAACAGAAAATAAATGGATGTCTTGCAAGTGTGATTCACTTCCACATTGGCTTCACTTTATACAGTCTTTACGATCAGCATTTTTGGGGGTTTTTAATTCCCTGTCCTTTCAGACTCCTAGAAACATCTACGGTGGCCCACAGAGACCAATCATTAAACTCCTGTCCAATCAAACCAACTGAAAGAGAAGGTGAAACCACTAATTAGAGGTGACCGTTATCCTCATTCATTTTTAATTTCATTTGGCAGCGTGCAAACTTCCAAGGACATGTTTGCCCCGGAGTTCTTGCTTCATTTCTCCTGCTGTTTCACTTCGACCACATCGCAGGTGTAAACACACGGCCCCTGGTGCATGCTGGGAGCAAAGCTGCATCGCCTCGGGCAGGCCTGGTCGCCACTTGACTCGACTCGACCTAATGTGTTTGCGTCCCGAGGTTGGCACTGAATTAAACCCAAGAGCCTGTTCTCAGTTTCCTGCAGAACAGATGAAAGAGCTGACATTTAGTGGAGCTTAAAGTCGAGTCAGACTGGGTTTTTGGAGGCTCCAGCTTCACTCTTTTGCTGAAAGAGGTGTTTATTTTTCACATTAATGGAATGTGGAGGTTTTATCTGATGTTTACTTTTTGAAGATTTAGCTAACAAGCCTATAAAGGTGTTTTTATTTCATCTTACTAAACTGATCTCTGAGAATTACAGCACAAGAGGAAGTGAGGAGCTTACTTTGGGGTGCTTGATCTTGATTTAGGAGACTTTTACTCCTGCTTTGATCTGACATTGCTTCTATGTGAACGCTTACAGAGTTAATAGATTAAATATAGATATTGTAGGTTAAGTTTAAGGCTTTGTTTTCCTGCCAGCAGATGTGTGCTGCCCATTAGAAACAGCCATGATGGAAAAATGATAAAGTCTCCGTGAGCATATGGCTGCTGGAAATAGTCATTACAGTTACATTCATCCAGGGATTAGGACCGGCCCACTCTCGGCTAATTAAACTTTCGACTCCCCGATGTGCCCACCGCTCCTGCGCTCCATCAGCCTGACCGAAATGTGTTGATAACTCGTAAACATTTTGACGACTCGCATGTGAATGCAATGCAAAGGCCGGCCAAGAAGCGCTCCGGCAGCTCACTGCAAAGCCTCTAAAAAATGCTGTTTTGGCGTTTTCACTCCCTCTGAAATGGAAATTTATCTGTAAACATGACGTAGAACACAAGTAGGAGATATCATTTTGCTCTCTGTAGTTGGAGTTATTATTTCTGTATCTCCTCATTTCTCAGAGGCGGTCAAACAAGCTTGTTTCTCTCTTGTCCTTTTAATGACTTGTCATTTTCCTCACCAGATCCTAGATGGGGTTTTTTCTTCCCTGACAAAAGTTTGAGCTTTTAGCACTCCATTTTTCTCAGAGCTGAACCTCCTGCAGTGAACTCCCCCTCCCTCACCTGTATCTGTCAGAGCCATCCTCACCTCCCGCTGCATTTAGCACTGATCGTCGTGGCATTATATCAAAGAGAGGACACGGTATTTTTGTCTGCCGGCTTGTTATTGATAGCAGCCGAGCCGGCTCGCTGAGTGCTCATTTTTGAGCAGGAAGGAGGGGTTTTATCGATGAGCCGCACGCTCAGGAAAATGAAATGTCACCTCAAAGGAGTTTGACCGGCTTTCAGCGGGAGCTCCCAGGTGAACATATGCAGCCATTAAGCAATTCCCCCACTTTCTCTTCCCTGCACACCCCGCATCTGAGAGTCCACCTCCGCTGCAGTTTTGTTTAATCTCCAGAGAGGCAGATGTGAAAATATCAGCAGGTTTGCAAGGGAGCAGCTGAAAAACTCAAGGATAATAAACACATGCATGAACCAAAAGACTAGAGGAAGTTTTGGTTGTTGTTTTTTTTTTTCAGCTTTAATGGAGATAAAATGATTGTTCATTAAGGTGGAGTACTTTGAGCCACTGTGGTAGAGCTGAGCACAAAAAGAATAACCAGAGAACATTTTGACCTTGACAGTGGCGAGGATGCAAGAAGCCCTGCTGCTCTTTATGCTACTACCCAAATAGAAGATGGGAGACACAATGCACCCCCCCCATCACCACCTTCAGAAACCGTGGTGGGTATTGGCAGCCTCAAAGAATACAATAGGACGATCAGACTATTGAAATCACCCAACCCTACACTGCAATATCTTTTGTTCGCTCGTTCCTCTCCTTACATTCATCCTTCTTACTGGCACTAATCACTGACTTGGTTTCATCAGTTTATACTGTACTCTAGTATTCAATTGGATTTTTGTCCCTTATTCCCAGTGAAATGCTGGCGTGTCTTAGCCCACCCCAAGAGTTTAGCTTTGTTTTCTCTCCTGAGAATCAGGCTAGAGATGCTTTTTTTATCCTCTGAGATTACTAGGCAGTCTTCTTCTTGTTATAGTTTTGTTTTTCTGTCTTAGTGCAGAGTTTTTTAAAATTTGGTGCCTAAGGTCCATTTTCACAATTTCAAGACTTACTTGTATTCATATCTGCACAAAATAGCCTCAGGTCAGATCAGGTTTCAGGGAGCATACTAAAGCCTCTTTTTCACTGGAACCTATTCGGTTCGGCTCAACTCGACTTGGTTTCAGTCGTTTTCCATTACAATTGTGTGCCACCTAAATATGCACAGGATTGTTATAACAACACCAAAAGTCTAATGACGTCATTTATATGCAACACAAACACAACACAAAAATGGAGATGATAGTATACCTCCTACTAGGTGTTTGGTTTTTCATCAGACTGAGAGACCACGATGTTGGCTTTTGTGTAGCCATTTCCCTTGTTACCGGGTTTCAAAATTGATGGGTTTGATTTTTGTGAAGGAGTCTATGTCATAACTCAATAAAAAAGGACCTGGTACCAGGTACTATCACCTAATGGAAAACCCAAAACCAAGTCGCAATGAGCTGTAGTATGCTACTGTCGGCTGCTCCCTTGCCATAAGGGGTCGCCACAGCGGATACCTCCGCATGTTTATTTTGGCAGCCTCAGTTGACCAAAGTGCTTCATAGGTTTTTTGAATTATACACTCTACATTCAGTCACTAAATCAACAATTAAAACAATTTACCTTGCCTCCATCACCTAATCCAACACTTTCACACTGTTCACAAATGGCATATCTGCCTCTGGGGTGGGATCTAGCTCTCTTTAAAATACATTTTTCCACACGGGAATTTTTACTTTGCAAGTGCCTTTTCAGCTTGTTTGGCAACTTCCTCCATGGTCTGAGAGCTGCTGATGTCACGAGACAGAGGTTGCATCACCATCTGCTACCAGTTTTTCTCCTTGCTTTAGGTGGTGGGACTTGTGCACTGGTGGTTAGTCGTGGTTTACTCCACAGAAGTGTTCATTCCTCCTCACTGTCAATCAGCGCCATTGATGTGTCACACTTTAATAAGTCCCACCATGCTGTAACTGCAAACAGTCTAGGTTTAGCTGGACTTCCCCTTGAAAGGATTTTTAAAATACTAGAAACTGGTTAATTCCTTGCCTTTTTTTGCAGTGGTATATCAAAATTGGTTGAGGCAGGAGACTCTGGCACAGCTGTATTTGGCTCAAAGCACACCATTTGGGAGATCCTTATCATAGGGTGTAGTTGGTAATGGCTGGTTCCCCCCTTGTGCTTTAGAGCTCCTCACAGTCCCTGATTTAGAAACTAGTCATAATCTGACGCTGAAAACACCCCTCTTTGCTTAGAATAATATTCTGAATTCCGACTCATTCTCTTAATTCTGATGCTTCCTGCTATCAAATTACTGCTTAGTCAGGGGTGTTCAGCGAAAAACTGAGACACAGCCATGTTTCTGACAGCTGAACAATGGCTGCAGGTTGATTTAGTCGAGCAAGCCCCTGATGAGTCCATCAAATCCACCTCAGCTTCATCTGAATACTGCCTCAGTGGAAGGTTATACAATAACGGCATGTAACAATAATCGTCAATGCCAGACATGTTCAAAGAGAGCTGAGATTTTCACATAGTTGAAAATACAATAATTTCAAAAGGAGTAGGGACCTTAGACAAAGTATTCAGTGTGCACAGATACACTAAAGTTCTGAATATCACAATTTTACACTGAGGATTAACCTCCAACCCAGATGAAGCTCAGTTTTTTATGTTTTGCTTTTGGTTTTCTTTCAGTTTACCAGCTTTGATGCTGCGTGATGAGAGGGAAGACAGTTTTCAGAAGAAATTATGATTTAGAAGAAGTTTTATGTTTTAAACCAACAATTTTGTCCTCCAAAACTAGTATTGAGCCCTCTCAGGAACCTCTTCCAACACTCTTTTTGGTTGGCACTGTTTTGGAGGAAGTTCTGAGCAGCTGCTCAGAGGAAGCAAAAAGCTGGTGTACTCTCACTAATGCATGTCAGTAGCTACTAATAATACTGCAGCTAATTTGCTGTGTTGTCCTTAGTTGTGAGTGAAAGCTGCAAAGCAGTAGTTTATGAAAATGAGCTGCATGGAAATCCACCTGCACACATTACAGCTCTAATAATGACAATCATTGAAAGGCATTTTCATGGCTCCTCCTGCAGTCTGTGTTGCTTTAATCAGATTAAAATGGCATCATTAGTGTGCAAATGCAAATGTCCCCACTGTCGCCGCTCGCCACGTCCTGCCGGAATAACAAAGTCTCGTGGGACGTTTTTGCTGCAAAACAATTTCTTGCCGCCTCTCTAATCAGATTATAGTCCTCTGTTGCCTGTGTGTGTTTTTCAAATTTAATCACAGCTCACTTCTGACAAGGAAATTGGTAACTTGCTTGATATGATCTGAGATATAAAATAAGCACTGTAATCAGTGGAGTAAGTGCAAACAGCCTCTGAGATTGGCCCGCAATTTTTTACATTTCTACCAGATGTAATTCTGTATGTTCAAACATGCTACATGTCCTGAAGTATGTGAACAGAACTGTCCAAATATTTGATAATTAAATCAGTCTTTGTAGTTTTTCTGCATTTTTGTGGTTTTGTCTCAGAACAGGATTGAATGCAGGTATATTTTAGACATTCTCAATACTAAATGATGCCACCAGTACATAACAGACCCTTCAGTTTACAATGTTGTTTTATTATCATCCATCCATCCATTCTGTGCCGCTTATGCATTTAAAGGTCGCGGGGGGTCGCATCGATTTAATCAGAGGTTTTGTAATGTTATATTACAATGTGAATATGGACCTGAAGCTGCAGTAGTTTGGTGTAGAAAAACTCAGTCTTGGCTGGCCAGCCACTACCTTTAGCCCACAACATAAGCTGTAGTTTCTGGCTAGTGTGATGACTACAGTTTCTTGGATGCTAAGTACTAGCTAGCTGTGAAACTCTTCCGTCCATTTTCTACCACTTATTAATGTCCAGGTCACGTGGGTAGCTGTATCAGCAAAGAGGCCCCGCCTTCCCTCTCCCTGGCCTCCTCTCGTTCTTCTGAAGGGGAATTGAGGCAATCCCAAGCTGGCCAAGGGCTCACCTCAACTCAGGAAGCACTCAGGATTAATTTAGTCAGATACTCAAACCGACTCAGCTGGCTTTTTTTAGTGTATTGGAGTAGGGACTCTACTCTGAGCCCTCTCAAATGGTTGAGCTCCTCACCGTAACTCTGAGGGAAAGCTTGAAGGAAGCTAATATTGCCACTCATATCTGTGAAGTATCGGTGATCTCATTCTTTTGGTTGTGGCTGTATGACTGGTCAGCAAGACTCCTAATATACAGTAACAGATTGATTTACTTTCTCCTTAAATTCTACGTCTAAAGGACTCCAGATCATATTATACACATGCACACTTGGTATTAATATTCTCTATAGTCATTTCAATTGTATAAATGTGCATTACACCATTTCAGTTTTTTAGATTACTTGTCTCATTTCATTTAATAAAGATGGGCAGGGGAAACATATCTCCAAGCAAGTCAATGAGCCTGTTGAGTTGGTTGCTAAGGGGACAATAAGTTTGCAGTGTTTATTCAAAATGTTGAGCCATCTGTTTGTGTCATGTAAAGGGTCTAGATTTAAATCTGGGTTGGAAAAGGTTTTTACATCCATGGTTTTGATATCAAGCAATCAGCTATCACATAAAGGATATCTAAATACCTGTGGCCTTATACTGTATTTGTCAACATATTTTTTTTCTTTGTCTTTGGATTTGTGTGTTCTTTTTGTAGTTTAACTCGCTTTTAGAAGTTTCTACTGTTTCTTGTTGCAAAGTTTTGAGGATTTGGAAGTGATAGAGGTGGTATAGCATACAAAGAGTTTTCTACACTCTGTTATTCCTGCGAAGAAATAAAAGTGAGCTTCCCTTGTTCTTTACAATATGTTCCTGACCTTCCTCACTGCCACTGTGACTCAGAACTTAAATCTCTTTTGGATTTATTTCTTTATTGCTTTTCAATTGTTCTCATGAATCACATCTCTGTTTCTCCCCGACTTCAACACACTTGCTCATTGCATTGATTCAGAAAAACACTCCCTGTTCATGCAGGGGCTCATTTCTGTGCCAGCCTTATTTTCTGCTCCTGCAGCTTTGACCTTTGACTATGCTACTGATGTAGAAAATTAGCATTGCTTCTGGAAGTTGCACCAGATTTGCTTGAATGCCTAAGTGAGTGTTCTTGAATGTTTATAATTGGGTGGGTGCTCCCATCCAGTCACTAAATCCTTTATGTGTTTGTTTCCCATTCAGTTGAAAAGCTGCCGATGAGCCAACATTTTTTTTTTTAAGTACCGGCCATGGCTGCCCATCGAATCATCAGAGTGACTAACAACAACCACATCCTGCCTCGATGTAAGTCTGAGGGGACGCTCATCGACCTCAGTGAAGGGGTGTCTGGGGCCAGTCTCAGCGATGTCAAAGGTCAGTGTTCAACTGCAGCCACGCCACTTTTGTCCAGTTGCAACGCGTTTGTTGCCCTTTGAGGTCCAAACCCCTGATTCGTTTAAAAAACTGTTTCATTAAATTTCACTTGAAATCTGGAATTTAAATAATTTGTTTTAATTTTTATGCTTTTCATCTTTTTGCAGTTAAATTATTCAGCTAAAAATAGGTTTATTCATATCCGAGTTCTTTCACTTCACTGGTTTCATCTCATTACAGCTTTGTTTACATGCTCCATATACGCTAATGAGGTGACCTAAAAATAGTAAATTATGCAGTAAATTATGCAGTAAATTATGCGCTTCATCTGATCATACATACCTGAGGAAATATAGTTGGATTCAGATTATTAGAGACAAGCTTTTGGTTGTTCTGTGGGTACTATGGCTATCTTATGATCTGTTTTCACTGAACCACTGACCCATTTGGATACAAGTCTCTCAGTGAGATCCAAAGTACGACTACCTAATTAGCTCAACTGGTTCATTATATCTGTCTCTGATTATGAGACAAGCACTGTTAACTACAGCACAGTGATTAAGTGCACTTACCTAAAGTAGGGCCAAACCAGTTACAAAACTCATTGCAATCAGGACAATTACAGTGTAATCTTTTTTCCTTTTCAGTGCCTTCTCCGAGTGCCTTAAGGCTGGACACTTCAGCCTCCTATGGAGCCGCACAGGAAGTTGTTGCCATAAAGGATTATTGCCCAAGCAGCTTTACCACTCTCAAATTCTCCAAAGGTGATCGTCTGTATGTGCTGGACACATCAGGGGGAGAATGGTGGTATGCCCACAACAACACAGAAATGGGATACATCCCAGCTGCATATGTCCAGCCGGTCAGCTTCAGGAACTCTTCGCTGAGCGACAGTGGGATGATTGACAGTGCTGGGGAGGGGTATGAGGATGGACTAAAGGAATCTGGAGGTCTCGGAGAGTGGACAGCAGTGAGCCTAAGGCCCTCTCCAATTTACAACAACAGCCACTTTTCTGCAAACCCCTTTATCTGTCCCTTAGATCAAAACTGCAAAGAGGCAGGTGTGAGACACTCAGCAGATCTCATTCTCTTTGATGCTCTGGCATCACCATCGACATGCTCCAGCTTTAGTACTAGTACAATCATGAACAATGGGTTTCACAGCTATAATTTTAACAATACCAACCCCATCAGCCCCATCCAAGAGATTACACCTAACCTCCACAGGGATAATCCATTTTTCAGGAGTAAGCGTTCCCACAGTTTGTCTGAACTGTCCGTGCTACAAGCGCAATCAAATGCAACCTTACCTTCTTCTGGATTCTTCACGGGCCTTAAGGCTCCTTCACCGGAGCAGTTTCAGAGCAGGGAGGACTTCAGGACTGCGTGGCTAAACCACAGAAAGCTAGCCAGGTCTTGCCATGACCTTGACTCTCTGGGTCAGAGTCCAGGTTGGGGGCAGACACAGCCGGTGGAGACCAACATAGTGTGCAGGTTGGACTGTAATGGAGGGGTTGTTCAGCTTCCAGACACCCACATAAGCGTGCACATTCCAGAGGGACACGTTAGCCATGGAGACCACCAGCAGATCTCCTTGAAAGCCTTACTAGACCCTCCTTTGGAACTAAATAATGATCACTGCTCTACCATAAGCCCTGTGGTGGAACTCAAGCTCAGCAACATGGAGACCAAGTCTTTCATCACGCTGGAGATGAAGGTATCAGTAACTGTGAAGAGAGAGAGCTGTCACACTGCTGAAGTGGTTTGTGTTCGTAGTGATTTTAAAGAAGGGCCTTATACACCGATCCCTAATGCTTACATATACAAGGATACAGTGCAGGTACAGCTGGATAGTCTCGAGCCCTGCATATACGTGGCTGTTGTGGTTCAGTCACAGTACCTCAGCCACAATACAACTGTTTGGGACCACGTGCAGAAGAAGGTAACTTTGGGTGTATATGGACCCAAGCACATTCACCCATCCTTCAAGACAGTTGTGGCCATGTTTGGGCATGACTGTGCTCCTAAAACCTTGCTGGTAAATGAAGTCGGCCGGCAGTCTAGCTCAACTCCGCCAGTGGCCCTCCAGCTGTGGGGGAAGCACCAGTTTGTTTTGGGATACCCTCAGGACCTCAAGGTTGGTTTGTACTCCAACATGTCCAACTACCAGGTAAAGGCAAGCGAGGGCGCTGGCGTGATTCGTGGATTTCAGGTAAAACTGGGGAAAGTGAGCAGACTCCTGTACATGATCACATCGCACAACCCCAGCAGCATCTCAGACTTTACTCTCAGGGTCCAAGTCAAAGATGCCCTCGATTGTATCCTGACTCAGTTCTGCGTCCAAACCCCACAGCCACCGCCAAAGACAGGTGCAAGGATTACAGGCCAGAGGAGGTTCTTGAAAAAGAAAGAGGTGGATAAGATTGTCCTCTCACCTTTAGCTGTCACCTCAAAATACCCCAAATTTCAGGAGCGGTGCATTACAAACCTGAAATTTGGGAAACTGATAAAAACAGTTATCAGACAGCACAAGAGTACCTATTTGTTGGAGTACAAGAAGGGGGATGTTATTGCCTTGCTCAGTGAGGAGAAAATCAAACTACGAGGGCAGCTGCGGACCAAAGAATGGTACATTGGATACTATCAGGGGAAGATGGGGCTTGTCCACGCCAAAAACGTTTTGGTTCTGGGTAAGGTCAAGCCCATTTATTGGTGTGGACCGGACTTAATGACCACAATGCTGCTGGAGCAGATCCTGAAGCCTTGCAAATTTCTTACTTATATTTATGCGACTGTGAGGACTGTTTTAATGGAGAACGTTGGTAGCTGGAGGGCATTCGCGGACGCACTTGGGTATGGGAATTTGCCATTGAATTATTTTTGTCGGACTGAGTTGGACAATGAACCAGAGAAGGTGGCATCAGTTTTGGAGAAACTCAAAGAGGAATGCACCAATATGGAGAATAAGGAGAGGAAGTCCTTCCAACGGGAACTCATGATGGTAAGACAGAGTCATGAAAGTTTTGGTATTAATGTTACAGTATAACAATATAATGGATGATATTCTTGTTTGTCTATTGATAGCTGGCTTAGACCGACGTTGGTGAAGCTAAATAGCGTAAAGGATTTTGTGCCAGTTGGTGGAATATAACTTTATTTCTTTGTTTTCTGTAAACTGATTGAAACCTGAAATTTCCATAACACATGTTGTTTTTGTAGTCCTTTATGTGTTGCATTTTTCAAGAACACAGACCAGTCATTTCCCACTCATAAACCTAGCTTGGTTGACCTGCCTCAGATAAGTATATCTTATTTTTATTGGCTCCATAATATAGAGATTAGATATTTGCAGAATAAGCAAAAGATCCCCGATTTAATGCCAGAAGAAGACAAGGATTGTTGTTATCAGGGTGCTATTAAGGGTATCCAGTTTTTTAAAAATCTGCTAACCTGATAACCAGCTAACCAAAGCCCTTCCTGTCTCATGAATTACTACTTTTGTGGCAGTCCTCATCCTGCTGCTTCTCCAGTGAGTCTGTCATCCAGTTTCACTATCTTTCTAGCGTTGGTCCTTGTTGGTCTGGAGATCTTGAGGAACCTCCAGCAGATGGAGGACAGGTTCATGGTTAGCTACTTCAAGTTTACTAAGGCTGCAGAGCAAAAAAGGATGTCCAACTGAAACAACAGTGCTAATGGATTTGGAGTTTTGGACACTTGAATACCTGCCGCTTTCTGTTTGGCCAAAAAAAAAAGACTTGCAGGGAATGTGTTTGAAAATGCTCTTAGCACTTTAGCACTTTAAGGTGCCCTTGAGTGCAAGACACTTAAACTTGAGTGCCTCCCATTTTCACCGACGTACCATGGCCTCATTCTCCAGGACTGTGCACTCAACAGTTGTGAAACTCCATCCTTTTTTTCTACAAAAGGTGAGCTTAAAAGACAAATATCTGTCACTGTCTTTTAGAGAATGAGGTCTTGTCCACAATGGGAAAGTCATTTAGCTACAAACGTATTCAGAAATAGTAAAAATGCTGATGACAAGTTTTAGAGCTCAAGGTGACATCTTGAAAAAAAGCAACAAATTCTCACATTTAAGTCAGAGGATAAATGGACACTTTGCTGCATAATCCCTTTGGAATAATGCAAGTTCACAATCGATAAATTTTCCGTTATCAGAGCTATGACATAAAGGCGTGAAATGAGTCCCATTCCCCTGTAATCCTCCAACAGTTATAGACTATTGAAGAATATATTCATGCTCAGCAATTCATGCACTTCATTAACATATCAATAAGTATGGGCTTTTATTCTGAAATGTGGCATATTACAAAGTGTGAGAGGGCTGTCAGCTGTTTGCTGCATCATTAGGTTTGCTCTGTGGTGGCAAAAAGAATCACTTCTCTCAGCCAATCAGAAGCAGTCGCCATTTGATTTATTGCTTCTTTGCTGGAACAGCCATTAACATTATGTCTTTGCACTGTAGTAGCACACAGTGTGACACAGTCTGGGTGTGAACTGGAAGGATTTGAGAGTGCGTGCTCGCGCACATGAATGGTAAACAACTCATCTTAGAGCCTGAGGTGGGCTCACAGTGGAACGGCCATCACATGAAAAATGAAGGAAAAAAATGAAGGAGAAAATAAGGAAGAAAATCCTGTAAAGGGAAAGCACTGAAATGAACCCAAACATCTGCAGTGTGTGGTAGGAACGGCTCTGTGAGGCACATGCAGGGCGGCCTTGATGTGTTTTTCTTCTCCAACATTGCTGGCACCCTGGGGGAAGCAAAAATAGTCCTGAGACGTTTCCATCACCAAACGGCGTTATTCAGAAAGTACTTCTGCGACTGCTGCTTATCCGAGCAGAGTTGATGAAGCGTGCACGCGCTGTTGCTACAACTCGGGGCGACTGCAGGTTACGGCCGCCGGAGCAGGTTGAGGTGAAACACCTTCCTAAATGGGACTTAGAAGTTTAGCTGTTGCTCATTTTCTCCTGATGCATTCTGCTTCACTGTTTTTTTTTTTTCCAGGGTAACTTGATTGTAGCTACCTCTCGCTGTATGGCTGTAAGTCATATCATCAGCCCCATAATCAGCCATAATCTGCAGAGGAGGAGCGCTCTTTTATGTTTCATAAAAGGCTTTTATTCTGGCGAATACCTTCGGCTCCTGCTGAAGCTTTCCAGCTTGCTGTGTGGACAAAGTGTGTCTTGGCTTTCTTATCTCTGAGCCAGACTTCATCCTTGACTCCACTGAACTTTTTTTTTTTAATGTTTGCAGAAAAATGAAACAAATACACGCACATGTCTGTCACTGAAGTCCAGCAATTTCCTTTCATCACCAAGGACAGTTAGAAACGTGTCCCGCTGACCTCAATAGAAAGATTTGTCCACATGGTTTACAGAGTTAGACTGATGTATTATAAGGGTTGTTTTTTTTTTTTTTATGTGTGATCTAGCTGAATGCTGCTGCAGAAAAACAGCCTTTGACCTGTTTTGACCAACAACAACAAAATAAATGTCTGATCGCTAAGCTCTTTGAACTGAATTACACTTAAAGTCTCTTTGAAAACTGATAAATCTCATAAAACTAGCATGTGTCTCAGGCCTAAAAGCTCACTTTAAAAACATATTTAAAGATTAAATAATACACTACTGTGCAAAAGTATTGAGCCAGCCTTGAACTGTTGTCTTGAGCAATAGTTTCTGGCTTTCTGAAGGTCTTTCAAGGTTCAAGGTTTTTTTGGGACATTGGTTACTTTTTCACTAATTTCCAGTCCAGTCCGTGTACTTGCACATTGTTTGTTTAAGCCACTTAACAATTAAAAAAATATTATCAATTCAAGCACAAAAGGCATCTAACTGCCATCTAACTTGGCAAAGAACCGTTTTTAAAATTGTATCTTTAGGCACTTTGTCAATAGCAGCCTGTCACAAAAGCACGGGGGAAAAGCGGAGGTATGCCAAATTACACTGAACTGGACTGAAAATCAGTGGCAATGGGTCTGATGGAGTGATGAATATACATTTGACGTTTTTGGTACAGATCATCTTCAATATGTACAGAGGAGGTGAGGATCTAAAAACAATGATCCCAAACACACTGGCAATGCAGTAAAAGGATACCTGGATAGAAAAACACACAGTGGAACACCATCAGTCATGGAGTGGCCTCCCCAGAGCCCGGACCTCAACATTATTGAAGCAGTGTGGGATCATGTTGACAGAGAATGGAACAAAAGGCAGAAACATCCAAAGAAGAGCTTTGAATGTCTGGAGAACTATTCCTGAAGACTACTTAAAGACATGACAAGAAAGCTGCCTAAGAGAGCTCATGATGGCACAAAGAAATTTAAAGAACATTTAAACCTTTTAAGTACTCATTCATACTCTAGGTCAGTCTGATATTTAAAGTTTGACTGTAACTTCTTGTATTCATTACTAGAAGAGGTTAAAGTCTTTAAGTTTCAATTTTCTCTTCTGTAAATGTTTTTTTTTTTTTTTTGCTGCTTCTTTTTGCCCTCCACAGTGGATTTAAGGCATGGGCTTCTTTATAGTTTGATAATTCACAGGTTAAGTATTGCAGAAAACAGCTGGCGGCAGTTGCAGCAGCTGGTGATGAACTGTGAAAATCAGGATAAATTAGGTTTATGTGGCAGAGAAACAGAAAACCCATCTCACAATTCCAAAACGATAGTAAATATTCCTCGTTTACATGCTTCAAATAATTTGTTTTTATGTATCAAAGAGTTTTTTTCTTCTCCTCTCACTTAAACCAAAAACATGTTGACTAACTCTGCATTTGGATGATGGTAGCGTTGAAAAACACAAGTCTGATCTCAGTACGAGCATAGAAACTGCAGATCGTCTTAGTGCCAGTGTTGGTATGCTTGACAACCTCATCTTTCATCAAATAAATAACCAAAGTGAGATACTTTATCTGAATGAATAAAACTTTGAAAGTTTAAAACTTTACAGATGATGAAATCAAAATATATGTTATTGCAGTACTCATCATATCACAAAATGCTAAAAACTACAGTAATATCATATTGTGGGTAAAATATTGCGAAAGTATTGTATTGTGGTGTGTCTGATGATTACTGCTTCTACTGCCATCAGTGATTCCAGTGAGGAAAACATTAGGTGGACTACACAATATGGAAGACAACCTGGAAGTTTGAATCTTTCTTGGCAGGCAGGTTATTTATTTATTTATTTATTTTAATCAATGAATGGACAGATGTCCAATTTCCAAAATGTGTTTTCTTGTTTTGGACTTAAGGTTATAAAGTAAAATTCAGGTAATCATAGCTTCTGTGGGTTTGAATAAGGTTTGGCTGCACAACAAGATGGCTCAATGAGTAGATATTTCAGTATTTAACAGGTTGCCTGAAGTGGTGCTTAATTTTTATGTGCATTATACCGCTAGTCATTATCTTTTATCTTCCAGAACAAAGGCGTTTGACTTTGGCACTAAATTTACATCTTTTATGGTTTTGCCTCATAGCATAGTTTTTTTTTTATTGGACAAATGAGACTGAGTATTATGATTCTGTTACCATTTGTTTGCCTAATTTGTCTGTTCACTCGATGAGATTTTAGGGTGTATTTGTCATCATACCCTGAACACAGCTCATGGACTCCTTAAAACTATCCCTGGGCTTTATGTCCAGACTCATCTGGACCTTATTGTCTCCTGTTGTGAAAAATTCCTGCTGCAAGGTTTTCCCCGGAGAGCGGTGAATTGTGTTAATCAGGCTGCAGGAACAAAAGACCTGAGGCTTGAATTACCAGATCTTCTCCTCAAAGGAAAAAATAGCTCGTCTTATGTAATTGTTACTCAACAAAACACTGAATGAGAACCAGCGGCTTCAAAATCCTCGATTAACAAACAAGGCATTCATTGTTTTCTCTGGCTTTTACTTTAGCTGGACGAGACCTGCAGGAAAGAATGCCAAATCCACAGTAATCGGTGTGTCCGAATCAGGATGCAACCAGCAACGCAGGGATTATATGACTAAATATGTTGTGGGTTTCTGAGAATCAAATTCAGGTCATACTAAAGGTCACTTGTGTATGTTAATGACTTCCTTGGAAAGATGTGTGAGGAAAGCAGGATGAACAAAGACGGGTTAAAGATTGATGATCGATGATGGGTACAAACTCTGGAAGTATCTACATCTTGATGGGATGTCATTGGTTCATTGTGCTGCCCTGTGGTTTCTGTTATAAGGAGGATGGAAATTATCTTTTGAGGGAACAGTGTGAGAGCTGATAAAGTGAAGAAGAATTTTAGACATGAGTTGGTAAGAACAGGTTCCTTAAGTGGAACGAGTAAATTTAAAGTTCCAAATGATCAGATTTTTGATAATAGCATTTGAAATAACCCTTCTGAAATGTCACATTAGCATGATTCCTCTTTATAACTGAAAAAAACAAAAAAACACTCCACGTAGATGGTACGAGGGGTAGTGGAGGCTCAATAAACACCTGACAGTTTGGAAAAAAGTTCATCTTTTTACTCTGTGGTTGGTTAGGCATCAAAAGCATTGTGGTTAGGGTTATATTTCAGGGTAAAAAAAGATTCTCCTCGACATCAAACGTTTATTAAAAGTTCTAACTCGTGTAAAGGTGACAATACTGTGCACATTTTACATACCCTAAAGCTTGCTTGACTTTGAAATGTAACTATAGGCTGCAACACCTTGCACAAACAAGTGGGACTGTTTTCTGCTTCACTGATTGATGCCTCTCATGTCTGTCAGTAGATAAGTGGTGAGGCTTTTAGCTTAACCTTTAAAGAGCCAGCCTGGCAAATTATAGCACAAAGGTATTCCAAGTCCTTTTATAAAATTAAACATAAGCTGCAGCCAGGTGCTGCTAATCAAATGCACTTGATTAACGGAGTCAGTGTGAGCACCTCTATGAAAGCAGAAGGTTTGGCAGTTTGCTGGTCTGAAACATCCAGGAGTGGACGTCCCAGCAGACCGTCAGACTGTGCAGTGCCCAGAGAAAGTGCAAAAATACAAGAGCTACATCTTAGACTCTACAGACCTCAGTTAGCATGTTAAATGTTAAAGTTCACGACAGCTCAATTAGGAAAAAGACTGAACGAGTATGACTTGTTTGGAAGGAGAAAGGTTCTTGGTAAAAAGAACATGGGAGCACAGCTTAGGTTTGCAAAGTATAGACAGAAAACAAAGTGGAGATGATGGGATACAGTACACAAAACCAACTCAGCTTATCAGCACAAACACCTCATACCAGCTGTCAGCACGGTGGTGGAGGGGTCATGATTTGGGCTTTTTTGCAGTCACTGAGTCAGACCATGAACTCCTCTGTATACCAAAGTATTCTAGGGTCATATGTGAGGCCATGTGTCTGAATGGCCCGACCAAACTGGGTCATGCAACAGGATAATGATCCAAAGCACAGCAGCAAATATACAACAAAATGAATGAAAAAGAAAATAATCAGGGTGCCTCAGTGGCCCAGGCAAAGTCCAGACCTCAACCAGATTGAAAGGCTGTTGCGGCACATACCGCACCTCTCATCCTGTGAGAGTTTGTGTAGGCTTCAGTCTAAATGTAAACCTAACCAGGAAGTGAAAGACAAACTAAAAAATGTATTTGTCTGAAAACAAAGTGCCAAACAAAACTACTGAATCATGGAGTCCAAACCACAGACTCCAGGCTTTTACTGTTGCTAATTTGAATTAATGCCATTAAACACAGTGTTCATTTTGTAAATTATATTCCCTTTTAAGGTGAATACCTAGTGATTGACAAGTGGCTAACTATTAGGCATGTAGCTTTTCCTCAGCTTGTCTCTCATCATGCCTGGTTTTAAAAATCAAAATGCACAAATTCAAGATGAGACTTTGCTAAGCAATATTTAATGTCACACTGGCTGGAATTATCTTTTAAATTAAGTCATAAGATTGTTCAAAGAAAGAGCGTGTGCTTAGCTCCCATAATTCTCCTCTCACTCCTAATTAAGGTGCCATAATTGTTCCACCAACATTTGCTTTTAATCCATTTTTTTTGTTTGGATCTATGACTACTTTTTTCTCTTCCTGGCTCCCTCACTCTCTTTATTTTCTTTGTGAGCCCACACAGCAGCAGAGTTGAAAAGATTTCTCAGGATTTTTTTTCCCCCTTTTCGTTCTTATTTCTGTTTTGCTTTTTCTCCACAGCAGCAGTCATTACAGGAGGCCTGAGCTGCAGCAGGAGGTCGAAACAAGAAAGAAAGAGTGAGGGGGGCAAAAAAATAAAAGGAGGAACAGAACAAAGTAGTAGTTTATGAACTGTCCCCCAACCTCCCTTTGGGTTAAATTGCTCAGACCGCTGCGCAGTTCATCATTTTAGCCATGTGCACTGGAAAAACTTTTCATTTCTCTGTGGCATTGTGTGAACGTAGGAGGTTCAGTGATGCAGTTCAAGCCGAGGTTTCCTCTTCAGGGGAATAAAAAAATGGCAAAGTGGCATGTTTTCCCCCCTTTTTTTTCCAACTGCTGTGTCCAGGGTATGTTGCCAAATAAACGCATCATAATGCACTTCTCAGTCACAGGGGCACATTTGCACCAAGGCAAGACATAAGCAGTTTCAGGCGTGCTGGCACAGCTGGAATTTTTTATTTTTTTTTCCCTGTACGACGCAATCACGGTAAAAATCTTTTGATGATGTACACAAACTGCAGTAAGAGCCTCCTGCTACTGCTCTGCAAATATCCCGCTCTCTGCAGCTTTCTCTTGAGTTGCTGCTCTGCAATACTTGAAGCTGATCTGCTTATGTAATCGTTTCAAATATATCCAAATCTTTTTATTATCTTAGACTATTTTCGTTGAACAATAGCTCCGCAAACAAAGCCCCGCTAATCTTGCCGTCTTTAGTCTCCAGCATGACCGCACATGTGTTCAGGTAATCAGTTTAATGGAAGACGGGGAGAGAAATTACACTAGAGAAGCAACAAGCTGCAAACTAAAAGGGGGGAATATGGCAAAAAAACACTAGAATTTTTTGTCTTTAAAAAAGTGAGAGATTTCTGCTTTAGCTTCCCAGCTCCCTAAAAAGGTTTTCCTGCAGAATAAGCACTTTTGGTTCAGGATTTACAGCAGCCCTCTCCTCCGCACTAGCCGACAGGTGTTCCCATGTGAAATGCGAGCACAGGCATTGATCAGGATGGAGCTGGAGGGCTTGAGGGCACCTGACACCAACCCGGCAGATCTTTTTAATGCCCCGTATCGAGTTGCAAAGGCAAAGGACGATATGAGAAAGCCGCCCCTTATTCTTGTCAGCAGGGCAGAGTAGCTCAAAGGCCAGGAGGGCGTCTTTTAATAATAGATCCGTGCACGGAGGCGGGGAGAATCACTCCAGAAGGGGACGTAATCAATCCCCCGAACTGAAACCAAGGCCATCAACCTAAACAGCAATAGCACCACAGCTCAGAAAATTTAGACTTCTTCATACATGCACAGTCTCTTCCTTCCCCTGTGACAGCCAGTAAAAATCAGCATGTTAATTAAGCAATGAATATTTGAACAGACTGATTAACCAGAACAGGCTGCAGCAGGTTTGTTGGACCTCAAAAGTGAAATGTGTTTGAGAAACATTAGATCCTCTGCAGCTAAGAGCCTTACCTCCACACAAACAAAGAGTGTTTTTTTCCAAATAAATCCTGGCCAGTTTGTGCTAAGGACCCTGCAAAGGGAAAAGATCCAAGTTCCTGATGAGTCTAATAAAGTAACTTTAATTCCTGTTGGGGAATCAGCTAGAGGCTGCTTCTTCAACCTCTTAACACCCACAGGGTTTCTTGAGAACTACGCGGAGATAGCCAAGCTTTAGGACTCAGTGGCACAATCCCAGAGATTGGTCATTCATCCCCTGGCAACTTGAAGTTGGTAGAGTATTGCCCCACCAGATAGCAATTGCTGTTATTTGCTTTGTTTTGATTTTCCATTTTCTCTCACACACAAGGTGTCCTTTGCTACATCTGACCTGAAGGCTATGTCAGTATTAGATCTTAAGATATAATGGTCTCTTTTTTTAAAAATAGCAACAAAGCCCACATTCATAGGTTGAAGGGTTGGTACTGTAGTAGACCAAGTGAGTTTTGTTAGTTAGGATACCTCAGTTCATGTCTCGGTTGGGAGCTTCTTGTTTTACTTTCAGGTTTGGCACCAAGAGCTGTTCACCTAACTTTAAGAAAAGATTGTGATTTGGGTTAATTTGAAACCTCTTAATCACGTCAGCCGTGTATATAAAAAATTACTCATTGATTTAAAGTATGATGCCCAGGGGGCCTGATCCGTAATGTTGATAAGAGTTAGGCTGGCCACTTTGACATACTGGGATTATATGACCAAAGTGATAAATGAAAATAGATGAAAAGTTGAGAAATGTCATGAAACAAGTTTATCAGTTCAGTTTTTGTCATTTTTGTGTTTTCTGGATGCAAAATTACAAACAAACGAATGTCTCAGTTCACGTTTAGAAATTAAATCTAACCTTCTATTCGGGGTAAAGTTCAGTATTGGTCATAAAGTAATCTTTGTGTTGGCAAAAGCTGCTTTGGCTCTTTTAATATGAGGAGATTTAATGGTTTTGGCTGAATGTTTATTAAATTTAATCTCATTTTATGATAAAAATGAGAAAATTGGGCAAAAAACAACATTTGTCTGTTTGCTCATCTGTCTGAGATACTGTTGTCCTTCAGCTTTTTCTGTTTGTATTTCTGTTCTCATCTGCCTGCCTTGTATTCATTTTCTCTGTCTGGCTCTCTTTGCTACCTGTCAGTATTATCATCCACCCTGCTCGTGCTCTCCCCCTCTTTCCCTGCCGCTCTCCTGTCAAAGCTTTTGGAAGTGGAGCTCATTTGTCTGACAGCCGCTCGGTCAGCTGTCAGCTCCGTCTGTCCGTCTGCTCCGGGGTCTTCTTGCAGCCCGCTACTATCTCCTACTGTTTCAGCACTTCAGTCACTCGTGGAGCAGAGCGTTTTCTATTTTTAGTTCATAATCACATTGTTAGTTAATAAGCTGGAAAAACCAAGCTCGACACAGGAATTGGATGAAGGAATGATGCATCAGTTATTTTGTAGCTTTGTAGACTTTGCTGCTGTCTTGCTATCAGTAATGGAGTTCCTCAAGGATCCAGTTGTGGTCCTCTACTTTTTACGTTATCAGTACCATGAAATGGTACAATTCCTCAGATGTAATTTTACCAAAAAGTTTAAACTTAATATTGGTATTGTGCATATTTTAGTTTGTAAACGTCTTACAAGGTAGGCTCCTTAAATACTGTATGAATTCCTTCCTGCTTTTATGATTTTAGTTGTTTTTATTAACTGACATAGCTGTATCAGTCAAAGTAGTACATTAAAACGGATGTTTTTCTTTATTATAGGCATTTTTATTAGAGACAAAATAAAAATAAAAATCAGCATTATTTAGTAGAATTAAGTCCAGAAAACAAATAAACGCCCCCAAAGACAAAATAGAGAAGGTAGTGAAATGTAAATGACTCCAGCTGGAGCTGAAACAACAGCTGACAGTGTCCTTGAGCAAGACACTGACCCCTCACCTCCATCTGGTGCACACTGAGCATGTGGTACATATCTGAGAGTTGGATGACTATTATCTTTTTCCAGAAACCAAAAAAATCCAGGACTGCCTAATTCCTTTTAAGTTGCCTGTTGCACTCACTGGTTTCCCAGTTTTCTTATGATCTCATGAACCACCAGGTCCTTCCTGCTTTAATCCTTTCTGGCTTAAAATAACACACCTCTCCTACATTTGTAGGAGCTCCAGCCTTGCATTCAAACACATCATGCCATTTCTAGACAGCACCTGACATGTTTGGATAGCCTGGCCTGACCGGCACTATATTTAGGCTGAGACCTGCGTGAAGCCTGAGTCAGCAGATGGAGGACGTCACAGTGAAAGGCCAAAGTACTCATCAGGCAGGTGTTAGAGAGAAAATAAATTAACATCTCAGTTTGGTTTGAAAAGACTGACCTGAACATTGTAGGTGATTCAGGTTAATTAATTTTATGGCAGGCCTGTAATCTGCATTAGGAAAGACGGAGGAGGTAAAGAAGTTTAAACTAGGTTATTGTAATTACTGGAAATTACATGGTTCTGGAATTATAAGGTTGAAGGATTAAGTATTTTGGTTTTGCACAAACTGTAAAATAAATCAGATGGATTATTATAGTAAACAAAAACAAGGCTTTTTCTGGGTTCACCAAATTAAATCAAGGACTTTGGTATTTGTTGTGTTTAACTGCTTTCTTAAAGGTTAAACCAGCAGGGAGAATTAAACCTGCAGTTATTTCTAAAGATCATGAATTTTATTAACCTTTATGCAGACATTTTTGAAGCTGTTTACAACAATAATTTCCAACAAGAACAATAAGAATAACCTAGTCAACCGAACCTTGACCCAGATAAGTGTTATTTTTAATTAAAATTTCCTTTATTTAAATCTATTAAAAACACTGGTGAGAGGTCAGCTCTCAATGGGAGAAAAAATAATATCTATACTGACATGTACTGGGCAATGTATTAGGAACCAAAGGATGCCACATTTTACTGAAATTTCATTGCAGCAACTCAGAATGGTACTTAGTAGTTCTTATAGCCCTTGCGTGCTTGTATGCATGCCTGAGAACATTGGGCATGCTCCTAATGAGACAACGGATGGTGTCCTGGAATAATCTCCTCCCAGATCTGGACCAGGGCATCGCTGAGCTCTTGGACAGTCTTTGACAGACAACCTAGCAGTGTCAGATGGACCAAAACATAATGTCCCAGAGGTCGTCTACTGGATTTAGGTCAGGGGAGTGTGGCTCCCAGTCAGTGGTATCTCTTCCTTCTTCCTCCAGGAACTGCCTGCATACTTTCACCACATGAAGCCGGACATTGATCCACCACCAAACCTATCATGCTGAACGATGTTACAGGCAGCATAACGTTCTCTACAACGTCTCCAGACCCTTTCATGTTTGTAGCATGTACTTAGAAGGAACCTGCTCTCATAGGTCAGCACAGGGCGCAAATGGCGGACCTGCCAATTCTGATATTCCATGGCAAGTACCAGTCAGGCTCAACAGTGCCAGACAGTGAGCAGAATGCGCACTAGAGGATGTCGTGCCCTCAGGCGACCCTCATAAAGTCTTGTTTCTCATTGTTTGGTCAGAGATATACACACCAGGTCATTTTGTAGCTGTGCTCATCCTGTTCCCCCCTGCCAAAAGGAGCAGATACCAGTCCTGCTGATGGTTATTGGGCCTTCTACAGTCCTATCCAACTCCCCTGGACTAACCTGGAATCTCCTCTGTGCTCTTGAGACTGTGCTGGGAAATGAAAGACACATATTAATGTGCCATCGTTGGACTATCTGTGCAACCTCTGTAGAGTCCAAGTATGACATCATGTTACAAGTAGTGACACTGACCCTACACTGCTATAGGCTCAGTGTCACTACTATAAAGTGTTCCTTTTATTTATTTATTTTTTTGAGCAATGCATTTATATGGAAACTTTATTGCCATCAGAGCTAAACCACATCTAAGTGTAATATCTCAGATATCTTTCTCTCAGCAACAATTTATTGATGTGTTCACTGGGAAGCTGAGATGTGTAATAAGCTGTTGGTATATATCTTATGCACAAGGAGTCGTTTGTTGGAAGTGATCATAACCCCAAACTGTCATTTATCAATACGGATGGTTATTCAGTTATATTTTAACCTAAACAACCATCTTTTTCTAAACATAATGAAGCACCTTTTAGTTCCAAAATTTAACCAAGTAGTTGTTGCTGCAGTCGATTCGTTTTAGTACCTGAAACCAACCAAGTATTTTTTTTGTTGCCTAAACCTGTCATAGAGTGTAGATAATGGACCCAAATGGAGACTCTTGAGACTAACAAAGCAAAAAAAAATCTTTATATTGGTATAGAGGAAATCCAAAAAAGCAGAATAAAACAAAGCCCACAAACATAAATAGAAGTTACACTGTGGATGAAAACAGGAAGAGTTAAAGACATCAGGGGAAAACTGAGGCCAGACATACAGCCAAGTTGATTAGGGAAATTGGGAATAGGTGGGTAAACAAGCAGGCATAACTCAAGTGAAACAAGGTACAGGAAGTAAAAATAAACACAAAGCATAAGTGACAAATGACTATTAAAATAAAACCGGAAGTAACAAAACAGCCCAGGTCCATAAACAGAAATTGGACAATAAGATGCAGAGAACACAGGGAAGAGATGATAACTATAAGTTATAACTGTGAACAGGAAAAACACCTCCCAAGTAGTTTATCGTACCTAAACTTAACTGGGGTGTTTTTAGAGCCCAACCCTGACCAAGAGCTTGTTACCACCTAAACCTAACTGAGGCTTTTCAGTGGCTAAACCCAATCAATTCATTGTTGGTCCTTAATCTTAAACAGTGGGTGAAAACAAACATAAAAGCGAAAATTAAGCTAAACTAAACAGTGAGTGAAAAGGTTAAACAAAGTGCAAAACACAGAGGTCCAAATGGAAAATGAACCATGGCTGGAGAAACTCATTTTGGCTGCTGGTATTCCCAGTCTCATTCTTTCGGTCATTACCCAGAGCTCATGACCATCGGGGTGAGATGGAGTGTGCCACAACCAGTAGAGCTGACTCTTGTTGCACCATGAAATAGTAGGAAGTGCACAAATAAAAACTATTTATATATCTATAGTAAACATCTCGTCTTTCATGTTAGCTCCGTAGCATTACATGTCAGAAGTTGCAGAAAGCTATAAGAGCTGTAAAATGAAGCCTCTGGGCTGTCTTCTAGCATTTGATATCAATTATTAATCAATTACTGGTAAGAAATGAATAATGAATTAGTTCAGTGGTTTTCAATGGAAACCACTTTCCAGTAGCAGCACAGTGAGAGGTTTTACTTTACCCTGATTACATGTCGGAGGTTTGGTTTCATCCAAGCTGAAGTGAAGCTCCTGCAGTTCTTCATCTCATCATTTCCCCTGTTTTTCACTCTCTGACCCTCTGAAATACCCGATTTATGAAACAGAACTGACAGTTTTTATCCGCAGTTAGAAATGCACATATTAAATGCTATATGCACGCTCATATATTGAATTAAAAACCAATAAGACATCAGCACATTTGATTTTTTTTTGGCTAGTTGTCTAGAGACTGCAACCCTTCTCGTGGATATTTTATATACAGTCCCTGAGGAGAACAGTATTAGTATTACTAGTAGAACAGTATTTTCCAGACGTCCTATTAAATTTCCAGATATTTGTTACATTATTTGCTTGCATGTAAATTTGGATTCATTGTGTTGTGTGGTGAACTTACTTTCCTGGACTGTAACATTCATCCTCTGTCTCCCCCTTTGCTGTCATAAAACTCCAGTTTAACTTTCCTTCCTTTATTTCGATAGAACTGCTCCCCAGTTGTTAGACCTGGTGGTGCAGTAGTTAGCACTGACACCTCATAGCAAGAAGGTCCTGGGTTCGAATCCCTTGGTTTGCTGTGACTGTAGTTTGCATACGTACTCTGTGCTTCCATGGGATCTCTCTAGAAACTCTAGCTTCTTCCAAAAGACGTGCAGTGTGGTTACTTGGTGATTCTACATTGGCCCATCTTTATGTGTTAGCCCTGCAACTCACCTTATGATCGCTGGGATAGGCTCCAGTCCCTCCACTTGGTTCCTTCTCATTCCTAGCACATCAAAATCAAAAGTTGCTGTGATGACATCTGTGAGATGGGACTGTTCTTGTCGAGAAGCATGTTTTAATGCAAACTAATTTAAAAGCAAACCTTTTGAGTGAAAGCAAAAGTAAAGTGCACAGGAAAAACTAAACAAATCAGCAAGTAGAAGAAAACCGAAACCCAAAGGTCCAAAGGGATGCAAAAGCTTCAGACTGACAATCCTGTGACTACACCAGCTCTCCTGCCTCTCAGTACACACTTTGTATGTTTATAAAATGTTGTTATCTCTCATCAGCCAATATTGCAGCACCAAAACACATGTGATGGTGTGAGAACCACACGGCCAACCACAGCTTTACACAGTTCTCCAAATGATCAGATTTTTACAAAAACCTTTGAAAACCAGGTACGCAACACCTGTAATGTGTTGTTTTTAATGTGACCGTCAGTAAATGGGAAAGGAAACTGCACAACCTCTCACTCCTGTCATGTTGTTTTGGTAGTTTATTGTGTATCACATAAAGTCAGTGCTTTAGTGTTACAGCAGAGTGAGTGCAAGTCAGATAATGTGGCAGCAGGCTGTTGCTTATCTTGAATCTGAATGCGAGCGACAGGGAGAGAATGAGAGAAAGAAATTTGATCTTTTTGATTCAGATTAGAGTGTTTTGGTGGCTGGAGACTGTGTGTGTGTGTGTGTGTGCGTCTGTGTGTGTGTCTGTGTGTTTGTGTGAGTAAAGCTTTGAAGCTGCAGCTGACTGACAGGCAGGCAGTAGAAAAAGCTTTATCAAATTTTGTGATGCTCTTGTGTTCGAGGTTTTCTCCTAACGAACTGAAACATTTTTGTTGGCTGGATAGTTCTCAATTACAAAGCTCTTTTCTTTGAAACGGCTTGCATAACAGCACAAAACTTGAAATCACAATATGAGGCACAGATATGATAACAGATGTCGTAGAAAAGGTATCAATATGGTTTTATTCAAGATAGTGCCTCAAGAATCTTTTTAAAATGTACAAATGATGTTCAAAATCTGATATTGTTTACATTTGAAGTAAAGAGTCAGTATAAAGAAAAAAAGATTTGTTTGAATAATGAAGTTTTATTTGGGTTATATGCTTTTATTATTAAAGGTACTTTTGTATTTACTCTTCGTAGCATGTAATAATATATTAAATGGATATTATTAAATATACATTAATAACACGGTAGCAGTGTTTTAAGTAAGTAAAATGTATTGACTTACATTTATTTGGTTATTTGGCATTTTTTACAGATTAAACACAGGAAATAAAAGTATAGCATATCATTGTAATGTAATGCAACTGTAGAATACAACATAAAGCAAGAAGTTAACAGAAAAAAGTTTTAAAAGTGCGTGCTTCTGTTTAACTTTAATATTTCCTTTTAGCTAATCCCATTTGATTAATGAGCCCCATATTTTACAGTTCATTTCCTAAAAACATTTCCCAGTGAAGTTCCTGTTAAATAAATGATTATTACTTAGGTAATAGTTAAAAAGTTATCATAGATGTTAACCTGGGTGGCACATATTTTGACGTTAGCTGTTTAGCTACTAGCAATTACAACATTAGCCATCTTATGTTATCATTCAGGTAGTGGCATAGGCACTATGGCAGAAGTTTGTAGCTACGCTGGTTTCTGAAGTCTTGTTTTGAACCCTCGAGTTGGGCATTTTTTGGTATCACCATCTTCGCTGAAAAAACAAAGTAATGAGGAAGGGTGGATAAGTGACTGGGCCCATAAACTCAACAGGAAAGTGTTTACAGTTGTCAGGATGGTGAGCTGCTTTCCCATAGACTTCTTGAGGACTGTAAGTGTTTTTGCAGCCACAGCTGTTGCCATCTGGTGGCCTTCATTTTTATGACTTGTCCATGTTTTATGTCATCTGTGGATACCGAATTATAACATTAATTTTGTGGAGCTAGGCAGCAACCATTATCACTCCTGGCCTATTTTAAGAAGATAATAATTATTTGTGTCTATAAAGTGTTCCTCTTAAAGTCCCAGATTGAACCTGGGAAAATACCAGAAACTAGTCTACCAAACACATTGGTTGCCTACCTTACCAACTCTTATTTCATTAGCGATCACATGTGGTGCCAAGTCACCAGAATCACAGCACTGCCTCAGGCAGCCTAAAAATATATTGTTTTTTGGCTTTTTAGCGCTATCTAAGATATAATATACAATGTTTGTCATATATATGCACCTTACAGGTTTATTTTGGCACTATGTCAGACAGCTTAATAATAATGTTGCCCTGAATGATATTGTTACAGTCTTAAAAATATTTTGAAATTTTAATCATCTTTAATGATTTTCTTCCCCTTGTTGTCGAAAATAATTTTGAGTATTTTCTGCACTGAGTTTGAAATTCTAGCATTGTGACAACCCACCGGTGGTGCTTCCGTTTAAATAATAACTGCACGTTCCCATGAATGCTTGTGTGGCGGCTTTCAAGGAGTAGTTCACATTAAATGCTCTTTGAACTAAAATTTATCTTTTTGCACGGAAATATCCTCATGTGAAAATCCTAAAGATGTGTGCATTACATTCCTGGTGTTACTCATTTAGGTCATAGCGGAAAACACAAAACCTTAAATACCTCCACACATTTCCACTAGGTTGTTCTTTTTCTGGGGCTAGCAACAAAGGAGAAAAAATAACTTCCCTACAAAGAACCTGAAAGGTTTCACCACGAGATAGTGCCTCACTTTGATGCCCAGAGCTTTGTCTTGAAATAAACACACATGCACACATGCTGGGGTTTTTTTTTTTGGGGGGTCATTAAAACAGAAATAGTCTTATTGGCTATTGTGTCTCTTTTCAGGAAACAAAAAAAAAAATCTCCCCTGGAGCATATTTTCCAGTCAGCTGCGTTCATTAAAACTCAATACTTTTTAACCGTCATTTAACTGGGTTTCTGAGTTAAAACGTATTTACAGCAGCAGGAGCCCTCAGGGACAGGATTACTAAGAGGATGGTAACGGATTATATTTATACAGAAAGCCCTGTAAGTATTTTCAGCTTTTGTTTTTACTCTTCAGCTCACAAATCTTAAAAAACAAACAAAAAAAAACCTATTTGTTCTACATATGACTTCTGTTATCTTTCCCTCTTTTCCCATGACACAATGGATTCACCGCTTTAGTCCTCCACAATCTAATTTGTTTGAGCTCTTGAAGACTGAAAAATATTTTTAAAATGGAGAACAAAGAATGCAGTCTAACGCAACAGCCCTGCAATACATCACACCTCCTGAAGGTTAAATCTTAGTTAGTATTACAGAAACACCTCTCTATAAATTGCATTACCTTTCAGCAGCCTCCAAGAGGATCAGAGTTACATCAATACCTCTCTAAAACATTGTGGAAAACAAGTCTGAGTGTAGATATGTATTGTTCCAAAGGGAAAAACGGAGATTCTGTGTTGGAAAGGGAAAAGGAAATGGATAAGATGTCTGCAAAAATATGATGATAATAAAGATCATTATAAACGTTGACAGTTTCTAAAACAAGTCAACTGAAGACACATTGGTTTCGGATAGGTTTTCCACATAGATTGTGTAAAAAAGATGGATCTGAAGCCAATGTGGAAGTGCCTTAAACCTCAAAGTTTGATGTCCACCGCAGAAAACACTGTCCTGATGATCTGATTATGGTCTTAATTGCTTGTTTCAAGTCTTATTTAATACAGTGTTTTTAATACTCGTTTTGAAAAGTCATTGTCCAGAGGGACATGCAGCTCACAAGCCGTAAGCATACATGCATGTCTCCCTCCCCTCGCCCCCAACCGGTCACACTAGATGGCTGCCCCTTCCCAAGACTGGGTCTGCCGGAGGTTTCTTCCTCTTAAAAGAGTTTTTCCTTCCCACTGTCACCAAAGTGCTTGCTCATAGGGGGTCGTCTGATTGTTGGGGTTTTATTGTACGATGTTAATCTCCTTGAGGTAACTGTTGCTGTGATTTGGCACTATATAAATAAAACTGAATTCAATTGAATTTCTCTCAGTTTTTCAGCCATAACTTGTGACATTCTGGTTTCAGAAATTGTGCCACTGAAAACTTTCCTAATCAATGGGCCACGACATGGTACCTATGTCTTGCTTTTATGCATAATCTATGGTGTTTTTTACAGGGTTTTAAAGGTCATATCCAAATTTTTAGACCTATTCTATCACTTATCTGGAGTTGGGTCTTTATAGCAGCACGCTACACAAATAGTCCAGATGTCCTTTTACCAGTTTGTTCTCCATCTGCTCCTCGAGATCCTGAGGTTATCTCAGGATAGATTAGATAATCTCTACAGAATATCCCTTGCCGATTGGATGTGTCCAGAATACCAGTGCAATAAACCTGACATGTGTCCTCTAACCTTGCGTAGAAATTTTAAACCATGTTTATGCTTGAACTATAAGTGGAACTATGTAGCGTGGTTGTGTTTTTCCAGTAATGATTGATCCTGAAAATGGTAACCCTGCCGACAGGGTCCTTGAATATGGAAAACACTATGAAATGTTGCTTGATTTGACAGATGTTGCTGTTTCACAGGACAGAGCCAAGTCTCAAATCTCTTTCAATCAGTGAAACAATACTGAAGTGATTAAGTGATTTGTGCTTAAGTGCTGTGAATTTATCATTACCAGAACACTTTCACGGTCAATAAATATGGATATGAATTCTCATTTCTATTCTTTCTCCAAATAAATTTTGCATATATAGTGATTTTAAATTGATGCTTTCCTTCCAATCTCATCCAAGTCAACATGCAGATATTTCTTTCTTTGCTCCTTGCTCATGCTGACTGACCATTTCTTTAACCCATCAGGCATTGCTGAAGATGGACTGCCAGGGTCTGGTTGCCAGGTTGGTCCTGGATTTTGTCTTGTTGACTACAGCAGTAGAGGTAGCATCCCGGTGGAGGGAGCTTGCTGAGAAACTGGCCCGAGTCTCCAAACAGCAAATGGAGGCTTATGAGGCTCCACATCGAGACAAGAATGGTCTATTGGATAACGAGGTGAGAGCCCTTTAGTCAGTGTTACTATTTACTGGACACTGTCAATGTTGTGGAACACATCATGAAGTGAATAAGTTAACACATGTACTACAACCAGTTTTTTTGTGTTTTGGGCAAAGCATTAAAAGCTTGCTGAATTAGAATTTAGGAGTTTTGGCTTGACGTATACCAGGATGTACCAACATCAATACGTGAATTACTTTAACACCAAAGAAAACTTTTAAATTTGTTTCTTATTTCTTTGATTTATCAAATGAATTATTAGCTTTTATTCACAATTTACATGCTGTATGAGTTAAACTGTCTAAAAATTTGCATGTCATGTTTGTACACTTAAATTTTAAGTTATATGACTTATATATAAGATGTTTTAAGGTTTAAGGTACGGTAATTATCACTATGCATCTCATGGCCTGTTGCTCCAGACTATATTTATTCTACACTCACATCACTTAAATATATATATAAACTATTTTATATTAAACTTCTTTATATCAAACTGCCCTGTGAGCCACAAACAGTATATTTGTCCGAGTTACTGTGCTTGGGTAGAAACTCTTCAAGAAAATGCAATACTACTCAAAACATTGCAGAATTTCAGGAGAATTAGGTCAAAATGCTAACAAGTAGCTCACGGCAGCCTTCGAAATACTATACTAGGTGTGGTTTATGGAAAGGAGTAACATAGATCATCTTAAACCTGTCAGCTCTTTAGTACAAAGACCTGCTAAAGTTCAGTCTACATGGGTTGGAGATTTCCGTCCCTACATGAACCTCTTTTGTGTAAGTCTTTGGCAAACTCTTGCCTTTTGTTCTTAAAAAGACATTTTCTTTCACTTCCCATGAACCCTTTAGTCTATGTGGAAACCAGCCTATGACTTCCTGCTGACGTGGGCCGCCCATGTTGGGGATAGCTACCGAGATGTGATCCAGGAGCTCCACCTTGGCCTGGACAAGATGAGGAACCCCATCACCAAGAGGTGGAAGCACCTAACGGGCACCCTTATACTTGTCAACTGCCTCGATACCCTTCGCAGTGCGGCCTTCTGTCCTACAGGATATGGAGATTTTGCTGTGTGAAATGTGTGACGGAAGATTTGATGGCTGGTATAGTAACTAAAGCTCAATTCTGGGATTTCTGTCCAGAGTTTTGTTGACTCGTGAACAGAAGTTGTCGAAAGAATGGTACTCACAACATGTTTGGAGTGGATATTTTCTTTGAAAGAAAAAAAAACGTGTAGTTTTAGGGCAGTGTCTAGACCATCAGGTCTACTGTGTACATCCTGCTCTCTTGTCTGGACTCTCGCATCCACATCATAGCAGCACTGATTGGTTGTTGATTAGTTAAACACCAGAAGTAGCAACGCCACTTTCTGGCTCAAAATACATTGTGAAAATAGATAATCTGGCTCTTTGTGTTTTTTAAGCATCATGTTGTCCCTTTCTATCCCTTTCTTGTGGTCTCTACCTCTTATGTTGTTTCTGCTTTTCTTTCCTATATTCTTCTTAATCTCTTTTCTACCTCACACTTTGTCCTTTCAACTACGTTTTGATGGCTTTCAGAATTACATGCTGCTTTTTTCTCTGTTCCTCTCAGCTTCCCCTTATGCTTCGGTAAATGGCATTTTAAGGCTTCTGTCCTAATTTTTTCTGTCACTGTATATTTCCTTGCTTCGCCCTCAGGACAACATCACTCCTCATCGCTGCAGTACAGTGACATTTCCACCTCCTTATGTTGATCTGACCTTCCTACAGAACCGAGTGTGCTTATTATCTCAACTTTCATACATACACAGATTTTTCCTCCATTTGTCGTGGCCATTTTTTTTCATTTGACTGTATCTCACAAGCATTTTTAATTATAAAAAAAGTTCTTTAATCAAAATAAATGAGAAAAAGTTTCATACATTAAAACAGTACAAGAATTGTCAGTGATTAGCTTGCCAAAAACTATTAGCTTGCTGACAGAGACTGTCTGTGTAGTAAAGCTGCAGTACATCTGTTAATGCAAGTAATTTTTATACTTACATAAACATTTGTTTTTCTTAGTTTGGATTTATGCTTGGTGGGCTCCACTTACATAACAAACTAAAGATTCAGTTGTTCAATATCCCTAGATGAAATTGGTCCCAAAGAGCATACTGTACAAAAAACTCCTTGAAATTGCTTTGGTCACTACAGCAGTCACCTGTAGTTTGCATGGAAGATATCTACTTGTCTGCAAACACTTCCCAAAGTAAAAGATTTACTGAGCAAGCCAACATATTACAAAGGTCTCTATTTCTAGTTTGTATGATACTTTTCACAGTTTTGCTGGCACTTGGCGAGTAAAGACAATCCAATATCTTCCATCCAAACTAGACAAACCCACAACAATTTTCTAGTAACCAAAGCAATGACAGGAGAATTTTTTGGTGAAGCACTGTTTACATCTTTGTAGCTAATTTCACCTAATGACTGCCGGCAACCTTCAGCAATCATTCGCCAATTCAGTTAGCTAACAATGTTAGCATGCTGCATTTTGACAAAGGGATGCATTATTAATTTTAAATTCCAAAACCAAATTGCAATGTTAGTTCAATGTTAAAATCCAGTCAACTGGGCAACATTATCTGTTTGTTTACTCTGACATCACCAGCTATTTTTTTGGTCCAAATGCTTAGGCAGCATTGAGAGTTAAAGACGTCCAATTACTTTCAGCTCCAGTACTCAGTGGGACTGTTTTCCCATGTGTGGTAGTTAGGTTTTCATTACTAGGCATTAATGAAGAAGATTTTATACAAAGTTTAGTGGAACTAGAAGGTATAAGGGAAAGTTAGCTAGCCGGCTAGTTGCTATCTGGAGATGTTATATCACGTTCTGACTGAAGTACTTCTTAAAAAAAAAAAACTGAACTGCTATGGCTATTGACCTAAACAATAAAAGAAAACTAAATACCAGAAATGTTTGGAGGGTTAGTAAAGTTTGGCTAGTTGACAGAATTATGTGATATGTTACCTACAGAGCCAACGTTAAGCTAATTTAACACAGGGACGATGCAAGATGAAACTTACATTGTTCTCTAACTTAAACACTACTAACACTACTACGAGTACACTAATTGAAAAAGAAAAAGGCTTAGGGGCCGAGAATGACAGCTGAATTTTGTTTTGGAGCTCGAGTCATGTCAGCGGATAACATTAGCTTGCTTGGTAGCTAGCATAGATTAGCAAATTCAGTTTTCAACATGTAACATGGCTGCAAATACAAATAGTTTCATTAACTGAGACTTGTGAAAATTAAAGTGAAATGCATTTTCCTTTATTTGTTAACCTTACTGAAATCCAGAATGTTTATATTTATTTTAAAAATGTTTGCTTTTTTTCAGATGGCTGAAAATGTTTCAGTGCATTCTCACTTCCTAACCCCATACTCTTTATTAGTTACACAAAATGTCAAATGTGTTTGTTTTAATTAAAAGATCTAGACAAACTAAACTATCAGAAATATCTTTTTTTAAGCTTTTGTTTAGTTTTTGTTGGGGTTTTTTTGTCTTTTCAAATGTTCTTGATTCTGTGACTTTCAGCACGAATAATCAATCCACTTTGATGCTTTTTGGGGGGGTTTGTGCTTTTGTTGTTTATCTCCATTATGTTTTTGTGACCGCTGCAATGTTTAGATTATGAACGTTTTCTGAGCAGAAAATTTGCAAGTTTATATATTTGTACCAAACACCGACTGAGTATTGACACATTTGTAAGTGATGCTTTATCACATGTGAGAATTTGCAGATCTGTTCAGTGTTTCTGTTCAGTATCAATAAAACCAAAAATGGAAGAAAAAACATGTGAAAGTCTTATACGCTTACACTTATTCTACTTACACTTATATTCATGTGTGCACAAGTGATTTCTGCAAGACTGAAAACAGCATTTAGACATAATTGAAGCTCGCTCTTTAGGCTTGAGGTTTGGACTTTTACTGGGCTATTGCAGCACCTTGGTGGTTTTTCATTCATTTTGTTGCAGATTTGCTGCTGTGCTTGGGATTGCATGACCCAGTTTGGGCCAAACTTTAGCTGTCAGACAGATTACCTCAGACTTAGACTCTAGAATACTTTAGTTTACAGAGGAGTTCCTGGTGGACTCAATGACTGCAAAACCAGGAACTCCTCTATAACTGCAAAATCATCACCCCTCCACCACCGTGCTGACAGTTGGTATGAATATGTTTATGCTGATATCCTGTAGTCCTTTGGATTATGGACAAACATCTCCACTTTGGTTTTTTATATGTCATAAGAACATTATTCCAGAAGTCAAAACAAGTTCAAAACAAGCCACATGTGATCAGTCTTTTTCTAATTGTACTGTCAACTTTTTTTTTTGCTAATTGAGTGTATGCAGTGTTCAGTAGATACTTCTCAATCAGGAAGATTGTGGCTTTGTGTTAACACACACCTGAAACTTCCAAAATATCTGCTTTTATAGATGTGGTCACTGTTATGGATCTCAATCACATCAACAAGCTCTATAAACTGCACGTCAAGTGCATTTTTTGTATCTATCTTATTCCAGAGTTAAGATAATTTGTTCGTCGCATAACTGGAAGATTTTGAATATTATGCCAGCAAAGAGATGTGTAGCAACCTAGCAATATAAAAAAGACATGCCTAAATAGAAAAAGATCATAATAACCAGAAAAAAAATATTTAAAACAAGGCAAAACCTAAAAAACATTAAAGATAGACAGACTGTTTAATAATGGCTTACATTGCTTACATGAGGTGGTAGTTATTTCACAGTATAGTACATATTATTTCACAAGTGCAGTTATGTCAGTGTGTTATTGTTTGATTTACTGAGAGCAGTTTTGACCAGAAGAAGAATGAAGGACCTAGATCTCTACTTCAGACACAGCAGTGAAGGACCTGCCCAGTGATATCACTGTGTTGTCGATAGGGTAGGAAGCGGTGTTGATCAGAGGTGATTGCCTTTATTTGTTATTTTGTTACTTTATGAGTGTTGAGTGTTATTCTATGCTGTACCTTTCAGTAGGCGTGTAGTCACATTTATCCTCTAACTTCTCTAGTTCTGTTAGCTTCTTTCTCTTTAAGGTTTCCCTACCTAACACCCCACTTTCCTCTGATTTATCACCTTCTGGAAGCCAGCTGAGGGGCAGCACCTAGTGCTTGTGAGTTGTCTCGACATTGTGGGATTTCTGTGGCTGTAGCAGGTGAAGGTGAGAAGAAGAAACTTTGGAAACTGAATATTCATGGCAGTCTGAAGCGTGAGCTTATGGCTCACATTGATTGACACATAAGGCTGAAAAATAGAAAAAGACAGCATAATACTCTATTTTTATCTCTTAAATACATAGACATACATACACATACAGAGAATACATGATTTCAAAACATGGGCAGATTTAGGGCTGTCAGACCTCATGCTTTTCTCTCCTTCCATGACATTAAACACACGCAAGACCCAACATTTATTTTCTTTTCCGACTTTTTTCCCAAAATACTTGACTATACCTTTAATGTGAGATTCTGTACCGATGCACCAAAGAATTCATGAATTTCTGCACCGGCCCCAATTGGGATTCTCTCTGCGCATGAGCTCTCATTGCAATGCAAAGTTTATTGTGTTGACTGTTGCGTGACGCTGTCATCATGAAGCCCACAAAGACAATGCAGCAGATTACAGCGTGTAAACACACACACACACAGAAAAACACTTTCAGATATCACACATGGATGCACACTCTGGATGCACACATGCGCAAGCACTGCATGTGAATGCATACGAGTCTTTCTGTGCACGCTCTTTTAACCCACCCAAGCATAATCCGCCTTTGACACACACACAGACACACACAGTTTAATGTACTTAATTAAAGCAGATAATTATTCTCCCTCAGAGGACCGGCCACCTTGACAGTCTCGTCCTTTGCCTCTCACTGACTCACCCTTCACATTCCTACCCGTCTCCTGGATACAAGTCGAAACTCACAACAAGGCCATGAATATGTGTGTGTGTACATGTGTGCGCTTTTTGTCCTATTTTATCTAAGAAAAAAAGAAAAAGTTTAATTAGTTTTTTCTTTAATGCTGCAGGAGAGCAGAATTATAAACTGTAAAAGGCTCTTTCTGTGTGTTTTAGGGAAAACGCACAGAAAGGGCTCAGCTTTTATTGTGATACTGCTGCCATCTGATTGGCTCACAGGTTGTCTGCTAGTTGTTAAAACATCTGGCTCATATGTGCTGGAGTAGTAGAGAGTAACCCAGCATTCATTTCTCATTATAGGGAAGGGATTTAAATATTTTGTGTTATTTGTTTTATTTGAAACCAACCAAATCTTTTTAATTAAAATGATCTATTTTTTATTTTTTGAGCTTTTTACACACTCAGCAGTTTTCCTTCATCTGCATTGGTTTAATTAACCACCCAATGAGCCTAACTCTTGATGTTTACTTTTTTCTGAAGATAGATGGTGTTAAAAACACTATATAGGCAACACTCTTGGGCCCGATGTTATGCCAGAGGAGTTTTGGAGCGGTGCAGTTACTGAGTCAGCAGAGCATTGGTGACTTTAATAAACCTCAGCTCTCAGCAGTGACCCCGCTCTGTAACTTTATGTGACTGAGTTGCTGTGGTTTGTAAAGACTTCCACTTTGCAGTAAAACCACTCACAATGAACTATCTAGCAGGCAAAAAATTTAACAAACTGACTTGTTGTAATGGTGTCGTCCCATTATAGTACAACCTTCAGTGTACTTCAGTGAGGTTTTTAAAGCAACCGATCCTTTAACAAGTGTTCGTGAAGGCCGAATGCATGGGTAGCGGCTTGATTTTATACACCTGTAGCCATGAGACTGAAGACGCCTGAATTCAACGATTAAGAGGTGTGGGCCAGTACCTTTGTCCATTTAGTGTGCATTGTATGTCAATCTGATATGGAAATCATCATACAGTACTGTGCATAAGGCTTCTTGAAGGACATTCAAAGCTCTTCCTTGGATGTTTCTGCCTTTTGTTCTGTTCTCTGTCAACATGATCCCACACTGCTTCAATAATGTTGAGGTCCTATTGAGGATTGGGGAGGCCAATCCATGACTGATAGTGCTCCATTGTGTTTTTCTATAGAGGTATGATTTTACTGCACTGGCAGTGTGTTTGGGATCATTGTCATGATGAAAGATGAAGCTGTTGCCAATCAGATGCTTTCCAGATGGTATTTCATGGTGGATCAAAATCCGATGGTACTTTTCTGTGTTGAACAATGTCCAGTCCAACACCACTGGCTGAAATGCAGCGCCAAACCATTGCAGAGGTCCACATGGATCTCGCGCGTCCTGTGTCAGGTCTTTGCTGAATGTGTTCCTGTTTCTTTAAGACATAACTTTCAGATAATGTCCTGCACTTGTCCTGTTTCCTCAGTTTTTTTTAAGGACAAACTACACACCATGCACAGATATGGTGAGTTTTTAGCTAATATCGCTTTGGAAATCCCCTTATTAGTGTAAAAATATTATTTTATGTCTGTCAAACTGTGTTATATTTAGTGTTTTTCACAGATTCAACTAAAGAAATGGGAGCAAATTATTTATTTTTGCAACAGGATGCTAATAACAAAGTGGCTAAAGACACAATTTAAAAACTGTTTTTTGCTAAGTTGTCTGTTGCTACTTTTAAGAAGAAGCTTAATACCCACCTGTGTAAGTTAGCTTTTAGTTAGCTTTAAACTCCATTTAAACTGTTTTAATTGTTGTCTTTTTGCCTTTTAATTTATTTTATATTTACATATATTTTGTGACTTTTGTGCTTACAAATTACTTTGTAAATACACTTTCCTTACTTTTCCCTGTGTTTTTGGTTTCCACTAAACTTCTAAAGGAAATATCAACTTCTTTAGGTTTCCTATACTTACTAGCTAGTCCCTCACAATGTCAATTTGCTGCTGAGCAAGTTGTATGTGGTGGCATTTTGCAAGTTTTTGCCTCTCAGTTGCAGGCAGCTGTGGACAAAAATGACATAAAGCAGTACAACTGTTGCTGGGCAACCAAAGAAATTTATTGAAATTATATATAAATGTCTGTAAGGATCAGAGAAGCTGCAGATTTAGCTGATAATTCTATTTAGAGTACATGAATAATTGATACAGCGGTATTAGAAAAGTTAAGACTCTTATCTTGTTGTGTGTGTGCACACACAGACACATACACACACACACACACACACACACACACACACACATATATAAATATGTATATATATATTGTATTTCTTACAATTAGCTACATTTAGCATAAATTGTTGCCCCTCTGCAGGCTGCTGAAATTTGTCTAATCAAAAGAAAGTGGGCTTTTGGGGAGGGGCTCCTTAAAGAGACAGAATCTAAGATACATAATGGTTGAACTGGAAGGCTGCATACAAGGCACAGTACAAGATAAGTAATGCTCTAGTGACTAACCTTATTTATGCAGCACACTGTTCATGCCCTGAATCCATGTGCTCGTACCATGTACGGTCTGAACTGCTTATTAAAAAGTGCAAATTCAACCTGAATCTGTGAGATAATGTTTCTACATCGCCTTTGTACAAAGACACGTTTGAAGGGAGATAAACTTAAATGTAAAAACTGAATCTTCTTCAGGGAAATGAAAGCAGATCAGAGTGTTTCTATCACCTGAAACATATCTTAAACAATAATCTGCCATCATCCTGTGAGGTTTAGAAGCCGGTGTTATTGCCCTGGTCTGGAAAAACAGAGGAACAGAGATGTACGCGGTAAGCAAGAGATCTTCTCTTCCCTTTGTTAATTCCAGACAAATTGGCCTGCTTGGAGCAGCTTTTGAAAATGCAGAACAGGTGGCGAGATGAAAAGCTCAGGGACGAGCCGCCGCTCTGTTTCATCTGCCGTTCCTTTCCGGAGGTTTCTGGAGGATGTGTGGAAACAGGCCAGGCCGGTTTCACCTCGTGGGCCTGACGAACATAAAGGGCCCTTGAAAGATAAAGAGAAACGCAAAGCAAAACTCCCTTCATCTGCTCTTTCTCACGTCTCGGGCCTTCGGCTGCACGCTGGATGCAGGGGAGCCCCAGATGTAGAAGCCTCGGCGGTGATTATCAGAGCTTCAGTGTCTCTGATGTGCTGCAAGCTGTAAGAACTTATCAAGCTAAAGATAAACAGAGCTGTGCACCTTCTTTTCTTTCAGGCTGAAGAAAACAGTAAAAAGGGGCCTTCCTCTTTATCAAAGCAGCAGGTGAAAATCTTGATTGCATGTACATTTTGGCACCTGGGTGCTGAAAACTAGAGCAGCTCGACTCCTTTCTATGAACACAAACCCACAGGACTTCACTTTTAAGGATGTGCACACATATTTGTAAGGTGGACCCACTACACCTGAGAGACAGAATAATAAGGAACTATAATTTATAGTTTAAAAGGTTAAGTGTAATTATTGTAGATAAGAAAAATCTGCTAAGGCTACAAAGATTACGCCTGAAAAATCATCTCCATATACAATGTCAATTTTACATTTCATGGTCTTTTTTGGGGGGAGTGGTTTTGCCGTAGCTACCTGCCTTAAAGCCTGTAACCTACCACCTTTTCCACTTCATACAGAAAAAAAAGGTACCTTTTTTCCTCTGAGTGAAGAGGAGATGAAAGCAGCAGTGGTCAGCAGCAACAGCTCCATGTTATTTTATGTGGAGGAAAGTAAGGCTTGGTAGGAAAGGGGAAAGATGTCTTTTTACTGACTATAACAGCTCCCTTCTGTCCTTTAAAATTACCAGACTCTACTCCTGGTGAGGATATTATCTACCAGCTCATTTGTCGAATATGTAAACAAAACTATAAGAGAGTATGTGTAAAAGCAGACGTTTTTGCAGTGTGCTGCTCTAGAGCATTTAGGTGTCTGTTAACACAATATCACAATCTTCCCAGGAGTGGACATCACAGAAAACTCACCCTCAGAAAAACACCCTCAAACTCAGTTAGCATGTTACATGTTAAAGTTCATGACATCACAATTAAATGTGGACTGAACAAGTTTGGCTTGTTCGGAAGGGTTGCAGGAGAAAGCCGCTTCTATTTAAAAAGAACACGGCAGCTCGGTTTGTAAAGCTGCATCTGAACAAAACACAAGACTTCAGGAACGATGTCCTTTGGACAGACGAGACCAAAGTGGAGATGTTTGGTCATCATGCAAAACCAAACTCAACATATCAGCACAAACACCTCGTACCAGCTGTCAGCACGGTGGTGGAGAGGTCATGATTTGGGCACCTTGACGTCACTGAGTCAACCATGAACTCCTCTGTGTACCAAAGTATTCTAGAGTCAAATGTGAGGACATCTGTCTGACTGCTAAAGCTTGGCCTGGTCATGAAACAGAACAATGATCCCAAGCGCACCCAGTCAAAGTCCAGACCTGAACCTGACTGGGTCATTGCTGTGGTAGGACCTTAAGAGAGCTGTGCATAAATGAATGCCCGCAAACCTCGATGAACTCAAGTAACCCATTCTTTCACATATGTTCCTAGAAGCGGTCTGCATGCCTTAGGTGCTTCATTTCATACACCTGTGGCCATGGAAGTGATTGCAACACCTGAATTCAATCCTTCGGGTGTGTGACTGAATACTTTTGGCAGTATAGTGTAAGTGGTTTACATCATTTGAGTTGGCAGTCCTCCAGTGTGGTCAGGGCCACGTTCACACTGCTGGCTCATGGGTAACCAAAAAGCCTCCCAGTGCAGCCTAAAGAGATCAGGTTTGATGTGTCCACACTGCATCCTAGTTTTATTTGGTTGATCATGTTTACATATTTTACCTTGGTAGTACTTTAATTTGGTGATACTTTTTTAAGGAAATCTTTTTTGCAAGGACTCAAAATCCTCTGAGATGTAGATCACTTCAGCCCATGTATCTGATTCATTTTACATCATCTGAGTTATAGATGTGTTTTTTCTCTTTTTCTTCAGAAAGTTGGCAGTTGATAGTTAAACAGCTTGTTTGAGGCTCTCTCAGCATCTGTCTGCAGCTCGTCATCTGTTACCTGTGGAACAGCGAGGAGGTGGTGGAATAAATGAGAAGTAAATCAGAGAGGGAGACTCTTGTTTTATGGATGAGAAGGCGGCGTGGGCGGTGGGCGAGAGACATCCAGCCTTGTTAGAGAGAGAAAGAGAGAGAGGAGCGCAATTAGAGTGAGTTGTGGTCTTATAAAGTTAAGCTGCGTGTATGTGTGTGTGTGCGCGCGTGGGCGTGTCCACACCCTGTTTATAATTCGTTTTATTGATCTCGAACGCACTAATAAAAGGGGAATCAATAAAGGAGGAGGACAGCGAGGACAATTAGTCGGGTCTTGATGACTCAGGTTGTGTTGTCGTTTAGGGACTGGCTTTCTTTCCCCTCTGCTAACACTGCTGCTGCACACACACACACTTGCTTTCACTTCTTCTGGCTAATTAGATGAATTTTTTGTGCCCGGGGGGGATGGAATTTAATGAAGGCTCACAATGAGAGTTGTTATCAGATCATATCCGATCAGCAGCAGGTACGACAGGTGCTGTAAAGATGCAACGTGAGCGCTTGTTGTTGCAGTCAAACTGAAGCATGAGTGTCAGTCATGACAAAGCAAACTTATAGTCATTTATATCTGGAGGGATGCTGTGCTATGCTGTGCTCTTGTATAATAAGGAGAAGGCATCGACAAGACCATAGATAGATAGATAGATAGATAGATAGATAGATAGATAGATAGATAGATAGATAGATAGATAGATAGATAGATAGATAGATAGATAGATAGATAGATAGATAGATAGATAGATAGATAGATAGATATTTGTGTTTGGGGGACTCTGAGGTTTTTCCAAGCAGCTGAGAGATGTAATCTCTTCAGTGTATCCTAGATCGCCTTTGCCCTTCAGGGGAAGCTCTCTGCTCTCTCTAAGTGCTCTTGTTAGTGGATGTGGAGGCCAGGCCACCTGATGCAGTCGTCCTTCATCCTGAATATAGGTTTGGACTCATCATAATCCATGGTTCTACTGTTCTGATGTCCACTCCTTGTGCTTCTTTGACTCCCTCCGTAGTTGTTTCTTGGCCGCAGTTGGCCGCCATGAAGGCCTGATTCACACCGTCTCCTCCTAACAGCAGCGGAAAATGGGCACATGGACCGATGGATGGATCTTGAGAGCTATCTGCTGCTTGAACTCTGGGCTTCGATGTGGACTCTAATCTTAGATGCTGTTAGTTGGGGATTGATGATGGTGATTTTGTGAAGCTCACCTTTACATCTTAAAGTAACAATGGACTGTTAATGCTTCTTATTTCGTCGAGTTGAGTCCATCACATCTAGGGCTGTCGCAATGCTGATAATAACCATGATACGTAAAAACTTTAGACTATGAAAATTAAGATCAACAGGTTTGGGGACTCTTTTTGAGCTTTGAAAAAATGTGTCACTAACACGATGTCAGTCTGAGTGAGTGTTTGTTAGAAGCTTTGAATGGAGGATAAGATTTTTTATGTGAATTTAAACACTCACTTTGCTAAACTTACATTTTTTCCTGAAAAAAAGCAGCTTAGATTTGGTCTGTCGTGAAGAAAAAGAACAGCAGTTTGATTTTTTTGTGTGTTTGCAAACTTTTCCTCTGACTACAGAAAACTGCTCGTACTCCAGTGAGAAACTGTGCTGCCATCTAGTGGTACACATGTTAAATGATCACATGCCTTATACTTTTAACACCAACAACACATGTATGTAACAAAGTTTATGGGGACAGTGGGTTTATTATATAGCACAAAAAAGCCAAAATGTAATGAAGTGAAGACACGAGAACATTAAAGGAGCACGTCTCATTTTCTTGTGTAATTCTGGATTATTGTTGCTTAAAAGGCACATTATTATTTTCTGTTATCCTGAGACGACTTTTAATGTTCATTTAGTTTTACAGATGAATTAAAGACAGCATAGAGTTAGATCATTAGTGTAAACCAATCAGGTGTCAGTTCTGTTACAGATCCCAGACCTGCTCCAAACCAGATTCTGAGTCAGAGTCTGCATTCCCTCCAACATGAACAATGTAAAAATAATTTTACCTGCAAACCACAAAATCCAGAATCATGTTAAGCAATTTTTCTTGTATACAAAAACATTTTTTTTAAAAAGTGGAAACTTTCAGAATTATTATAATTAAATCATATCAAACCCATTCAAAGTCTTTTAAACATGTAGACACAGGTTGAGATATAATTTAAAATTTTGTGAGTATGTGCGATGGACATGCTGCAGAAATAAATAGATTAACAAATAATGTAGCTAATTAGTCAAAAGTATCGGCTATATCATCGATAAAAGTCAAATCTGACAAGGCATGTTTATATTGTTTGATGAGGTGCGTCTTGTATTTTCTTATGGAATACCAAAGCTGCCAAAATAAAAAAATGTAAACAATTAAATAAACAAGGAAATAAACAAATAAATCACTCAGAATCAATAAATGAAATAATCAATACAGACGCAGATAAAATAAAGAAAGAAAACAGAGACATATATAATAACTCTTGTTTACATTTATTTTATTATTATTTTATTTTATGCATTTAATAGCATTGTTTCTTTGTTTATTATCATTATTATTATTATTTTGGCAGTTTTCATCCTCTTCATTTTTTTAAGCCGCCAGAACATGCAGTGCAGTGTTCACGTTTGGATCTCCAATATTTAAATCTGAGAAAAAAACCTCATCAACGTCCCAATATTCTTTGCAATGATTGATGATTTTATTTTATTGATGATATTATTTATTATTACGTAGTAAAGTGTATAAAGACAAATACATCTTAATGATGAAATTACATTAATTTTGCTGTAGTTGTTTTTTCGTTAACAGCTGATATACATGAACAAAAAGAGAGAAACTGTTTTAGAACATTTTTGGTGACTTTAACTATATTGAACACTACACATCTGTATGTCACTCAGCATTTCAACAAAAATTAATCAACGAAAATTTTGATTTATTTATTGGAAAATTTGTGCATAGAGTAAAATGATAACAATAATAATAATAATTCTGCAGAACACTCTTCCTCATCACTGTTAAATTATTTATTTATTTAAATGATTTACTGTAACTGTTGCATATGTTAAAGGTGGATCTCATTTTAAGTACAATATATTCTGTTACTTACATTTGCAGTGGCTGTCCTGTGAGGACCACGTATCTCTGAATTTTTAAAGAAAACAGGCCTGCATCTTGATTTTTTTAAAAGCAAAACAGTTGGCTGAACATATTACATTCAGTCATTGTCACAGATGCTAATCTGAAATTGCTGCTGAGCCGGCATCTGGTCAGCGTGACTGTTTTATTAGATGGTTAGCACTGACATCCCCTCTCCATCATCGACGCAGTTTTCCTTGCTAATGTACTAAAGAAGTTGGTCATCTACATCTAGCAGGAGATTAAAGGTGATCATACCAAATATTGACTTTCAAACATGTTAGAATTGCCTAGTATGCTGTATTTCCATGTATATTTGCACATTTTTCAATAAGTCGCTGCACCTATTTCCCGTTTTCCTAGAAACATATAAAGAAATGAATTGAACGCCTGTTGGGAACCACTGCTCAAACACACAGTGAAGATGAATCCTGCTCCATGTGAGTGTTGCTTTTGGTTGAAACTAATTACTGACTGCTTGGAATAACTTTTAGCTGTTTCTCTGTGAGTCCGCCTGTTGGGGCCTGCTGATGCTTCATTCTAGATGTTTCCAAATTTAAGGGCCATGTTTCATGACGTCAAGCTGTGCTGGGTAATATTTGGTCAATATTGACTCACTGTCCATCTATTCCATCTAATCCCAGGCTTTATTTGCCTTCTTCTTTCTTTTGTTTTATGGCGACAGTGGCAGTCACTTAAATGACAAGCTGACTGCAGGCTGGAGGAAACCATTTTTGATATATATTTATATTTATATATATTATCTTACAATTAGTGTATCTTTATATTTGCACTCATGAAGTCACAGCTGCTTGTAGTTGCGTATTTTTACCACCAGGTGTCAGAGTCTCACAGCTGAGGACGCCTCCCTGTGCAGAGGAAAGGCGACTGAACACCTTTCATATTAAGATCCTTTATCCACCCCGCTGGCAGGTTTTCTGTCACGAATGTGAAAGGCTTTTACTTTTTAAAGCCCTTTCGCGTAACCGGAAGCCAGATTTTATTGCGTTTTTCCCGTCTGACTTGACGCGTCTCTCCATGGCAGCGTTCAGTGGCTGATCCACGCGTCACGCTCCATCACTTCGTGCGTGTGTTGTGTGCCGCTACATGAAGGCAGCTGCTCGGAGACAAGCGGCCAGATGCGGAGACGCGATGTGACAGGCGGCCGCGCGTAATTTGGAGAGAGTGTGGTGCGCGAGAGTGCATGCAGCCGCTGTACGTGCTGTGATTTGACAATTGTGGACGGCAGATGCGGTTGGAGTGAGTCCAGGGATGCTGCGGCGTTTCTTGCTGCCGGAGTGCCGCCGCGCAACGAGGGGCTGTGCCCCCAACTTCTGCTGAGAGAGGAGAAGCCGTTTTAATTTTTACGCGTTTTAATAACCCACGATGGATCACTCCCGGGACCTTTAAGCGTCCCCTGAGGTGATCTCGCTCGCTGCTGTGGGGCTGTGGGAGTGCACGCTGTCTCTCCTCCCCAGCCTGCAGACATGGGGAATAGTTTCTCCAATCTGGCTGCCTTCCAGTCCCTGCACATAGTCATGCTCGGCTTGGACTCTGCGGGCAAAACCACCGTCCTCTACCGGCTCAAATTCAACGAGTTCGTCAACACGGTGCCCACCATCGGCTTCAACACGGAGAGGATCCGGCTGGGCGGCGCGGGGGCCTCTAGGGGCATCAGCTGTCACTTCTGGGACGTCGGGGGCCAGGAGAAGCTGCGGCCCCTGTGGAAGCCTTACAGCCGCTGCACGGACGGCATCGTGTACGTGGTAGACTCTGTGGACACCGAGAGGCTGGAGGAGGCTCGCACCGAGCTGCACAAGATCACCCGGTTCGCCGAGAACCAGGGGACACCGCTCCTGGTTATCGCCAACAAGCAGGACCTGCCCCGGGCTCTGGACGTCGGGGAGATCGAGAGGCAGCTCGCTCTGGCGGAGCTAAGCCCCTCCACACCGTACCACGTCCAGCCGGCCTGCGCCATCATCGGAGAGGGACTGGACGAGGGCATGGACAAGCTGTACGAGATGATCGTGAAGAGGAGGAAGTCATTGAAGCAGAAGAAAAAGAAGCAGTGATGCCAGGCTTTGGCTGGATGATGGCTAATAAACTATGACATATCCCATCTATAGAAACAGGATGGATTAAACAAAAAAAGAAAGAAGAAAAAACACCACAGAAATACTGCAATTCTCCATATAGGAGGAAAATATACTCATAGGGATGCAAAATGAGCTGAAAATGCATATCACATAACTCATTAGCATCCATACTTTCCTGTAGGAATGCGTATTTGCAGAAGAAATCTATATAGTATAATCATGAATAGCATAAATTCTAAAAAATAGTGATATTAAAGTCAGATTTATGGGAAGAATATTGATTGTTTACCTTGGTAGATGACTGTTTTAATGTTCTTCACAGGCAGTTGTGTCTGTGCACACTGTGGCTCTCTCTGCACTCTCCCTGATGGAGGAGTATTAATAGGACTGTTTCATTAGGGATGTGTGTATTGTAGCGGAGATGTTTTATAAAGTGTATTGATCCACTGGCAGAGCTCCCTGTTGCTGTGCTGTGCACAGATGTGAGAAGGCTGCTGTAAATGTGATTAGGGATGCACTCATGCACAGGTCAGTGTTTAGAGCTGCGAGGTGGTGTTACACCAAAGATGATTCCCAAGAGATGACACAGAAACTCTGCTTTGGTGGGGTTTTTTGTTGTTGTTGTTGTTTTTTTACAGCCTTCCCTGCCAAACTGAGATATAGATATATATATGTCTGGAATGACTGGCTTATGAGGAAAATAATTAAATAAACTATGTTGTATAGAATGAATTTGAGCTATATGAAATCAGTTCTTCCTCATCCCTCATCTTGCTCATTTTCTGTGTCTTCCTCAGTGGAACCACCTTTGATTATCCCTCCTCTTGAAGTCAAGTTGAAGGCCTTCTGCTCTGTGACAAGCTGATTTGATCTGTTTTGGAGAATTTTACTAAAGCTGCATCTGTTTTTTTCCCTATTTTTAGCAGTTCAACTTTTTTCAGCTATATATGCAACTGTTTTATGTATTTAATGCAATATTGCCACAAGAATAATACGGCTTGATGGTACAAGAGTTGCACATGGACACTGTGGGTCCATTTAAGCCATTATATGTAATTGTTGCTATAGTTCAAGCTTAATTGTACCTAATAAAAACTGGACATTGTACATTAATATAACTGTTGTTAGGGTTGGCTGATAAATACAGCAAACACTGATTATATTATTTGTGTATCCATCTACTCTTACTTTTCACACAAAATTCTCTCTTAAATTCTCAAACTTAAATTTAGTTATATAATAATGCTGAATGGAAGGGAAATTACACAACCAATTAATCAAACTACCATCAGAAATCTTACACCAAAACATGACATAGTCATCAGCATATAGAGTCATTTTTAGCTGCTTTAGTTGCTCTAAAGCAAACCAGCTGCCCCTCAGAGTTCTTGAGAAGTGTTATGAGTGCATCCCAGACTGATTCAACCTGCTGGCAGTGAAAGGACACGTGTTCAGAGCCTGTTTTCATCTCCAAGGTGCCAAAAATCTACATCTTGTCAAAGCTGCTGGTATTTTAGAGATGCCTCAATTTGGCATTACTATCACAGGAGTGGATATTTTTAGTCAGCTGTTTGGAAAAAACAGCAAATACAATTTTTGTTCCTCAAGCGCAGAATGTTTTAAAAGTCCCAATGTTGTTGTTTTAAATAACAGCGATACTAATAACAGCCATACAAAGTCAAAATTTTAACTCAAATATTATAACTCAAAACTAAAACTTAAAATAACTCAAAACTGAGAAAATAACTTGACATTTTGAGGTAACTCAAAATGTCAACTCAGCTCTGCTGATCTGGAATTGTTTCCCCCCGTAGTCAAACAGCCCTAATTGAGATGTGATATTTTATCCCAAATCAATATTATTTTTAGTCACCAAATGCCATGTAAAATGTAAAAAAAAACCAAACAAACAGGAAATGATAAAAAGCCAAACTAACGCTTGATAAACCTGTGTTGAACAGCACTGTTGACTTTTGCCGTCCAGCACAAACAGCAGAGGACAACCTTTTGTGTGATGCTAGCAGCTTTGTCAAAATTCCCTGGGGTGACAATAGGTGGACAGTCGAGAAGCCGAGTGTCTTCCTGTCACAGTGAAGAAGTGAAACAAACCAACAGGCTGGAACCTGTTCAGCTGCGCATAAAATATTTTACAGAGTGAGAAATAACCATAAAGGTTAATATCAACATAATGTTTCACATACCTGACAGCCAACTTGCAGAGGAGGCCATAAAAAGTCACTGACATTAGCATTTGGTCTTAAATGACAAGACTGTTGAATGTCTTGTACGGACTGTTCTCTGATGCCACGTTCACGATGAAAGACAAGAAGAAATGAAACAGCATTATTGTGCTGCAGCTTGATGTCTACAAAGTAAACAAACTGTAGAACCTTAGTCACAGGTGACTGTGTTGTCATACCTGTAGCTCAAGTGGGCAGACATGAATGTTACCTGTTTTTCTTTCTTTTTTTTACAGTCAGGATTTCTGATGTGAACGTGGCATCTTTCTGCTAAGTCGAGCTGTGTCCAACATTGCATGACAGCCACTACTTCAGACAATGTAAATGATACAGTACTATAGTGTTACAGCCACGATACAGCAAGACCAAACTATGTATTACAAGCCAAAACAGGAAAAAAGGAAAAAGTATTTTTGGGATTAAACTCTTTGTAATTCAACTTGTGTGTTGTTTGACTTGTGTTTGGTTTCCAAAGGTTTAATCAGGGTGGGAAAATCCCAGCAGCTCCCAGCTAAAAAATATAATTTAAAGGCTGTATATCTGCAGTAAAACTTCACGGCCTTTGCACGTTTCACTGCTGTTGTACTTACTGCTTTAAACTCAGATTTAGGTAGTTGCTCTCTTTTTGAGCAGCCTGATATTGTTTCAAGGTTTTTACCTTTTACTACTAATAATGCTAATTGTGTGTAAATTTAAAAATATAATAAACTATAGGGTCAACAAAAACAACACTCATTGGCCACTTCAGTAGGTAAACTTGCATGTTTTTAGCAACTGCTGATCTACTGTGATTTCGCCACACAATCGCCTAAAGATTTTACACAGAATGGTCCAAAAGAGAGAAAACATCCAGTGAACAGTAGTTCTCTGGGTGTAAATGTGCTGTTGATTTCAGAGGTCAGACGAGAATGGCCATGGCGCTTTGAGCTGTTAGGAAGGCAACAGTAACTAAAATAAACACTTGTTACAACCAAGGTTTGCAGGAGAGCATCTGAACAGCAGTAAAAGTGCACACTGCTACTCCTGTCAGCTAAGAACAGAAAACTGAGTCTACAATTCACCAAAACTGGACAAGATTGTAAAAACGTTGTTTGGTCTGATGAGTCTCGATTTCTGCTGCAGCATTCTGATGGCAGGGTCAGAATTTGGTGTAAACAACATGAAAACATGTATTAATGTTTAGTCTGGTGGTGATGGTGTAATGGAGTGAGGGGTATTTTCTTGGGATATTTTGGCCTCCTCAGTATCAGTATATTTAAAAATGATTTACTGTTATTGGACAGTCGTAAGAGTGCAGTGATGTGGACAGTCCCAGGTGTCCCAGGAGCTTCAGTGCTAGTTTATCCAGGATTAAAGGCAGAACAGAAGTCAACACCAACAATTCAACAGCTTTAAACACCACAGCCTGAGTATTGTTGCTGACCACGACCATCCCTCTATGACCACAGTGTACCATCTTCTGTGGCTGCGTCCAGCAAGATAACCCACTATGTCACAAAGCTCAGATTATCTCACCCTGGTTTCTTGAGCTTGACACTGAGTTCTGTACTCAAATGGCCTCTGCAGTCACCAGATCTCAGTCCAATACCGCACCTCTGGGATGTTCAGCCAACAATCTGCAGCAACTGTGTGATGCTGTCATGTCATTATGGACCAAACTCTTAGAGGAATCTATGCCATGAAGAATTAAACAGTTCTGGGGACAAAAGCGGGTCCAGCTCAGTATTGGCAAGATGTACCTAATGAAGTAGTTGGTGAATATATGCTGTTCTGCTACACAGTAGCAACAATATATATACTCTGTTTTATTGTAGTACATGCTGCTATGGCATGCACCTCAACCAAAATGAATTAGTCTATCGATTAAACTGCTATTGTTAATTGAAAAGATTGAGGCCATGTGTTTAGAGGTTGTTGCACTAATTAATTTACACTATATTAATATTGTTAATAGCTGAAGGTTTGCCAAGTCAGCTAGATTACCCCACTCTATAATTAAAGCCAATAAACTCTCCAATAAACTGAGAAATAAATTGTTACCTTAAGCTGCCATGTTTAAAAAACAAAATATTGTGTACTGTTTGGGTTTTGCTTCCTCCATTTAACTTGTGGCATTTTATGTTTAGGGATTATGAAAAGGAAGCTCTAAAAGCAGGCTGAAATGCCATGTCCAAGGATAGAGCACAATCAAAGTGCTTGTTTTCCTTCTTTCTGTTGACTCGCTTTCTGTCTAGTGCCAAATATACCTTCCTCCAGTCATCGTGTTTACAGCCAAATGGCTTCCTGTCTTATTATTATGGTTTATGTCACTCATGTAACTCAGTGTAATTGCACCACACACACTGTGCTCCTGAAATGAGACAGTTATCTCTCGACTTTGGTTAAACTGTCTGGAGGAAGAAGAATGCATTCAGTGGTTTATCTGAGTATCAGACATGCTGTATCTGAGCTAAGAGGAGAACTGGGAGGCAAAAGGTCACTGTTTCAAGTCGCAGGCAGGCATGGGAATCCAGTGCCCGTATACGCAAACAGATATTTTAAGCTTTGATTGGATCCCTGAGGATTTAAAAACAAGCCTATAACAACACATGTGAGCAATGGATGATGATGCATTTTATTCTCATGGAGCTCATGGAGCTTCTCTTAATGAAGAAGTTAACAGAAGTTCTATTACTAAAAGAACTACACAAACAGGACAACGAGTTCGCACATTTAGTCCTCCTTGCTAAAAACTGCACTTACTTTAAAAAAAAACTGTAGTTCTTAATATTTATGTTTAAATGATCGTCCTCAAGTGTCCATAGTAATTATAACAGGAAAAAAGGTCAAAAGGACAGTTAAGAGCTCCAAAATCAGCACAGGGAGGAGGTTGGGGTTGATGTGTGGGTCAGCGTCGGACATTGCTTTTTATTGTGCAGTCCCTCTGTTTCTCAGTCGGGTCAATGCTCATCAAAATACCAAGAGAGCCAAGGCAAAACCATTCAGCTCAAGGCTTAATAACAAGACCTTGCAACTAACTTTAAAACTTTATGATAAAATACAGCGCTGCGCGAAAGGCTTGATCCAGTCCTCATTTAATCATGTTTTACTAGTGCAAACACAGCATGCAGTATACAAGGAAAAACAGAGTTTGTAAAATTCTAATGAGCCTTAAAGTTAGTGTTTGGAATGGCCACCTTTATTCCCCTCTACTCACTCATTGCTTCTTCTACTTCACAAATCTCCCTCTTCTATGCTCAGTCAAACAGGATTCTGTCATGTCTCCGTTCAAACTGCTGACAGAGCAAAGAGGTTCCAGCCCGGTTTGTATTTATCTGTCTTGTTTTCCTGCTTCCTTTTCTGCATGTTTCTGTTGGTGGGCCATCAAGGGGATTTCATGTTTTATCTGTGCATGCTGATAATCCTCCACACTTCCACCCTCGCCGTCCAAAATGTATGGCCGTCACATTTTTGCTTTGCATGCGAAAGCTTTGAACGCCAACGTTAACATGCTTAAAAATGGTGCTGAATGTGCACGAGTGGGATTATTTTATGTATTTAAAGCGTTGCCAATGTTGTGTTGTCAGATTTTTGTTGACAGTTCAAACCGTTTGTCTAAACATGCGGTTGAATTACAGCATGTAGTTGAGTTACTGCAAATCACCAAGGATTAGAGTTCTTAAAAAAAACAACAACAACAAACAATTATATGGGGAAAAGCTATACAAATACAGGGCTGTAAAGGCCATATCAAGTACTCCCAACCAAACAAATTATACATTTTTAAAATTTTCAGTTTAAAATTGAGGCAGCTTTGCAGAAACAATTTATATATCTGCCTGTTTATATCAATATTAAATGTTTATATAGAAAGCATTGGTTTGTAAACTCTATTAAATCCTTGACTTGAGCATTATAGCCATGGTTGGTCACTGGTTGTTGGGGAAAAATGTGTATTCACCAACCGGTTGGCGATTGGCTGCTGGAGTTTTCTGACTGTTCCCAAAAAAAGTGCATTACCAAAAACCTACTTGCAATTGCTTTGATCTCTAGGGGATTGCCACAGTTGAACACATTTCGCATGAAAGACACGTGTCTGTAAAGACTCGCCAACTAACTGCTGAGCGGCAATGAAATTCAAGAGAGTGCAACACAAACCAGAAATGGAAAACTTTGACTTTTAAAGTTAAACTTAAGCCTTACTGCTGCAGCAAATATATTTAAACAAGTACAGCCTTTACTTTGAAGGTGAACGGTCTTCCCTGTAAGCTTGTATTGAATATTTTAGTTTCACTGCAGTTTGGTGACCAGTCGGTGAGCATTTGCAGACAGATTGATATAAACAATGGGCCACTGCAGAAACATGCTAGCAAACAAACAATCACAAGAAAGTTAGCACTTTTTGCAACCAATTGCACCCAGCAAATTTCACCAACCTCCAACTACCACTTACAAGTGGTCAGGGAATATGTAACAGCTGGACTCTATAGATATGAATATGGATGCAGTAATGAATGAAACTGCAATGTGGTGCAAGTGTGTACTTCTCTGGCTCTATTTTGTAAAAAGTTGGTGCAGGCTGTTATCTACACCTTATGTGTGAAAAGTTAATATAGTGCAATGAAGACCTGGTACCGTAAAGTCTTGGTTAAGTTCTGCCAAATAAATGTGCTATGTGTCTCTCTAAGCCAGGGGTGTCGAAGTCCAGGCCTCGAGGGCCGGTGTCCTGCAGGTTTTAGATAACACCCTGGGTGAACACACCTGAATCAAATGAGTAGTTCATTACCAGGCCTCTGGAGAACTACAAGACATGTTGAGGAGGTAATTTAGCCATTTGAATCAGCTGTGTTGGATCAAGGTCACATCCAAAACCTGCAGGACACCAGCCCTCGAGGCCTGGAGTTCGACACCTGTGCTCTAAGCTAATCTGGTAATTGCTAGTGCTAATAGCTAACATTGCTAGCTTCTCCACCCTCACCAGCTCATGTTACAAATGGATATTTCTACCTCATTTATGGTGTTTACCAGGGGTTCACTGATTGGTCTGTATGTTTGTGTGCCTAAGGCCACAGCAACTTAATAAGTAAATAATATACAAATAAAATACTAGGCAAATATGCAGCACAAACTTTTTGGACGGTATCACACAGCAAACTAAAGATTTTCCAAAAGGCACCAGTTACAGTCAATCATTCAGTGATTCAGATTCTGAAGCCTATCAGAGACAGCTCTGTCAATCAAAGCACCTTAATAATGCATAACTTTATAAGAAGTTCACCTCCTCTTCGTGTATTATGAGAAATATGAAGTCGTTAACTGTAGAGACTTGAAGCAGGCTGTAAACATGTTTATTTCTGTTGTACAGTTGGGGACTGACTCAATTTAGGAGCCAGACTCTAGTGGGCACATGAGTGACTGCAGCTTTTTGGCTTTATTTTTCATCTCTGTAGGTTTCACACTGAATCAGCCACAGCTGGTATTTTCAATTACAACCTCTTACTGCCGCTGAAATGTCTCCTGCTGTAAAATGAAACACCCATAGTTTGTCTCCAAGGGCTTAGAGCCAATTTGTGTTTTCTGCATAAACACTGCTGGTCATCAAACAATTTCAAAACTTCTAAAATGGGGTTAAAAAAATCTTTAATTTATCAGTGTGGGGAAGTTTTCTCAATATGTCTTTAAATCTTCCTTCACTGGTCTCCAATCTGCCACAGACAGAATCAGTTGTTGCGTGATTTATTGTTGAATGTTGTTAGGGTTAGCTGCTGTTGAGACAACACAGGCTTAGCAGTTTTACTTGTTCTGATGATCAAGTAAAAAGCTGTTGAAACACTAAAGCTGACTTTAGTCTGGCCTTTTAGTCCTCTTTCTCCTCTGAGCTGCAGGTCTGCAAGTTCAGGCCTTGATCTTTTTCAGTCTTTCGAGTCCATTGGTTGTAAAATCTTCCTGTTCAGCCAAAGATGTCAAATCTGTCTTCATCAATTTTTCTAATCAAATCTCAGCCTTAAATCAGATCTATCCTTTTAACATAAATATCCACAGATGGTATACAATACATGAACTGCACATATATGTATCAGAGGACAGAAGGACTGATAGAGTCCTTCTCGAGACTGAACAATATCACATCGGTAAGACTTTTAAAGTGGAGGAAAGAACCAGAACCAGAGGATTGTTAGTCTGCTGCTTGTGATCTGTCAGAACCTGATGAGTCCTGGTTTGGTGCCAAATAGCTATCTGAATCTGTGGACTTTTGGACCTCTGCTGAAGACTTTTTTGACTTGCCTGACCTCCCGACCACCTCTGAAACATTATCTGCTTTGTGGCAAAGTATCAGAGGACATATGGAGCACTCTTTGATGAAGTTTCCACTTTATCTTAGGTGAATAAAATTCTAGCACTTTATTCATTTGTTACTCAGCATTAATGCTGCGCGCCATTTGAAGTGGAAAAGTCCTGAGTTCCAGAGCAATGACCAGGTTCTATCGATGAACATACTGCAGCTGTCTTTTTTTTAACCAGAAAAAAATGTTGCATTGAGCAATATTTACAGCAACTACCACTGGAATGCACTTAACTGTCGCTCCCAGTTCGATATCCAACTGCCAAGGCAAAAGGAAAGCTAGTAATGATATCCCAAATCTAGTATCTGTGTTAGTGCATTGCAGTGTTACGATTCATGGATGCAGCTTGCATTGGGTCATCAATTAGTGCTCTTCCCACCGTTTCAAATAAGGTCATTTCTGGCTCCAAAAATCTACTTAACGGCATCCAAATTGCTAAAGCTGAGGCTTCTAAATGTGGCTTTGTCCAATTTTATATACAATACGTTTGTGCTGTTCCTAATTTGGTCTTTTAGCCTTTAGTTTTATCTTCCATCTGAATACACCTGCAGCCATGGGACTGAAGACACCTAAATTCAAGGATTAGGAAGTGTGGGACAATACTTTTGTCCATTTAGTGTGCACTGTATCTCAGTCTGATACAAAAATCATCATACAGTAATGTGCATAAGGCTTCTTGAAGGACATTCAAAGCTCTTCTTTGGATGTTTCTGCCTTTTGTTCTGTTCTCTGTCAACATGATCCCACAGTGTTTCAGTAATGTTGAGGTCCGGGCTCTGGGGAGGCCAATCCATGACTGATAGTGCTCCACTGTGTGTTTTTCTATCTGGGTATGACTTTATTACATATTGCTCAAGACCACTTTAAAAACATACGAAAATCTGTGGCTCCTTGGAAACAAAACATAAAGAGATGAGAGGTAGCTTAGGACGTTTGTGCAAAAATCCAAAGCTTAGTTTATTAAAGCTCATGTTCTGCTTGCTTCACTTTGCTCGCTTAAATGTGGTCTTAAAAATATTTTCAGGTGTGATTTTCTTTTAACTTTTGCACAGATGCTAGCTAAGCTAAGCTATGAAGAACAACTACTTTTTTCTGTAACTTACAATCTCATCATCCTGAAACATCCATTTGAATGGTCATTTTTTCTTCAAGTTGAATCAAAAACCATTTCACAGTTTCTACATCTGAAGTGGAGATAATTGCATTATTTATTAGCTAGCATTAGCTGGATAAAAGTTATGCGAATTGTATGTAAATACAAATAAAATCTTGACCCTGACTACAAAAAAATCATTATTATTATTAGTAGTAGTAGTATTATTATTACCAAAGTGCCACAAATCTAGGCTCTAACTTAGGGCTCCATAAAAACCCTAAAGAAACCCAATCATGATGTTCTGCGGCTCGACATTGTCTCAAATTACAGAAGAATGCAGGAGGAATTTCCACCATTCATCACATCTGGTTCTCTCTCGGCACATCATAATTTCTATCCCTCTGTTCAAAATGGATCAATAGCACACTGGAGATGAGCTCTTGCTATTAAAATGCAAATTCCGCCTATGTGCTGCTATTGCAGCCTGTTCTCAATCATCCCTCATTCACTGTGTTTGGGTTTTTGTGAAGCCATGAACCGGTTCAAGAGGAGGCTAATCCGGCAGCGTTTCCACCTGCACAGCACCAAGCTGGGTGAAACAAGAGTCACTGCTTACGTCACGGCTGAGGCTTCATTTGCAACAAGGCTCATTATCATTTTAATTACAGGCTTGGAGTCTGAGAAAGAGAGAGAGTAAGAGAGCCATCAGCAAGTCATTTAATATCAAATTAAGCAGTGAAATGCAGACGACAATATACCATAGAGTAAGACAGTTAAAATATGGAAGTAGCCTCATTCTTTTTTTTCTGTTTTACTCTAAATGGGATCATAACTTATAAAAAAAACCTAATGTTGTTATCAGTAATAGTTGAAACTGGTGAAAGAATCAAGTGAGAAGTAGAGTAATGTTCCCATTGATATTAATACCATCAAAAACAGTCGCCCCTTGCTGGCCAATAGAAAGAATGCAGATTTGATGCAATTCTGAGGCTGCGTCCATTTTTTATATACACACAGTCTACAATCATAGCTATATGTGTTCAGCAGCTCGTTAATGCAAATATCTAATCAGCAAATCATGTGACAGCAGCCCAGTGCCTCTAAACATGTAGACATGATAAAGATGACCTGCTGAAGTTCAAACTGAGCATCAGAATGGGAAACTACTAATCTACTGAGATTTTCCCCTCATAACCCTCTCTAGTGTTGACAGAGAACGTACCAAAAAAAGAAAATATCCAGTGAGACGCAGCTCAGAAGAGAATGGCCAACCTGAGGAGAGAAACAGTAACTCAAATAACCACTCGTTACAACTAAGGTATGCAGAAGAGCATCTCAGCAACAGCAGAAGACCACACCAGGTGCCACTCTTGTCAGCTAAGAATAAGAAACTGAGGCTACAGTTAAACAAAACTAGACAATAGAAGATTGGAAAAAAGTTGCCGGTCTGATGAGTCTTGATTTTCCAGTATCTGAGGACTTGATTTCAGAATTTGGTGTAAACAACATGAAAGTTTTTTAATAAGTATCATCTTGGCACACATTGGGCTCTTTAGTACCAACTGAACAATGTCATTCTGTTCTTTGGTGACTTAATATGTTCTCTGAGATTGTACAGATATGGAAAGCACACAAAGAACTATAAATAAAATGCAACATTCACAACAGAAATTGCCATAAGATGACTTATGTGACATGGGCGAATGAATATGTGGGGCAATTAGATCTAATTTCAGACATCTCAAGCTGGAAATATATATTTTGCAACATAGCTTTTCTACCATAATACACACTGCTTGTGTGCAACTCCTTGTCTACAAGGAGAGTGAAGGGAACAAAGTGAGACCCACAGAAGCAGAGGAGCATAATATACATCTGAATAATTGCTTATAGCAAAAAATGGAAAATGCATATTAAAAATAATTTAAGATTGATGATCCCGCCAACAATATTTTCCTGTACATGGACTTCTAACTGTCATCATGCAAACACGTGCAAAGCGACCGTGTGCAGCCTGATTTCTGGTGCGAAACAGAAGCAGCATCTCCTTCAGAAACCTCAGAAATCTGCTCAGATATGTGTAGGTGGCATCCTAGCTCTGATTCTCTCTTTGCTGCTGTCAAAGCAAATTATTTCGCATGTAGCACACCAACACACACACACACACATGCTGGAGGATTCACAATAAGGCTATTTAAATGCAAATCTGACAGCTTCCATTGTCCTTTCAGGTCATGTTTCAAAAAGAAATCATAAGTTTTCATTCAGTGAATAAAAATTTGCAGGTCAGTGTAAAAGCAGCAGGTTGTTTTCTGTGTCAGACCCTACACCCGATCTCAATCTTTTATTCATGCTCATGCTGCTATTAATATAACTTTATGTCAAAAAATTAGGGCATACAAGGCTACAACAGAAAAACAAAAAGCAACCCTGAAACTGAATTTAAACGCTGACTGTAGCTAAGGTTAAGACCGAAAATGGAGGGGTGAAGGTCTGGGAGAAAAATGTGAAATGGCGTCAGATTTATAACTTTAATGGCAGCTGTTTGGTGGAGCGTGTCATTAACGTGTTGAATTACACAGCTTACCTCTGTAATCCAAAGGGTGGGACACTCTAGAATGGGAATCTCCCAGAGGTTACTGGGAGAATATGTGAAGGGAAGACACTAAAAACATGCACGGGATGCCAGGCAGAATTGGTCTGTCTTGGTTTTGTAGTTATTTTGAGTAAAAGCAGTCTGTATGTATGTATGTATGTATTCCAGGAGGGGAAAGATTTTCAGTTCGTAGACACTGTGAGCAAATTTCACGCTTTCAGGACAAATTCAATAGATTCAGAGGTGTGTTTTATTTTGAAAGAACCAATGTGTCAGACCTTATTAAAACTATACAGTATTGTGAAAAATGAGGCACCAAAGTATTCCAGTCAAATGTGACGCTAATTGTCTGACAGCTAAAGCTTGACCCAAATCTCGAGTTGCTTTGCTGCTTTAGGACAATTTACTGTAAGTGATGGAACCATGAATTCTGCTCTCTACCAGGATCCCGAAGGAGAATGTCCAACATTCAGTTCATGCCCTGATGCTCAATAGCACTTGGGTTTGCAGCGGGACAATGATCTGAAACACTCTGCCAAGTCCTCCTGTGAAAAAAAGCCAAGGTTTTGGAGTTGCCTTAATTCAGATTGGGATGCTTTGGTATTACCTTAAATAGCATCCTGGTCACCCATCTAATGTGGCTGAATTAAAGCAATTCTGCGAAGAAGAGCGGAACAAAATTCCTCCACGGTGACTAATTTCCAAATATTGCAAATGCTTGATTACAGTTTTTGCTACCAAGGATGGCAAAACCATTATTAGATTTAGGGGGCAACAACTTTTTCACAGCACTCTATATTAGAGGGTTACATAGATTCTCTAATATACAGTGCTGAGGCCCATCATGTCCTCTAATGACGAACCATCTGTGTGGATGGCCTTAACATTTAAATGTGAGGCTAACTGGTGTAACTGAAATGCTAACATTAGCTTTGGCTGAATACCATCAGTTAACTTGACAACTGAATATTTTGTGTTCATTATAAATTGTAGTTTTTACAACTCTTCTAGTATACGTATAAACCCAAAGAAAACCCATTATGCAGCTAGCTTAATGCTAACTTACCATTTATGGTGCATGCAGTTAATTGGCTGAGCAGCGCTATTAGCTAAAACATAGCTGAAGATTATGCTTTAGTAATCACTTGTTTCACATTATAAACTAGTTATTAAAAGCTTAATATGGACTTTCTGTACAAAACATACTCAAATTTTAGATTTGAGTATGTTTTTGCATGTTTGGCAGCATACTTTTAGGTCATGAAGCTAAACGGTGCATCATCTTTTGTTTTCATGATATTTTGACTCCAGACGGAGCTGAGAGGAGTTTGGAAACTTTGAATGTTCTTATGTAACTTTCATTTTAATCCAAGTCAGTGAGTCTGAACTCCTTTCAGATTCAGTTGTAGTAAATGGGTCATACATTGAAGTGATTTTGGTCGTAAATAATGACAAAATGGACCCTGTAACCAAAAGTTATTTGTGTTTTTTCTAATGTTTCATGGTACAAAAAGGAGCATATGTACCTCAGGCATAAAAGTAGACTCCTAAAGTGTGCTAACAGAGCAGAGCTGCAGAGTCCCCTTCTCTCTGTTTATTCAACCTCACAGACTGCCAGAAATATGACTTTACAACACTGCTAACATGCCATTATAATACCTGGAACATTACATAAATATCACAGAATACTTTATTTCAGTACTTCTCCAGGTTTTATATAATTTCCTGTGAGTGTTAGCTCTAGGTCAGATCATCAACTTTTTCCAATTACTCCAAGCATTTTTCTTCCTCACATGCCCTCAAGCTCTGACTTCTTAATTGCCAAGTAAGTAAATAAAAGTGGTAGTTTCCTCAGTTGGAACATGTAAGCTGTACTTATGTAGGGAAATGATCTCACAGCAGGCATCAAGTGTGGCTAAAACATTGGCAGCACTCTTTAACTGTACTCACCACTTTCCTGTTTGATAGCGTTTCCACTGAAATATCATAGAGTCTATAATGACACCTCAGAGCCGACGAGCACAGCCAAATTTTAGTTTACCAGCTAAACTGTAACTGCAAGTTTATACTTTAGGTTTTGACCCAGCAGCAGTAGCTTCCTGAGACATGTGATGTGAGGTCAGCGAGGCTAAAAGCCACATTTCCTCAGCTGGAGATGAACCGAGTGATAGAGAGCTGAGGAAGTGGAATCAGATCTGCAATAGGAAGTAAACGAGGATGGGAGAAAATGTTTCTACTGGGGATTTGTTTATTTTCAGCTGATGAGAGAAGATAGTCAACTGACAGTAACCCTAAATAGCTTTATGTGATGGGAATGGGAAACAAAATCCCCAAAAGTTCTGAATGGAAGGTCTAGGTTTGTTTTTTACATCAGAGACTACTCACAGATAAACACTTTATTTAAAATGATGTAGGGTTTGTTTGAGAATTGAAGGTACACATTAAGCAGGAGGTCCTCACCCACATAAGTTTGAACTTCACACAATTCATTTTCTAAATTATAGTGATCTTTATGTACCGGTGTGGACCTTTGATGGATCAGTTTATGATAGAAAAGTCTTTATTTTAAAGGAACCACAAAAGATTCAGTTGTGGTGTGAACCTAATAATTGCATTTTGGGTGTAAAATGAAGATTTCATTAGAGAGAAAAAGTCAGAGCAGGTTGTCTCAGTAATGTTTTAATGTTTTTGCTATTTTCATAGTGCCACTAACAGAGACAAATGTCTTCTAAACACCGAAAATAAATCACTGACCAGCTTCACGGTGGTTCGGTTGTGCTGCTCCTGAAGCCAAATGTTAATTTCCTTCCCTTTAATTATTTGGATCATAAACGCCTGACCAATTAGCCTGTCTTTTTTTGTTTCAGTTCAACTTCTTGCACCAGAGGCACTTTCTTGCAATGCTGCCTTTGTACGAGTAGAACAATAGGAAGAACAAAAAAAAACCCTGCCCACTTGTATGAGCTGTTTCCATTAACTTTCAAAACTTATCTTCTTAAAAACTTTTTAAATACCTGAATGAAAGAACCTTTTTAATAAAACTTGCATGAGCTTTAAAATGTGAGCACTGTAGACGTTATCTTTGAGCCATTTAATGTTTTTTGGTTCAACTTGACCTCAAATTGCCGTAAAAGCTAAAAAAGAGCTTTGGTCTAGAAGAGTACATTCACTGGACAGCCAACAAAACAACATCAAGAAGATAATGCTGCTCCAAATCCTGACTTTCACGCAGATGCAGGCCTGTCCAGTTAGTTTGAGAAATCAATTATTTAGAGTTTGTATCCATATTATATGTCGTCTACTTCATTAGTTACACCTTGCTAGTACTGGGCTGGACCTCCTTTTGCCTTCAGAGCCGTCTTAATTCCTAATGGCACAGATTCAACATGGTCCTGGAAACATTCCTCAGAGATTTTGGTGCATGTTAACATCACAGCTTTACACAGTTGCTGCAAATTTGTCAGCTGCACATCGATGATGTGAATCTCTGGTTCCACCACGTCCCAAAAACGCTCTGATGGATTGAGATCTGGTGACTGTGGAGGCCGTTTGGGTACAGTGAACTCATTGTCATGGTCAAGAAACTAGTTTGAGATGATTTTGAGTTTTGTGACACGGTGTGTTATACTGCTGGAAGCAAGATGCTACACTGTGGTCATAAAGGGATGAACATGGTCAACAACAATACTCAGGCAGGCTGTGGTGTTTAAACAACGCTCAGTTTGCCTCAAAGTGTGCCACGCGTTCATGTTGTCTACACCAATCTGTTACCCTTCCATCTGAATGTTGTAGTAAAAATGAGACCCAACGATATTTTTCCAACATTCTGGTTACTCTGTGTTAATTTCAGCCTCAGTTTGCTGTTTAAATGGACTGGTACTTATGCTTTTCTACTCTAGTTGAGCACTGAAAGTATTTTCTTACTACAAGTCTCATTCACCCATTTACACATTAATACAAACATCTTTGTCTGTGTTTAAGCACTTTTAACTTTAATTTAACTGATTAATGCAGCTCTGGATTCAGTATCTGAGAACTAGAGTCGGTGTTAGCAGATGACCTGCTCCATCTCCTGAGCCGCTCGGTGTGGTCTTCTGCTGCTATAGCCCATCTATAGCCCTTCAGAGATGCCCTTCTGCATTCCTTGGTTGGTGTATCAAGTGAAAACTAAATGATTTTATTGAACAGAGATTAATTTTTTGTCATTCTTTATTGACAACAGGACTGTAACCATTTCCCCATTATCTAGTAATACAAATATTATTTATCTACCAACTGGCTTTAATCTACTACGCCTGTTACAACGACTTATTCATCACTTTAAGTTCTTCATTACCATTGCTTTAACTCTGTATTTAGGCTTTTTAAAAACTCTTTTATTGGCTAATTATTTTGTCTTATTTCTATAACTATTTAATTCATTTAACACTATTTTTTATTTTATTTTTTTAACTCAACATTTTAAGCCATTTGTCTTCTTTCTGTTGGATTTATTGTCTTTTATTGGTTGAATATCTGTAGAAAAGACTTTCCACAGTGAGTACACTACTGCTGTTAAGAGCATGGAAACTGAATTTCAGCTCTGTGAGGGCGTGCCTGTTTGTGTTGTGGTGCCCCAACGCCTTTGGCTCGGCTGCTCCGTCTGAAGCTGTAAATCTTACAACTACACATGCTGTGATTTGTGTAAATAAACCAAATCCCACCGACAGACTCAGGAGGAATGTGTTCAAGTCCAACTGTGGCAACAGTTTGCAAGACTGAGGAAAATATGCACATTAACCCGCCAGGTCTGGAGGTCACAAAACTCAGAAATCGGCCTCGGCTCACACCGATCAGGGGCTCAGTGGCTGTAAAGTAACACATGTTTGGTTTGTCTTCTGAAGGCCTACCTGTTGTCATGAGTCAGGAAACTTGAGTCAGTGAGAAAAAGGTAGAGCTGTGTATGTTAAACCTGGATGAAAGCTGAGTAAATAAGCTAAGAGCGATCAAACAGGGGCAGGGATAGCTTTCTCACGCTCAGACTGAGGTGAGGCGCTCCTTTATCAGCACAGAAATGCCTCCAGCCTGGTTTCCTCTTTTTGCACTGTGCCTTAGAGTTAGCTTAACACTATTAATGGAGATGTTTGGAGTGGAAATGCGGAACAATATCACATCTACAAAATGCAAAAAAATATTTTTAGGACATAAAAAGAACTAATTTAATTTTCAGATAGAAATATGTGATTACAGGCATGATAGTTGTATCACTGGCTTTGTTTCTGTCTCACTATGAGTACTTATACAGGAACTGTTTTTATGGCTTTCTAGTAAGGGTTACCCTTTGTAGTTTTCTTAGAGTGTACTTTGCCCTTTGCAGGGTGCTGGCAATGCTAGTATAACATCTCATCGCGTTGTTAGGCCTCTTGCCCCTCCTGGAACGAAGGCTATTGGCAGTTGCCCCTCAGCACTCTCAGTCCTGAGTTGCCTTTATCGCCCATCCCATCCCTGTTTTGTTGATGTGTGTCCCAAGGGCTCGAGGTCAGGGACTGTTTTGTGTTGCTGGATGTCGGCTTTCTCAGGGTGTCCCGAGCCATCCCCACCTCCTACTCGAGATCTTTTCTTCCTGGACCGTTGCTCTGTCTGCTGCCATAAGTTGATTTTGATTAAACCTTTCTAGACAGTTATCTGAGAAGAGTCAGAGCTGAAACTGTTATATGAAAGTCTGGACTTTACCCAGGGAAACTTTTGTATACAGACCGACGTTTGGGTTGAACAAATGCAGCTTGGTGCACCAGACTTTCCTGATCTGGGTAAATGCTTCTTGGGGTCTTGCTGTTTCTGGTTCATGAAAAGAAATGAGAGGGGAATAAAACAGAAACTGAGTTTTGAAAGAAGCCCACAAGCCCACGTGAAACCCAAATCATCATTTCAGAGGCACTTTTAAGACATGAATGAAGCAGTATGGCACAGAAAAGAAACATGTCTGTACAATCATTACTCACCTTCTTCTTTCCGCTTGTCCACGTTTGGTTTTCCTCTGCAGCTTTTCTTTAAATGTTTTCCTTACCTCTAGCGCCCTCTTGTGGCTCTTTACCTAACACTAGGTTTTTCCCTCTCTTATCTACTCCTGAGAAACGATGACAATGTATTAACAGCAATGACTGTGCAAAAAGAGATCAAACACCAATCTATAAATGATTAACTAAAACGGAAATAAATGTAAGGGCCAAGGATAGGTCACGAATCACCTGATGTTTATTTGCCACTGTCAGTCACTGCTGTATGGGTATAAAGATTTGCTATATGTGTGTCAGATTGTTTTATTAGTTTGGTGTTGGACTCATGCCCAATTCTGATACTGTTTTTTCCTTTCTCCTTTTATGACCAGAGTCCAAGGCAACCCTAAGAAAATATTTGATTTACAGCCTTGTTTACTTTCCATCAGATGTGTTTCATCTCTGGATGTGCAAGAGAAAGTGTTTAAAAGGTGCTCATAGTAGAAAAAAGAAAAAAAGAAAAGAAACTTCGGGAGTTACAAGTCAGTCCTGCAAGGAGAAACTTGATGGGTCAGAAAAACACCACCTTTTGGGAATAGAAGTCAAGTCTTATTTCATTTTAAAGCTTTGAGTTTTTAATGTTTTTTTGTTTGTTTGTTTTCCAGAAAGGAAAAAAAAATCATAAAATTTTACAACTGCTTATGCAATTCACCAAACACCGAGAAAGCTCAAAACGATTAAATTTTATTTCTAAAAAATTATTATGTCCTATTGTAAACATAAGTAATTACATGCAAATTAATTTGAGTTCAGTTCATTCGTATTAAGTTTAATTAATTGGGTTTCACGTCACTTTGAAGAGTACCAAGAGAGAACTGCTACACAAAGAAACCAGAATAAAGCGTCTTATTTTGAAAGCGTTGGCACGGAAGCGCTGAGGGGTACTGAGCTGCCTCAGTGCTTATAGAAGTCCGGGTCACGGTCTTTAGTTACGCACTTGAAAGATGTCTGCGGGAAAGCAAGGAGACGCTCTGTGTTTCTTTATCAACGGGAAAAAGGTAGGTTTAGAGTTTTTTAATGTTATCAGAGCGACCGTTTTGTTTTCTGACAGATAAAATCTGCGCAGCTAGCAATTTCCCAGCTTCGGGTGACTTTTTACCTCACGCTGCTGTTAGCAAAACTCATAATATCATTTTTAGACAAGCACAGGTGAGTTAAAGTAAAAGCAGCAGTGCTGAGTAAAACGTTTTCAAGTTTGAGTTGTAATGACCTTCACACGTGTGGCGAAGTGAACCAAAAAAAATGCAGGAAGAAGACATTCGTAGAAAGCCGTCATCTATATTGGTTGTGAAAAGGTAAGGTGCATTTGCAGAATAAGTGCAAGCATACACAGGACTGCGCATGTTCTTACGGTTTTGTAAAAGAGAAACAAAATGGGCATTAAAACACCGAAAGCGGGCCATGTTCTGCAAATCAAAGAGAAAACACCTGGCTGACTCACGCTGAGCGACAGTTTCTTTGTACCACACCGTTCAAACCTCTCCATCTTGGCCTCAAAAGAATATCCTGAGATTTCGGTGCAGGACTTTATGATTCAGGGTGCTTTCACACGTGCGGTGTCAAGTCGTTTCCCCACCCCTTGCAGTGCAGGTGTGAACACAGTAATCGTTAGGTGTACATTACACATGTGAGCTAAAAACGTCCCGTATGCGTTGTATTCTTTATGCATGGAGGTGCTTTAGATGTGCAAAGGTCTATACGGGCTAGCAACCAGCTGTGAAAGGGACGTTAATCCTCAGTTTTGTCACACAGAGCCTTCATCCAGTTCTCACTTTCGTTGCTCCTGCCCCCAAACCATCCGGCCAATGAGCGGACTCCGTGTTCTCACGTGGTTTGTAGTGACACAAGTTGGTTCGCTTGGAGTTCACTTTAATTTTTTCTCTGTGTGAAAACAAACTAAAGGCTGCAAGTTTACAAACTCATCGACTGATTAGGACCAGAATAAACAAGCTGCAGGTTTGAAAACATCCTAACACACCTCAACCTGGAAGGATGTGCAACCAAAGCACAGGTGCTCTTCAAGGTTGCGTGTCAAGTCCAATTCACACTTCTTATTTAGACACGTGTGCCCAACATCCACCCATCCAACATCAGTCGTAGGTCGACTGGCAAATAATGAGGTGGTCTGCAGAGAGGAGATCCAACATCAGAAGGCATGGTGCTCTACCAACAACCTTTACTCTGATGGTGGATCACAGGACGTCCAAGAAAAGTGGACAGGACGCCGTCTTCATCAGTGGTGCTGAGGTCAAGCAGGTAACAAGCTTGGAAATCCTTGAGGATCTGACGAGGTCTCTGTATACCGCGTGTAAGATGAAGAAGTCCCTGAATCTATTCACCTCCTGAGCAGGTTGTAACAGGTCCATCTGGCACACGAATACCTCGCCAACTTCTACCGCTGCATTGTAACACCTTGCACAACAGTGTGGTATTGCACCTGCACTGTGGCTGAACAAAGGGCTCTGCAGCGGGTAGTAAAAGCAGATGACTGCACTGTTGGCACCCAGCTGCCTTCCATCGCCTGAGACGCTTCATTCAGTGTTACGTAACATAACCTCTGACCCCACTCACCCTCACAGTAGACTTTAGTTCCCTGACAATTGGAAAATGGTATCCTGTCTAATATCTCCCCAACCATGTGCCACTAAGTACTTTACCCCAGTCATACAGTGTATTGTACACAATTATGCAAAATTAGAAACATAAAACAACACCAGATTAATGACTTCTACGTTTAGTTTAATCTATATTGTGTGATATTGTATTTGGCTCTTCCCTAATTGTTTTTGTAGGTTTTTTTTTTTTTTTTTTTTTTTTTTTTTTTTTTTTCCATGTCCTCTGCAAGGTTATTATAGTTAATTAAAACTAAAATTAGGTGTGAACATTTTTAGTTAACTAAAAATTTAAATAACTAGAAAATTTGAGAAATTAAAAGTAAGTGAAATGAGGTTGAACTTGGGGAGAACTAAATATATCCTCAGTGTTAGCATTTATTAGTTTGGTATATTTTACCACAATTTGCATGTCTGTGGCTGTCTGCAAGACTGAGAGTCGAAAACGTCAAAACTTTTTTTGTTCTAAAACCTGTACTGTTTTAGATTGTTTGTTTTTTCCCCTAAATCCTGCCCTCAATACAATAATTAAATGGACGAAAACTAAATATTTTGTTTTCAAACAGTAAAAACTCAACTGGGGTGGGGGGACAACTGAAACTAAATTTATATATTTTTTCTTTTTTAAAAACCCTCAAAATGAAATAAAAAAAAATAAAATAAATAAAAAATAAATTAAAAAACTATCTTCTCTGAGCTGCTGTTGGGCTGCCCACAATTTAGTGGTGCAGATTTCCTTGTGCTTGTATACTGACAGTAAAGTGAATAATTTGAATAATTTTTCACTAATGAGTCATGTGACAGTAAAATACATCATGCTAACCCGTTATAGCTCAAAAACCAAAGCTATAACGGGTGATAATTGTAGAAATATCTAAGTTAGCTTAAAAAATGTTTAGCCTATAACTAGATTTTAATTCTACTTTTAACTGAGTCGAGCTTGGTGATTTATTTTATTTAATTAACTTATTAATTAATTAATTAATTAATTTAATTAATTAAATTTATTTATTTATTTATTTATTTAATGCATGTTAATTTTTAAATGTCAAATGTGAACTTGTTGAATATTCAGTTTCGCAGTAAAGTGTCATCGGTGCAGTTCAGAGTTACTGTTGCCCCTGATTACATCCATCCATCTTACACCTGCCTTATATATTATTGTTCATCTTACGTTTTAACAGATCTTCCTAGAGATGAAATTCTAAGATTAAACTGACCATCATCTAACCTCTAGGCAGCAGAAGAAACATGCTGTACATTCAACACGCAGTCTGTTTAGTGCTTGAGGCACCTCGTCACGTCTTCCACAGGCAGAGAGAGAAACCTAATGAGCATGTGCAGATTACGTGCCATCACACGTTTGCTTGTTTCTGATCAGATTCACTTTAACAATTGCCCTTTGTCTCCTCTCGTCCGACATAAATGGGACTATAAAATTGAGTTTTCTATCTCTTAACTATCACTTAGATTAGCAGGCAGTGCACATGTGACTTTGAACATGGTTAATAAAATATTCAAATCAAACGGTTGTTTGAAAGTTTTACCAGTGGAGAAACGATTCAGTGTGTTCTCCTGGTGCCATTTTGTCTTGGTTGTGGTGGGGTGTTTTTTGTTTTGGTTTTTTTTTTAAATATGCTTGAGTGACTCGTAGGCTGGTGTTAAGTGGCTTAACGAGCAAAAAAACATACTGGGAGTGGATCAAAAAATGAGTGAAAAAGCGGTCGGTGTCCAAAGCTTTGAAAGACCTTTAGAGAGCCAGGAGAAATATTGCTCAAGAGTGCTTTAAAGTATTACAAGAAAGTCTGGCTGCTTGGTGGCAAAGTTTAAAGAAATGAGAGCTGGCTCAAGACTTTTGCACAGCACTGTATAAACAAAATAAATGCAGATGTTAGAAAAACTAATTTTCTTTGGTCCTCTTAAAACAGGTGACAGAGAACCATGCCGACCCGGAGACGATGCTGTTGCCCTTCCTCAGGGAGAAGGGTATCCTTCAGACCAGTTTTCAGTTCATCTTCGCTGTTTAAATGTTAATACTAGTGCTGTCAGCCGCGTTAAAACGGGCTAATCCGCGTTAACACAGATTGGCCCGTTTAAGGTTTACTCAGCATTAACGCGTTAATGCGGCTTAAACGCATTAATGCTGTCATCACAACTAACGCGATTAAAAATTAACCCATCTGCAGCGCAGACTGACTCAAAATCCCTGAAATGTCTCTGTCAACACATTTCGGGCAGGTTGTCCATTCTGCGCTCCAGATGGGTCGAGTGCGTTCAAAAATGTTAATCGTGATGACAGCATTAACATGTGTAAGCTGCGTTAACGCCACATTAATGTGTTAACGCTGACAGCCCTAGTTAATACCTTAGTTGTAAGCATTCGGTGGACTTGTCTTTATCCTTGACTGTTGACTTCAGTGAAATTAACTGGAACCAAGTACGGCTGCGGTGGAGGAGGCTGCGGAGCGTGCACAGTTATGGTGTCGCGCTACCAACCTGCAACGAAAACCATCATGTATCCTTTATGATGTCACACCACCTGGTACTGCTGGGGTGTTGTCAGCAGGATTTGACTTATTTGGTGGGGGTTTTTTCCCCATTTTGGTCACATATTTTGTGGCTGTCTGTGTATATTTAATGCAAATATCAAAGTTTAAGATTAACTTTAAGATTCAGACTGCTCTAAATACTAAAGTTTTTTTCCTACTTTTTAGTCTGCACATTGGCTTTCAGTGCTTTAGGCCTTTTAGGTTCGCACGGAAACGGGGGGTTAAATGGCTTGTTTCAGGGGGTGAACTGAAGGACTCCTTAATGAGCCAGTATTAGATAAATGAACTGTGACTCATGCCACTGTAGAAAAGTCCATAAATATATAATAGAGAAAAAAAAATAAAGTCTGAGTTCTGTGCTGTCAACCAACTTCACACTGTGTTTGATTAATATCTGAGCAGCTAAAAAAACTGTTATTCGAAGAGTTACAAAGATGCCAGTGCAGTTAAACTTCTACTGTTGTCGGTGTATGTTTCACTTGGGCACAACTTCGGCCTTAGGACCGGAAAAATCAATTTGTTGGTTGGTCTCAGTCTCTTTAAGTGAAATTAGATTTGCAGAAAGCAGGAGAGAGTGTGAGTGTTGGCTGATAATGAGCCAGCCTGGTTTAAAGTTGTTTTGTTTGGGGGGGATTTTTTTGGCCACAATCAGCCTTATTACACGGTCTAAAGCAGGGGTCAGGAGCTCCAGGCCTCAAGGGTCGGTGTCCTACAGGTTTTAGGTATCACCCTGGGTCAACACACCTGAATCAAATGATTAGTTCATTACCAGCCTCTGGGAAACTTCGAGACATATTGAGGAGGTAATTTAGCCATCTGAATCAGCTCTGTTGGATCAAGGCCTAGAGTTGCCCCACTCCAGGTCTTAAAAAACAAACAGACATGGTGAATATCATTTTGGTATTTTACTCACATTACTTGCATGCACACATTATCTTCACTGTGGCTGAAAATTCCCTTCATGGCACACACGAGGGCCGTCCCTGCATCCAATAGGATCTCTGGATTAGTTTGGGGTTATATTCTTGAACGTGAGGATTATATTGTTGCTTATTTTGTTTCACAACATTATGTCCTAGCTGTCAAAGAATCCTTCCACAAACTCTGGATCCAAAAGTTAGTTGAGCCAAGCTCCAGCTAAGCTATGTTTATGCTTAATATCACAAATTATAATATAGTGATTAGTGCAGATGGTGCTGAGACCGTAGCAGGCAGAGTGGAAACACTGGTAGTACTGGTCCAAGTTGCATCACTTTAAAATAAAAGGTGATGTTAATACAGTAGTTGTACTTATTGCTAGTAGGTCTAACAGTAGCTTTGTGCACTATAACAGATGAAGCTCTTTCTTGGATGCACAGTTGGGATGTTGACAGTAACGTTTAGCTCGTCCTGAAGGTGTTGAGTGGGTTCGGGTGCTCTGTGCAGGTCTTCTTTGTGGAGATGGTTGGAGAGAAGTAGCTTTAGAAAGCAGTACTGGTGCATGTAGTGTTGTTTTAGTGGTACTACTGCTTAATCTGCTAATACTTGCCTTAAGTCACCTTTACTTGTACCGTCAGCCATTACTCGGCCAACGCCTGCCTCCTGCCGCTCTGTCAGCTCCACGGAGCCGCGGTCACCACAGTGGAGGGCATCGGCAGCACCAAGACCAGGATCCACCCGGTGCAGGTCAGTGCCAGGGACACCCCTGTTATTTTTGCCATCTACGTTTATGTGATCAACTTTTGTTTTTAATGTTTTACTAAAAATAATCAGGTTCCTTAACAGATTTTAAAAATGGGTAACTGCAACCTCAGATGAGTAAGCCATTATTTATTGTACAATCAGGCTAACCAAGTCGAGTCCAATAGTAAAACATGGTAGTGGGGAAAAAAAAATGTCCCCTTTTATTCCAAATCATTCCTCCTGATAAGTTGGTTGGCTGATTCTGTGATTACAGTTTGTTTGCATTAAAATGCAAACCGAGTTGGGGGGAAGGACTACAAACACAAGAAACTGTTTGGTGTGTGGTTATGTCCTTCCAGGAGCGAATAGCCAAGGCTCACGGTTCCCAGTGTGGCTTCTGCACTCCGGGGATGGTGATGTCCACGTACGCTCTGCTGAGGAACAAACCGCAGCCCACCATGGACGACATCACTGAGGCTCTGGCTGGTGTGTTCACTCTCATTGGAGTTGTTTGTTTTTCTGCTGTCGTAGTTGGTGTGTCACATGAAACTGTGAATAGTTGTGTTGCCCAAATTTTGTCCTTCCTGTCAGTAAAATGGTACACTGTCTCTCCAGTCAGCTGAACACACAGTACTTTTTTTTTTTTTTTTTTTTTTTTTTTTTTTTTGGGGGGCATAATCTGGTGAGAAGTAAAT